>NW_026947702.1:0-328000 GCF_034190915.1 Cavia porcellus | reverse complement strand
CACCCCGTGATGTTTTTCTCACTCCTACTAGTGAATGTAATGTAACACACACCCATACAATGCGCACCACCCCGTGATGTTTTTCAGAAACCTATCCTACATTGCCAATGCATGTTCCCTGACCTCCCCATGCTGACCACCCCGCGGTGCTTTTCTCCATCCTACATTGCCACTCACTGGCTATCCTAATTCACACCATCCGATTCACACCACCCAGTGATGTTTTTCTCACTCCTACTAGTGAATGTAATGTAACACACACCCATACAATGCGCACCACCCCGCGATGTTTTTCAGAAACCTATCCTACATTTCCACTGCATGTTCCCTGACCTCCCAATGCTGACCACCCCGCGGTGCTTTTCTCCATCCTACATTGCCACTCACTGCCTATCCTATTTCAGACCCTCCGATTCACACCACCCCGCGATGTGGTTCTTACTCCTACTAGTGAATGTAATGGAACACACACCCATACAATGCGCACCACCCCGCGATGTTTTTCAGAAACCTATCCTACATTTCCACTGCATGTTCTCTGACCTCCCCATGCTGACCACCCCGCGGTGCTTTTCTCCATCCTACATTGCCACTCACTGCCTATCCTAATTCAGTCCCTCCGATTCACCCCATCCCGTGATGTTTTTCTCACTCCTACTAGTGAATGTAATGTAACACCCACCCATACAATGCGCACCACCCCGCGATGTTTTTCAGAAACCTATCCTACATTGCCACTGCATGTTCCCTGACCTCCCCAAGCTCAACACCCCTCGGTGCTTTTCTCCATCCTACATTGCCACTCACTGCCTATCCTAATTCAGACCCTCCGATTCACACCACCCCGTGATGTTTTTCTGACTCCTAATAGTGAATGTAATGTAACACACACCCATACAATGCGCACCACCCCGTGATGTTTTTCAGAAAACTATCCTACATTGCCACTGCATGTTCCCTGACCTCCCCATGCTGACCACCCCGCGTTGCTTTTCTCCATCCTACATTGCCACTCACTGCCTATCCTAATTCAGACCCTCCTATTCACACCACACCGTGATGTTTTTCTCACTCCTACTAGTGAATGTAATGTAACACAAACCCATACAATGCGCACCACCCCGTGAAGTTTTTCAGAAAACTATCCTACATTGCCTCTGCATGTTCCCTTACCTCCCCATGCTGACCACCCCGTGCTGCTTTCCTCCATCCTACATTGCCACTCACTGCCTATCCTAATTCAGACCCTCTGATTCACACCACCCCGTGATGTTTTTCCCACTCCTACTAGTGAATGTAATATAACACACACCCATACAATGCGCACCACCCGGTGATATTTTTCAGAAACCCATCCTACGTTGCCACTGCATGTTCCCTGACCTCCCCAGGCTGACCACCCCGTGGTGCTTTTCTCCATCCTACATTGCCACTCACTGGATATCCTAATTCAGACCATCCGATTCACACAACCCCGTGATGTTTTTCTCACTCCTAGTAGTGAATGTAATGTAACACACACCCATACAATGCACACCACCCCGTGATGTTTTTCTCACTCCTACTAGTGAATGTAATGTAACACACACCCATACAATGCGCACCACACCGCGATGTTTTTTGGAAACCTATCCTACATTGCCACTGCATGTTCCCTGACCTCCCCATGCTGACCACCCCGCGGTGCTTTCCTCCATCCTACATTGCCACTCACTGCATATCCTAATTCAGACCCTCCGATTCACACCACCCCGTGATGTTTTTCCCACTCCTACTAGTGAATGTAATGTAACACACACCCATACAATGCGCACCACCCCGCGATGTTTTTCAGAAACTTATCCTACCTTGCCACTGCATGTTCCCTGACCTCCCAAAAGTGACCACCCCACGGTGCTTTTCTCCATCCTACATTGCCACTCACTGCCTATCCTAATTCAGACCCTCCGATTCACACCACACCAAGATGTTTTTCTCAATCCTACTAGTGAATGTAATGTCACACACACCCATACAATGTGCACTACCCCGCGATGTTTTTCAGAAACCTCTCCTACATTGCCACTGCATGTTCCCAGACCTCCACATGCTGACCACCACGCGGTGCTTTTCTCCATCCTACATTGCCACTCACTGCCTATCCTAATTCAGACCCTCCGATTCACACCACCCCGTGATGTTTTTCTCACTCATACTTGTGAATGTATTGTAACACACACCCATACAATGCGCACCACCCCGTGAGGTTTTTCAGAAAACTATCCTACATTGCCACTGCATGTTCCCTGACCTCCCCATGCTGACCACCCCGTGTTGCTTTTCTCCATCCTACATTGCCACTCACTGCCTATCCTAATTCAGACCCTACGATTCACACCATACCGTGATGTTTTTCTCACTCCTACTAGTGAATGTAATGTAACACACACCCATACAATGCGCACCACCCCGTGATGTTTTTCAGAAAACTATCCTACATTGCCACTGCATGTTCCCTGACCTCCCCATGCTGACAACACCCCGGTGCTTTTCTCCATCCTACATTGCCTCTCACTGCCTATCCTAATTCAGACCCTCCAATTCAAACCACCCCGTGATGTTTTTCTCACTCCTACTAGTGAATGTAAAGTAACACACACCAATACAATGCGCACCACCCGGTGATGTTTTTCAGAAACCTATCCTACATTGCCACTGCATGTTCTCTGACCTCCCCATGCTGACCACCCCGCGGTGCTTTTCTCCATCTTATATTGCCACTCACTGCCTATCCTAATACAGTCCCTCCGATTCACCCCATCCCGTGATGTTTTTCTCACTCTTACTAGTGAATGTAATGTAACACCCACCCATACAATGCGCACCACCCCGCGATGTTTTTCAGAAACCTATCCTACATTGCCACTGCATGTTCCCTGACCTCCCCATGCTCAACACCCCGCGGTGCTTTTCTCCATCCTACATTGCCACTCACTGCCTATCCTAATTCAGACCCTCCGATTCACACCACCCCGTGATGTTTTTCTGACTCCTAATAGTGAATGTAATGTAACACACACCCATACAATGCGCACCCCCCGTGATGTTTTTCAGAAAACTATCCTACATTGCCACTGCATGTTCCCTGACCTCCCCATGCTGACCACCCCGCGTTGCTTTTCTCCATCCTACATTGCCACTCACTGCCTATCCTAATTCAGACCCTCCGATTCACACCACACCGTGATGTTTTTCTCACTCCTACTAGTGAATGTAATGTAACACACACCCATACAATGCGCACCACCCCGTGAAGTTTTTCAGAAAACTATCCTACATTGCCACTGCATGTTCCCTGACCTCCCCATGCTGACCACCCCGCGCTGCTTTCCTCCATCCTACATTGCCACTCACTGCCTATCCTAATTCAGACCCTCTGATTCACACCACCCCGTGATGTTTTTCTCACTCCTACTAGTGAATGTAATATAACACACACCCATACAATGCGCACCACCCGGTGATGTATTTCAGAAACCCATCCTACATTGCCACTGCATGTTCCCTGACCTCCCCAGGCTGACCACCCCGTGGTGCTTTTCTCCATCCTACATTGCCACTCACTGGATATCCTAATTCAGACCATCCGATTCACACCACCCCGTGATGTTTTTCTCACTCCTAGTAGTGAATGTAATGTAACACACACCCATACAATGCGCACCACCCCGTGATGTTTTTCTCACTCCTACTAGTGTATGTAATGTAACACACACCCATACAATGCGCAACACCCCGCGATGTTTTTCAGAAACTTATCCTACCTTGCCACTGCATGTTCCCTGACCTCCCAATAGTGACCACCCCGTGGTGCTTTTCTCCATCCTACATTGCCACTCACTGCCTATCCTAATTCAGACCCTCCGATTCACACCACCCCGTGATGTTTTTCTCAATCCTACTAGTGAATGTAATGCAACACACACCCATACAATGCGCACTACCCCGCGATGTTTTTCAGAAACCTCTCCTACCTTGCCACTGCATGTTCCCAGACCTCCACATGCTGACCACCCCGCGGTGCTTTTCTCCATCCTACATTGCCACTCACTGCCTATCCTAATTCAGACCCTCCGATTCACACCACCCCGTGATGTTTTTCTCACTCGTACTTGTGAATGTATTGTAACACACACCCATACAATGCGCACCACCCCGTGATGTTTTTCAGACAACTATCCTACATTGCCACTTCATGTTCCCTGACCTCCCCATACTGACCACCCCGCGGTGCTTTTCTCCATCCTTCATTGGCACTCACTGCCTATCCTAATACAGACCCTCCGATTTACACCACCCCGTGATGTTTTTCTCAATCCTACTAGTGAACGTAATGTAACACACACCCATACAATGCGCACCACCCCGCGATGTTTTTCAGAAACCTATCCTACATTGCCACTGCATGTTCCCTGACCTCCCCATGCTGACCACCCCGCGGTGCTTTTCTCCATCCTACTTTGCCACTCACTGCCTATCCTTATTCAGACCCTCCGATTCACACCACCGCGTGATGTTTTTCTCACTCCTACTAGTGAATGTAATGTAACACACACCCATACAATGCGCACCACCCCGTGATGTTTTTCTCACTCCTACTAGAATGTAATGTGACACACACGCATACAATGCACACCACCCCGTGATGTTTTTCAGAAACCTATCCTACATTGCCACTGCATGTTCCCTGACCTCCCCATGCTGACCACCCCGTGTTGCTTTTCTCCATCCTACATTGCCACCCACTGCCTATCCTAATTCAGACCCTCCGATTCACACCACACCGTGATGTTTTTCTCACTCCTACTAGTGAATGTAATGTAACACACACCCATACAATGCGCACCACCCCGTGATGTTTTTCAGAAAACTATCCTACATTGCCACAGCATGTTCCCTGACCTCCCCATGCTGACAACACCGCGGTGCTTTTCTCCATCCTACATTGCCTCTCGCTGCCTATCCTAATTCAGACCCTCCAATTCAAACCACCCCGTGATGTTTTTCTCACTCCTACTAGTGAATGTAATGTAACAAACACCCATACAATGCGCACCACCCCGTGATGTTTTTCAGAAACCTATCCTACATTGCCAATGCATGTTCCCTGACCTCCCCATACTGACCACCCCGCGGTGCTTTCCTCCATCCTACATTGCCACTCACTGCCTATCCTAATTCAGACCCTCCGATTCACACGACCCTGTGATGTTTTTCCCACTCCTACTAGTGAATGTAATGTAACACACACCCATACAATGCGCACCACCCCGCGATGTTTTTCAGAAACTTATCCTACCTTGCCACTGCATGTTCCCTGACCTCCCAAAATGACCACCCCGCGGTGCTTTTCTCCATCCTACATTGCCACTCACTGCCTATCCTAATTCAGACCCTCCGATTCACACCACCCCAAGATGTTTTTCTCAATCCTACTAGTGAATGTAATGTCACACACACCCATACAATGCGCACTACCCCGCGATGTTTTTCAGAAACCTCTCCTACATTGCCACTGCATGTTCCCAGACCTCCACATGCTGACCACCACGCGGTGCTTTTCTCCATCCTACATTGCCACTCACTGCCTATCCTAATTCAGACCCTCCGAATCACACCACCCCGTGATGTTTTTCTCACTCGTACTTGTGAATGTATTGTAACACACACCCATACAATGCGCACCACCCCGTGATGTTTTTCAGAAAACTATCCTACATTGCCACTGCATGTTCCCTGACCTCCCCATGCTGACAACACCGCGGTGCTTTTCTCCATCCTACATTGCCTCTCACTGCCTATCCTAATTCAGACCCTCCAATTCAAACCACCCCGTGATGTTTTTCTCACTCCTACTAGTGAATGTAAAGTAACACACACCCATACAATGCGCACCACCCCGTGATGTTTTTCAGAAACCTATCCTACATTGCCAATGCATGTTCCCTGACCTCCCCATGCTGACCACCCCGCGGTGCTTTTCTCCATCCTACATTGCCACTCACTGGCTATCCTAATTCAAACCATCCGATTCACACCACCCAGTGATGTTTTTCTCACTCCTACTAGTGAATATAATGTAACACACACCCATACAATGCGCACCACCCCGCGATATTTTTCAGAAACCTATCCTACATTTCCACTGCATGTTCCCTGACCTCCCCATGATGACCACCCCGCGGTGCTTTTCTCCATCCTACATTGCCACTCACTGCCTATCCTATTTCAGACCCTCCTATTCACACCACCCCGCGATGTGTTTCTTACTCCTACTAGTGAATGTAATGGAACACACACCCATACAATGCGCACCCCCCGCGATGTTTTTCAGAAACCTATCCTACATTGCCACTGCATGTTCTCTGACCTCCCCATGCTGACCACCCCGCGGTGCTTTTCTCCATCCTATATTGCCACTCACTGCCTATCCTAATACAGTCCCTCCGATTCACCCCATCCCGTGATGTTTTTCTCACTCTTACTAGTGAATGTAATGTAACACCCACCCATACAATGCGCACCACCCCGCGATGTTTTTCAGAAACCTATCCTACATTGCCACTGCATGTTCCCTGACCTCCCCATGCTCACCACCCCGCGGTGCTTTTCTCCATCCTACATTGCCACTCACTGCCTATCCTAATTCAGACCCTCCGATTCACACCACCCCGTGATGTTTTTCTGACTCCTAATAGTGAATGTAATGTAACACACACCCATACAATGCGCACCCCCCCGTGATGTTTTTCAGAAAACTATCCTACATTGCCACTGCATGTTCCCTGACCTCCCCATGCTGACCACCCCGCGTTGCTTTTCTCCATCCTACATTGCCACTCACTGCCTATCCTAATTCAGACCCTCCGATTCACACCACACCGTGATGTTTTTCTCACTCCTACTAGTGAATGTAATGTAACACACACCCATACAATGCGCACCACCCCGTGAAGTTTTTCAGAAAACTATCCTACATTGCCACTGCATGTTCCCTGACCTCCCCATGCTGACCACCCCGCGCTGCTTTCCTCCATCCTACATTGCCACTCACTGCCTATCCTAATTCAGACCCTCTGATTCACACCACCCCGTGATGTTTTTCTCACTCCTACTAGTGAATGTAATATAACACACACCCATACAATGCGCACCACCCGGTGATGTATTTCAGAAACCCATCCTACATTGCCACTGCATGTTCCCTGACCTCCCCAGGCTGACCACCCCGTGGTGCTTTTCTCCATCCTACATTGCCACTCACTGGATATCCTAATTCAGACCATCCGATTCACACCACCCCGTGATGTTTTTCTCACTCCTAGTAGTGAATGTAATGTAACACACACCCATACAATGCGCACCACCCCGTGATTTTTTCTCACTCCTACTAGTGTATGTAATGTAACACACACCCATACAATGCGCAACACCCCGCGATGTTGTTCAGAAACTTATCCTACCTTGCCACTGCATGTTCCCTGACCTCCCAATAGTGACCACCCCGTGGTGCTTTTCTCCATCCTACATTGCCACTCACTGCCTATCCTAATTCAGACCCTCCGATTCACACCACCCCGTGATGTTTTTCTCAATCCTACTAGTGAATGTAATGTAACACACACCCATACAATGCGCACTACCCCGCGATGTTTTTCAGAAACCTCTCCTACATTGCCACTGCATGTTCCCAGACCTCCACATGCTGACCACCCCGCGGTGCTTTTCTCCATCCTACATTGCCACTCACTGCCTATCCTAATTCAGACCCTCCGATTCACACCACCCCGTGATGTTTTTCTCACTCGTACTTGTGAATGTATTGTAACACACACCCATACAATGCGCACCACCCCGTGATGTTTTTCAGAAAACTATCCTACATTGCCACTGCATGTTCCCTGACCTCCCCATACTGACCACCCCGCGGTGCTTTTCTCCATCCTTCATTGGCACTCACTGCCTATCCTAATTCAGACCCTCCGATTCACACCACCCGTGATGTTTTTCTCACTCCTACTAGTGAATGTAATGTAACACACACCCATACAATGCGCACCACCCCGTGATGTTTTTCTCACTCCTACTAGAATGTAATGTGACACACACGCATACAATGCACACCACCCCGTGATGTTTTTCAGAAACCTATCCTACATTGCCACTGCATGTTCCCTGACCTCCCCATGCTGACCACCCCGTGTTGCTTTTCTCCATCCTACATTGCCACCCACTGCCTATCCTAATTCAGACCCTCCGATTCACACCACACCGTGATGTTTTCTCACTCCTACTAGTGAATGTAATGTAACACACACCCATACAATGCGCACCACCCCGTGATGTTTTTCAGAAAACTATCCTACATTGCCACAGCATGTTCCCTGACCTCCCCATGCTGACAACACCGCGGTGCTTTTCTCCATCCTACATTGCCTCTCGCTGCCTATCCTAATTCAGACCCTCCAATTCAAACCACCCCGTGATGTTTTTCTCACTCCTACTAGTGAATGTAATGTAACAAACACCCATACAATGCGCACCACCCCGTGATGTTTTTCAGAAACCTATCCTACATTGCCAATGCATGTTCCCTGACCTCCCCATGCTGACCACCCCGCGGTGCTTTCCTCCATCCTACATTGCCACTCACTGCATATCCTAATTCAGACCCTCCGATTCACACGACCCCGTGATGTTTTTCCCACTCCTACTAGTGAATGTAATGTAACACACACCCATACAATGCGCACCACCCCGCGATGTTTTTCAGAAACTTATCCTACCTTGCCACTGCATGTTCCCTGACCTCCCAAAATGACCACCCCGCGGTGCTTTTCTCCATCCTACATTGCCACTCACTGCCTATCCTAATTCAGACCCTCCGATTCACACCACCCCAAGATGTTTTTCTCAATCCTACTAGTGAATGTAATGTCACACACACCCATACAATGCGCACTACCCCGCGATGTTTTTCAGAAACCTCTCCTACATTGCCACTGCATGTTCCCAGACCTCCACATGCTGACCACCACGCGGTGCTTTTCTCCATCCTACATTGCCACTCACTGCCTATCCTAATTCAGACCCTCCGATTCACACCACCCCGTGATGTTTTTCTCACTCGTACTTGTGAATGTATTGTAACACACACCCATACAATGCGCACCACCCCGTGATGTTTTTCAGAAAACTATCCTACATTGCCACTGCATGTTCCCTGACCTCCCCATGCTGACAACACCGCGGTGCTTTTCTCCATCCTACATTGCCTCTCACTGCCTATCCTAATTCAGACCCTCCAATTCAAACCACCCCGTGATGTTTTTCTCACTCCTACTAGTGAATGTAAAGTAACACACACCCATACAATGCGCACCACCCCGTGATGTTTTTCAGAAACCTATCCTACATTGCCAATGCATGTTCCCTGACCTCCCCATGCTGACCACCCCGCGGTGCTTTTCTCCATCCTACATTGCCACTCACTGGCTATCCTAATTCACACCATCCGATTCACACCACCCAGTGATGTTTTTCTCACTCCTACTAGTGAATATAATGTAACACACACCCATACAATGCGCACCACCCCGCGATATTTTTCAGAAACCTATCCTACATTTCCACTGCATGTTCCCTGACCTCCCCATGCTGACCACCCCGCGGTGCTTTTCTCCATCCTACATTGCCACTCACTGCCTATCCTATTTCAGACCCTCCTATTCACACCACCCCGCGATGTGTTTCTTACTCCTACTAGTGAATGTAATGGAACACACACCCATACAATGCGCACCCCCCGTGATGTTTTTCAGAAACCTATCCTACATTGCCACTGCATGTTCTCTGACCTCCCCATGCTGACCACCCCACGGTGCTTTTCTCCATCCTATATTGCAACTCACTGCCTATCCTAATTCAGTCCCTCCGATTCACCCCATCCCGTGATGTTTTTCTCACTCCTACTAGTGAATGTAATGTAACACCCACCCATACAATGCGCACCACCCCGCGATGTTTTTCAGAAACCTATCCTACATTGCCACTGCATGTTCCCTGACCTCCCCATGCTCAACACCCCGCGGTGCTTTTCTCCATCCTACATTGCCACTCACTGCCTATCCTAATTCAGACCCTACGATTCACACCATCCCGTGATGTTTTTCTGACTCCTAATATTGAATGTAATGTAACACACACCCATACAATGCGCACCACCCCGTGATGTTTTTCAGAAAACTATCCTACATTGCCACTGCATGTTCCCTGACCTCCCCATGCTGACCACCCCGCGTTGCTTTTCTCCATCCTACATTGCCACTCACTGCCTATCCTAATTCAGACCCTCCGATTCACACCACCCCGTGATGTTTTTCTCACTCCTACTAGTGAATGTAATATAACACACACCCATACAATGCGCACTACCCGGTGATGTATTTCAGAAACCCATCCTACATTGCCACTGCATGTTCCCTGACCTCCCCAGGCTGACCACCCCGTGGTGCTTTTCTCCATCCTACATTGCCACTCACTGGATATCCTAATTCAGACCATCCGATTCACACCACCCCGTGATGTTTTTCTCACTCCTAGTAGTGAATGTAATGTAACACACACCCATACAATGCGCACCACCCCGTGATGTTTTTCTCACTCCTACTAGTGTATGTAATGTAACACACACCCATACAATGCGCAACACCCCGCGATGTTTTTCAGAAACTTATCCTACCTTGCCACTGCATGTTCCCTGACCTCCCAATAGTGACCACCCCGTGGTGCTTTTCTCCATCCTACATTGCCACTCACTGCCTATCCTAATTCAGACCCTCCGATTCACACCACCCCGTGATGTTTTTCTCAATCCTACTAGTGAATGTAATGTAACACACACCCATACAATGCGCACTACCCCGCGATGTTTTTCAGAAACCTCTCCTACATTGCCACTGCATGTTCCCAGACCTCCACATGCTGACCAACCCGCGGTGCTTTTCTCCATCCTACATTGCCACTCACTGCCTATCCTAATTCAGACTCTCCGATTCACATCACCCCGTGATGTTTTTCTCACTCGTACTTGTGAATGTATTGTAACACACACCCATACAATGCGCACCACCCCGTGATGTTTTTCAGAAAACTATCCTACATTGCTACTGCATGTTCCCTGACCTCCCCATACTGACCACCCCGCGGTGCTTTTCTCCATCCTTCATTGGCACTCACTGCCTATCCTAATACAGACCCTCCGATTTACACCACCCCGTGATGTTTTTCTCAATCCTACTAGTGAACGTAATGTAACACACACCCATACAATGCGCACCACCCCGCGATGTTTTTCAGAAACCTATCCTACATTGCCACTGCATGTTCCCTGACCTCCCCATGCTGACCATCCCGCGGTGCTTTTCTCCATCCTACTTTGCCACTCACTGCCTATCCTTATTCAGACCCTCCGATTCACACCACCGCGTGATGTTTTTCTCACTCCTACTAGTGAATGTAATGTAACACACACCCATACAATGCGCACCACCCCGTGATGTTTTTCTCACTCCTACTAGAATGTAATGTGACACACACGCATACAATGCACACCACCCCGTGATGTTTTTCAGAAACCTATCCTACATTGCCACTGCATGTTCCCTGACCTCCCCATGCTGACCACCCCGTGTTGCTTTTCTCCATCCTACATTGCCACCCACTGCCTATCCTAATTCAGACCCTCCGATTCACACCACACCGTGATGTTTTTCTCACTCCTACTAGTGAATGTAATGTAACACACACCCATACAATGCGCACCACCCCGTGATGTTTTTCAGAAAACTATCCTACATTGCCACTGCATGTTCCCTGACCTCCCCATGCTGACAACACCGCGGTGCTTTTCTCCATCCTACATTGCCTCTCGCTGCCTATCCTAATTCAGACCCTCCAATTCAAACCACCCAGTGATGTTTTTCTCACTCCTACTAGTGAATGTAATGTAACAAACACCCATACAATGCGCACCACCCCGTGATGTTTTTCAGAAACCTATCCTACATTGCCAATGCATGTTCCCTGACCTCCCCATGCTGACCACACCGCGGTGCTTTTCTCCATCCTACATTGCCACTCACTGGCTATCCTAATTCACACCATCCGATTCACACCACCCAGTGATGTTTTTCTCACTCCTACTAGTGAATGTAATGTAACACACACCCATACAATGCGCACCACCCCGCGATGTTTTTCAGAAACCTATCCTACATTGCCACTGCATGTTCCCTGAGCTCCCCATGCTGACCAGCCCGCGGTGCTTTTCTTCATCCTACATTGCCACTCACTGCCTATCCTAATTCAGACCCTCCGATTCGCACCACACCGTGATGTTTTTCTCACTCCTACTAGTGAATGTAATGTAACACAAACCCATACAATGCGCACCACCCCGTGAAGTTTTTCAGAAAACTATCCTACATTGCCACTGCATGTTCCCTGACCTCCCCATGTTGACCACCACGCGCTGCTTTCCTCCATCCTACATTGCCACTCACTGCCTATCCTAATTCAGACCCTCCGATTCACACCACCCCGTGATGTTTTTCTCACTCCTACTAGTGAATGTAATGTAACACACACCCATACAATGCGCACCACCCCGCGATGTTTTTCGGAAACCTATCCTACATTGCCACTGCATGTTCCCTGACCTCCCCATGCTGACCACCCCGCGGTGCTTTCCTCCATCCTACATTGCCACTCACTGCATATCCTAATTCAGACCCTCCGATTCACACGACCCCGTGATGTTTTTCCCACTCCTACTAGTGAATGTAATGTAACACACACCCATACAATGCGCACCACCCCGCGATGTTTTTCAGAAACTTATCCTACCTTGCCACTGCATTTTCCCTGACCTCCCAAAATGACCACCCCGCGGTGCTTTTCTCCATCCTACATTGCCACTCACTGCCTATCCTAATTCAGACCCTCCGATTCACACCACCCCAAGATGTTTTTCTCAATCCTACTAGTGAATGTAATGTCACACACACCCATACAATGCGCACTACCCCGCGATGTTTTTCAGAAACCTCTCCTACATTGCCACTACATGTTCCCAGACCTCCACATGCTGACCACCACGCGGTGCTTTTCTCCATCCTACATTGCCACTCACTGCCTATCCTAATTCAGACCCTCCGATTCACACCACCCCGTGATGTTTTTCTCACTCGTACTTGTGAATGTATTGTAACACACACCCATACAATGCGCACCACCCCGTGATGTTTTTCAGAAAACTATCCTACATTGCCACTGCATGTTTCCTGACCTCCCCATGCTGACAACACCGCGGTGCTTTTCTCCATCCTACATTGCCTCTCACTGCCTATCCTAATTCAGACCCTCCAATTCAAACCACCCCGTGATGTTTTTCTCACTCCTACTAGTGAATGTAAAGTAACACACACCCATACAATGCGCACCACCCCGTGATGTTTTTCAGAAACCTATCCTACATTGGCAATGCATGTTCCCTGACCTCCCCATGCTGACCACCCCGCGGTGCTTTTCTCCATCCTACATTGCCACTCACTGGCTATCCTAATTCACACCATCCGATTCACACCACCCAGTGATGTTTTTCTCACTCCTACTAGTGAATATAATGTAACACACACCCATACAATGCGCACCACCCCGCGATATTTTTCAGAAACCTATCCTACATTTCCACTGCATGTTCCCTGACCTCCCCATGCTGACCACCCCGCGGTGCTTTTCTCCATCCTACATTGCCACTCACTGCCTATCCTATTTCAGACCCTCCTATTCACACCACCCCGCGATGTGTTTCTTACTCCTACTAGTGAATGTAATGGAACACACACCCATACAATGCGCACCCCCCGCGATGTTTTTCAGAAACCTATCCTACATTGCCACTGCATGTTCTCTGACCTCCCCATGCTGACCACCAAGCGGTGCTTTTCTCCATCCTATATTGCAACTCACTGCCTATCCTAATTCAGTCCCTCCGATTCACCCCATCCCGTGATGTTTTTCTCACTCCTACTAGTGATTGTAATGTAACACCCACCCATGCAATGCGCACCACCCCGCGATGTTTTTCAGAAACCTATCCTACATTGCCACTGCATGTTCCCTGACCTCCCCATGCTCAACACCCCGCGGTGCTTTTCTCCATCCTACATTGCCACTCACTGCCTATCCTAATTCAGACCCTCCGATTCACACCACCCCCTGATGTTTTTCTGACTCCTAATAGTGAATGTAATGTAACACACACCCATACAATGCGCACCACCCCGTGATGTTTTTCAGAAAACTATCCTACATTGCCACTGCATGTTCCCTGACCTCCCCATGCTGACCACCCCGCGTTGCTTTTCTCCATCCTACATTGCCACTCACTGCCTATCCTAATTCAGACCCTCCGATTCACACCACCCCGTGATGTTTTTCTCACTCCTACTGGTGAATGTAATATAACACACACCCATACAATGCGCACCACCCGGTGATGTATTTCAGAAACCCATCCTACATTGCCACTGCATGTTCCCTGACTTCCCCAGGCTGACCACCCCGTGGTGCTTTTCTCCATCCTACATTGCCACTCACTGGATATCCTAATTCAGACCATCCGATTCACACCACCCCGTGATGTTTTTCTCACTCCTAGTAGTGAATGTAATGTAACACACACCCATACAATGCGCACCACCCCGTGATGTTTTTCTCACTCCTACTAGTGTATGTAATGTAATACACACCCATACAATGCGCAACACCCCGCGATGTTTTTCAGAAACTTATCCTACCTTGCCACTGCATGTTCCCTGACCTCCCAATAGTGACCACCCCGTGGTGCTTTTCTCCATCCTACATTGCCACTCACTGCCTATCCTAATTCAGACCCTCCGATTCACACCACCCCGTGATGTTTTTCTCAATCCTACTAGTGAATGTAATGTAACACACACCCATACAATGCGCACTACCCCGCGATGTTTTTCAGAAACCTCTCCTACATTGCCACTGCATGTTCCCAGACCTCCACATGCTGACCACCCCGCGGTGCTTTTCTCCATCCTACATTGCCACTCACTGCCTATCCTAATTCAGACCCTCCGATTCACACCACCCCGTGATGTTTTTCTCACTCGTACTTGTGAATGTATTGTAACACACACCCATACAATGCGCACCACCCCGTGATGTTTTTCAGAAAACTATCCTACATTGCCACTGCATGTTCCCTGACCTCCCCATACTGACCACCCCGCGGTGCTTTTCTCCATCCTTTATTGGCACTCACTGCCTATCCTAATACAGACCCTCCAATTTACACCACCCCGTGATGTTTTTCTCAATCCTACTAGTGAACGTAATGTAACACACACCCATACAATGCTCACCACCCCGCGATGTTTTTCAGAAACCTATCCTACATTGCCACTGCATGTTCCCTGACCTCCCCATGCTGACCACCCCGCGGTGCTTTTCTCCATCCTACTTTGCCACTCACTGCCTATCCTTATTCAGACCCTCCGATTCACACCACCGCGTGATGTTTTTCTCACTCCTACTAGTGAATGTAACGTAACACACACCCATACAATGCGCACCACCCCGTGATGTTTTTCTCACTCCTACTAGAATGTAATGTGACACACACGCATACAATGCACACCAGTCCGTGATGTTTTTCAGAAACCTATCCTACATTGCCACTGCATGTTCCCTGACCTCCCCATGCTGACCACCCCGTGTTGCTTTTCTCCATCCTACATTGCCACTCACTGCCTATCCTAATTCAGCACCTCCGATTCACACCACACCGTGATGTTTTTCTCACTCCTACTACTGAATGTAATGTAACACACACCCATACAATGCGCACCACCCCGTGATGTTTTTCAGAAAACTATCCTACATTGCCACTGCATGTTCCCTGACCTCCCCATGCTGACAACACCGCGGTGCTTTTCTCCATCCTACATTGCCTCTCGCTGCCTATCCTAATTCAGACCCTCCAATTCAAACCACCCCGTGATGTTTTTCTCACTCCTACTAGTGAATGTAATGTAACAAACACCCATACAATGCGCACCACCCCGTGATGTTTTTCAGAAACCTATCCTACAATGCCAATGCATGTTCCCTGACCTCCCCATGCTGACCACACCGCGGTGCTTTTCTCCATCCTACATTGCCACTCACTGGCTATCCTAATTCACACCATCCGATTCACACCACCCAGTGATGTTTTTCTCACTCCTACTAGTGAATGTAATGTAACACACACCCATACAATGCGCACCACCCCGCGATGTTTTTCAGAAACCTATCCTACATTGCCACTGCATGTTCCCTGACCTCCCCATGCTGACCACCCCGCGGTGCTTTTCTCCATCCTACATTGCCACTCACTGCCTATCCTATTTCAGACCCTCCGATTAACACCACCCCGCGATGTGTTTCTTACTCCTACTAGTGAATGTAATGTAACACACACCCATACAATGCGCACCACCCCGTGATGTTTTTCAGAAAACTATCCTACATTGCCACTGCATGTTCCCTGACCTCCCCATGCTGACCACCACGCGCTGCGTTCCTCCATCCTACATTGCCACTCACTGCCTATCCTAATTCAGACCCTCCGATTCACACCACCCCGTGATGTTTTTCTCACTCCTACTAGTGAATGTAATGTAACACACACCCATACAATGCGCACCACCCGGTGATGTTTTTCAGAAACCTATCCTACATTGCCACTGCATGTTCCCTGACTTCCCCAGGCTGACCACCCCGTGGTGCTTTTCTCCATCCTACATTGCCACTCACTGGATATCCTAATTCAGACCATCCGATTCACACCACCCCGTGATGTTTTTCTCACTCCTAGTAGTGAATGTAATGTAACACACACCCATACAATGCGCACCACCCCGTGATGTTTTTCTCACTCCTACTAGTGAATGTAATGTAACACACACGCATACAATGCGCACCACCCCGTGAAGTATTTCGGAAACCTATCCTACATTGCCACTGCATGTTCCCTGACCTCCCCATGCTGACCACCCCCCGGTGCTTTTCTCCATCTTACATTGCCACTCACTGCCTATCCTAATTCAGACCCTCCTATTCACACCAACCCGTGATGTTTTTCTCAGTGCTACTAGTGAATGTAATGTAACACACACTCATACAATGCGCACCACCCCGCGAAGTTTTTCAGAAACCTATCATACATTGCCACTGCATGTTCCCTGACCTCCCCATGCTGACCACCCCGCGGTGCTTTTCTCTATCCTACATTGCCACTCACTGCCTATCCTAATTCAGACCCTCCGATTCACACAACCCCGTGATGTTTTTCTCACTCCTACTAGTGAATGTAATGTAACACACACCCATACAATGCGCACCACCCCGTGACATTTTTCAGAAAAGTATCCTATATTGCCACTGCATGTTCCCTTACCTCCCCAGGCTGACCACCCCGCGGTGCTTTTCTCCAACCTACATTGCCACTCACTGCTTATCCTAATTCAGACCCTCCGATTCACACCACCCCGTGATGTTTTTCTCACTCCTACTAGTGAATGTAATGTAAAACACACCCATACAATGCGCACCACCCGGTGATGTTTTTCAGAAACCTGTCCTACATTGCCACTACATGTTCCCTGACCTCCCCAGGCTGACCACCCCGTGGTGCTTTTCTCCATCCTACATTGCCACTCACTGGATATCCTAATTCAGATCATCCGATTCACACCACCCCGTGATGTTTTTCTCACTCCTACTAGTGGATGTAATGTAACACACACCCATACAATGCGCACCACCCCGCGATGTTTTTCGGAAACATATCCTACATTGCCACTGCATGTTCCCTGACCTCCCCATGCTGACCACCCCGCGGTGCTTTCCTCCATCCTACATTGCCACTCACTGCCTATCCTAATTCAGACCCTCCGATTCACGCCACCACGTGATGTTTTTCTCACTCCTACTAGTGAATGTAATGTAACACACACCCATACAATGCGCACCACCCCGTGACATTTTTCAGAAACCTATCCTACATTGCCACTGCATGTTCCCTGACCTCCCCATGCTGACCACCCCGCGGTGCTTTCCTCCATCCTACATTGCCACTCACTGCCTATCCTAATTCAGACCCTCCGATTCACACCACTCCGTGATGTTCTTCTCACTGCTACTAGTGAATGTAATGTAACACACACCCATACAATGCGCACCACCCCGTGATGTTTTTCTCACTCCTACTAGTGAATGTAATGTAACACACACCCATACAATGCGCACCACCCCGTGATGTTTTTCTCACTCTTACTAGTGAATTTAATGTAACACACACCAATACAATGTGCACCACCCCGCGATGTTTTTCAGAAACCTATCCTATATTGCCACTGGATGTTCCCTGACCTCCCCATGCTGACCACCCCGCGGTGCTTTTCTCCATCCTACATTGCCACTCACTGCCTATCCTAATTCAGACCCTCCGATTCACACCACCCCGTGATGTTTTTTTCACTCCTACTAATGAATGTAATGTCACACACAACCATACAATGCGCACCACCCCACGATGTTTTTCAGAAACCTATCCTACATTGCCACTGCATGTTCCCTGACCTCCCCATGCTGACTACCCCGCGGTGCTTTTCTCTATCCTTCATTGCCACTCACTGCCTATCCTAATTCAGACCCTCCGATTCACACCATCCCGTGATGTTTTTCTCACTCCTACTTGTGAATGTAATGTAACACCCACCCATACAATGCGCACCACCCCGCGATGGTTTTCAGAAACCTATCCTACATTGCCACGGCATGTTCCCTGACCTCCCCATGCTGACCACCCCGCCGTCATTTTCTCCATCCTACATTGCCACTAACTGCCTATCCTAATTCAGACCCTCCAATTCACACCACCCCGTGATGTTTTTCTCACTCCTGCTAGTGAATTTAATGTAAAACACACCCATACAATGCGCGCCACCCCGCGATGTTTTTCAGAAACCTATCCTACATTGCCACTGCATGTTCCCTGACCTCCCCATGCTGACCACCCCGCGGGGCTTGTCTCCATCCTACATTGCCACTAACTGCCTATCCTAATTCAGACCCTCCGATTCACACCACCCCGTGATGTTTTTCTCCCTCCTACTAGTGAATGTAATGTAACACACACCCATACAATGCGCATCACCCCTCGATGTTTTTCTCACTCCTACTAGTGAATGTAATGTAACACACACCCATACAATGCGCACCACCCCGCGATGTTTTTCAGAAACCTATCCTACATTGCCACTGCATGTTCCCTGACCTCCCCATGCTGACCACCCCGCGGTGCTTTTCTCCATCCTACATTGCCACTCACTGCCTAACCTAATTCAGACCCTCCGATTCATACTACCCCGTGATGTTTTTCTCACTCCTACTAGTGAATGTAATGTAACACACACCCATACAATGCGCACCACCCCGTGATGTTTTTCTCACTCCTACTAGTGAATGTAATGTAACACACACCCATACAATGCGCACCACCCCGCGATGTTTTTCGGAAACATATCCTACATTGCCACTGCATGTTCCCTGACCTCCCCATGCTGACCACCCCGCGGTGCTTTCCTCCATCCTACATTGCCACTCACTGCCTATCCTAATTCAGACCCTCCGATTCACACCACTCCGTGATGTTCTCACTGCTACTAGTGAATGTAATGTAACACACACCCATACAATGCGCACCACCCCGTGATGTTTTTCTCACTCCTACTAGTGAATGTAATGTAACACACACCCATACAATGCGCACCACCCCGTGATGTTTTTCTCACTCCTACTAGTGAATGTAATGTAACACACACCAATACAATGTGCACCACCCCGCGATGTTTTTCAGAAACCTATCCTATATTGCCACTGGATGTTCCCTGACCTCCCCATGCTGACCACCCCGCGGTGCTTTTCTCCATCCTACATTGCCACTCACTGCCTATCCTAATTCAGACCCTCCGATTCATACCACCCCGTGATGTTTTTCTCACTCCTACTAGTGAATGTAATGTAACACACATTCATACAATGCGCACCACCCCGTGATGTTTTTCTCACTCCTACTAGTGAATGTAATGTAACACACAGCCATACAATGCGCACCACCCCGTGATGTTTTTCAGAAAGCTATCCTACATTGCCACTGCATGTTCCCTGACCTCCCCATGCTGACCACCCCGCGGTGCTTTTCTCCATCCTACATTGCCACTCACTGCCTATCCTAATTCAGACCCTCCGATTCACACCACCCCGTGATGTTTTTTTCACTCCTACTAATGAATGTAATGTCACACACAACCATACAATGCGCACCACCCCAAGATGTTTTTCAGAAACCTATCCTACATTGCCACTGCATGTTCCCTGACCTCCCCATGCTGACTACCCCGCGGTGCTTTTCTCTATCCTTCGTTGCCACTCACTGCCTATCCTAATTCAGACCCTCCGATTCACACCATCCCGTGATGTTTTTCTCACTCCTACTTGTGAATGTAATGTAACACCCACCCATACAATGCGCACCACCCCGCGATGTTTTTCAGAAACCTATCCTACATTGCCACGGCATGTTCCCTGACCTCCCCATGCTGACCACCCCGCCGTCATTTTCTCCATCCTACATTGCCACTAACTGCCTATCCTAATTCAGACCCTCCAATTCACACCACCCCGTGATGTTTTTCTCACTCCTGCTAGTGAATTTAATGTAAAACACACCCATACAATGCGCGCCACCCCGCGATGTTTTTCAGAAACCTATCCTACATTGCCACTGCATGTTCCCTGACCTCCCCATGCTGACCACCCCGCGGTGCTTGTCTCCATCCTACATTGCCACTTACTGCCTATCCTAATTCAGACCCTCCGATTCACACCACCCCGTGATGTTTTTCTCCCTCCTACTAGTGAATGTAATGTAACACACACCCATACAATGCGCATCACCCCTCGATGTTTTTCTCACTCCTACTAGTGAATGTAATGTAACACACACCCATACAATGCGCACCACCCCGCGATGTTTTTCAGAAACCTATCCTACATTGCCACTGCATGTTCCCTGACCTCCCCATGCTGACCACCCCGCGGTGCTTTTCTCCATCCTACATTGCCACTCACTGCCTAACCTAATTCAGACCCTCCGATTCATACCACCCCGTGATGTTTTTCTCACTCCTACTAGTGAATGTAATGTAACACACATCCATACAATGCGCACCACCCCGCGCTGTTTTTCAGAAACCTATCCTACATTGCCACTGCATGTTCCCTGACCTCCCCATGCTGACCACCCCCCGGTGCTTTTCTCCATCCTACATTGCCACTCACTGCCTATCCTAATTCAGACCCTCCGATTCACACCACCCCGTGATGTTTTTCTCACTGCTACTAGCGTATGTAATGTAACACACACTCATACAATGCGCACCACCCCGCGAAGTTTTTCAGAAACCTATCATACATTGCCACTGCATGTTCCCTGACCTCCCCATGCTGACTACCCGGTGGTGCTTTTCTCTATCCTACATTGCCACTCACTGCCTATCCTAATTCAGACCCTCCGATTCACACCACCCCGTGATGTTTTTCTCACTCGTGCTAGTGAATGTAATGTAAAACACACCCATAAAATTCGCACCACCCCGTGATATTTTTCAGAAAACTATCCTACATTGCCACTGCATGTTCCCTGACCTCCCCATGCTGACAACCCCGCGGTGCTTTTCTCCATCCTACATTGCCACTCACTGCCTATACTAATTCAGACCCTCCGATTTACACCATCCCGTGATGTTTTTCTCACTCCTACTAGTGAATGTAATGTAACACACCAATACAATGTGCACCACCCCGTGATGTTTTTCAGAAACCTATCCTACATTGCCACTGCATGTTCATTGACTTCCCCATGCTGACCACCCTGCGGTGCTTTTCTCCATCCTACATTGCCACTCACTGGCTGTCCTAATTCAGACACTCCGATTCATACCACCCCATGATGTTTTTCTCACTCCTACTAGTGAATGTAATGTAACACACACCCATACAATGCGCACCACCCCGCGATGTTTTTCAGAATCCTATCCTACATTGCCACTGCATGTTCCCTGACCTCCCCATGCTGACCACCCCGCGGTGCTTTTCTCCATCCTACATTGCCACTCACTGCCTATCCTAATTCAGACCCTCCGATTCACACCACCCCGTGATGTTTTTCTCAATCCTACTAGTGAATGTAATGTAACACACACCCATACAATGCGCACTACCCCGCGATGTTTTTCAGAAACCTCTTCTACATTGCCACTGCATGTTCCCAGACCTCCACATGCTGACCACCCCGCGGTGCTTTTCTCCATCCTACATTGCCACTCACTGCCTATCCTAATTCAGACCCTCCGATTCACACCACCACGTGATGTTTTTCTCACTCGTACTTGTGAATGTATTGTAACACACACCCATACAATGCGCACCACCCCGTGATGTTTTTCAGAAAACTATCCTACATTGCCACTGCATGTACCCTGACCTCCCCATACTGACCAACCCGCGGTGCTTTTCTCCATCCTTCATTGGCACTCACTGCCTATCCTAATACAGACCCTCCGATTTACACCACCCCGTGATGTTTTTCTCAATCCTACTAGTGAACGTAATGTAACACACACCCATACAATGCGCACCACCCCAAGATGTTTTTCAGAAACCTATCCTACATTGCCACTGCATGTTCCCTGACCTCCCCATGCTGACCACCCCGCGGTGCTTTTCTCCATCCTACTTTGCCACTCACTGCCTATCCTTATTCAGACCCTCCGATTCACACCACCGCGTGATGATTTTCTCACTCCTACTAGTGAATGTAATGTAACACACACCCATACAATGCGCACCACCCCGTGATGTTTTTCTCACTCCTACTAGAATGTAATGTGACACACACGCATACAATGCACACCACCCCGTGATGTTTTTCAGAAACCTATCCTACATTGCCACTGCATGTTATCTGACCTCCCCATGCTGACCACCCCGTGTTGCTTTTCTCCATCCTACATTGCCACTCACTGCCTATCCTAATTCAGACCCTCCGATTCACACCACACCGTGATGTTTTTCTCACTCCTACTAGTGAATGTAATGTAACACACACCCATACAATGTGCACCACCCCGCGATGTTTTTCAGAAACCTATCCTACATTGCCACTGCATGTTCCCTGACCTCCCCATGCTGACCACCCCGCGGTGCTTTTCTCCATCCTACATTGCCACTCACTGCCTATCCTATTTCAGACCCTCCGATTCACACCACCCCGCGATGTGTTTCTTACTCCTACTAGTGAATGTAATGGAACACACACCCATACAATGCGCACCCCCCCGCGATGTTTTTCAGAAACCTATCCTACATTGCCACTGCATGTTCTCTGACCTCCCCATGCTGACCACCCCGCGGTGCTTTTCTCCATCCTACATTGCCACTCACTGCCTATCCTAATTCAGACCCTCTGATTCACACCACCCCGTGAAGTTTTTCTCACTCCTACTAGTGAATGTAATGTAACACACACCCATACAATGCGCACCACCCGGTGATGTTTTTCAGAAACCTATCCTACATTGCCACTGCATGTTCCCTGACCTCCCCAGGCTGACCACCCCGTGGTGATTTTCTCCATCCTACATTGCCACTCACTGGATATCCTAATTCAGACCATCCGATTCACACCACCCCGTGATGTGTTTCTCACTCCTAGTAGTGAATGTAATGTAACACACACCCATACAATGCGCACCACCCCGTGATGTTTTTCTCACTCCTACTAGTGATTGTAATGTAACACACACGCATACAATGCGCACCACCCCGTGATGTTTTTCGGAAACCTATCCTACATTGCCACTGCATGTTCCCTGACCTCCCCATGCTGACCACACCGCGGTGCTTTCCTCCATCCTACATTGCCACTCACTGCCTATCCTAATTCAGACCCTCCAATTCACACCACCCCGTGATGTTTTTCTCACTCCTACTAGTGAATGTAATGTAACCCACACCCATACAATGCGCACCACCCCGCGATGTTTTTCAGAAACCTATCCTACATTGCCACTGCATGTTCCCTGACCTCCCCATGCTGACCACACCGCGGTGCTTTCCTCCATCCTACATTGCCACTCACTGCCTATCCTAATTCAGACCCTCCGATTCACACCACCCCGTGATGTTTTTCTCACTCCTACTAGTGAATGTGATTAAACAAACACCCATACAATGCGGACCACCCCGCGATGTTTTTCAGAAACCTATCCTACATTGCCACTGCATGTTCCAGGACCTCCCCATGCTGACCACCCCCCGGTGCTTTTCTCCATCTTACATTGCCACTCACTGCCTATCCTAATTCAGACCCTCCGATTCACACCACCCCGTGATGTTTTTCTCACTGCTACTAGTGAATGTAATGTAACACACACTCATACAATGCGCACCACCCCGCGAAGTTTTTCAGAAACCTATCATACATTGCCACTGCATGTTCCCTGACATCCCCATGCTGACCACGCCGCGGTGCTTTTCTCTATCCTACATTGCCACTCACTGCCTATCCTAATTCAGACCCTCCGATTCACACCACCCCGTGATGTTTTTCTCACTCCTACTTGTGAATGTAATGTAACACCCAGCCATACAATGCGCACCACCCCGCGATGTTTTTCAGAAACCTATCCTACATTGCCACGGCATGTTCCCTGACCTCCCCATGCTGACCACCCCGCCGTGATTTTCTCCATCCTACATTGCCACTAACTGCCTATCCTAATTCAGACCCTCCAATTCACACCACCCCGTGATGTTTTTCTCACTCCTGCTAGTGAATGTAATGTAAAACTCACCCATACAATGCGCGCCACACCGCGATGTTTTTCAGAAACCTATCCTACATTGCCACTGCATGTTCCCTGACCTCCCCATGCTGACCACACCGCGGTGCTTGTCTCCATCCTACATTGCCACTAACTGCCTATCCTAATTCAGAGCCTCCGATTCACACCACCCCGTGATGTTTTTCTCACTCCTACTAGTGAATGTAATGTAACACACACCCATACAATGCACACCACCCCGTGATGTTTTTCTCACTCCTACTAGTGAATGTAATGTAACACACACCCATACAATGCGCGCCACCCTGCGATGTTTTTCAGAAACCTATCCTACATTGCCACTGCATGTTCCCTGACCTCCCAATGCTGACCACCCCGCGGTGCTTTTCTCCATCCTACATTACCACTCACTGCCTATCCTAATTCAGACCCTCCGATTCACACCACCCCGTGATGTTTTTCTCCCTCCTACTAGTGAATGTAATGTAACACACACCCATACAATGCGCATCACCCCTCGATGTTTTTCTCACTCCTACTAGTGAATGTAATGTAACACACACCCATACAATGCGCACCACCCCGCGATGTTTTTCAGAAACCTATCCTACATTGCGACTGCATGTTCCCTGACCTCCCCATGCTGACCACCCCGCGGTGCTTTTCTCCATCCTACATTGCCACTCACTGCCTATCCTAATTCAGACCCTCCGATTCATACCACCCCGTGATGTTTTTCTCACTCCTACTAGTGAATGTAATGTAACACACATCCATACAATGCGCACCACCCCGTGATGTTTTTCTCACTCCTACTAGTGAATGTAATGTAACACACACCCATACAATGCGCACCACCCCGCGATGTTTTTCAGAATCCTATCCTACATTGCCACTGCATGTTCCCTGACCTCCCCATGCTGACCACCCCGCGGTGCTTTTCTCCATCCTACATTGCCACTCACTGCCTATCCTAATTCAGACCCTCCGATTCACACCACCCCGTGATGTTTTTCTCACTCCTACTAGTGAATGTAATGTAACACCCACCCATACAATGCGCTCTACCCCGTGATGTTTATCTCACTCCTACTAGTGAATGTAATGTAACACACACCCATACAATGCGCACCACATCGTGATGTTTTTGAGAAACCTAACCTATATTGCCACTGCATGTTCCCTGACCTCCCCATGCTGACTACCCCGCGGTGCTTTTCTCCATCCTACATTGCCACTCACTGCCTATCCTAATTCAGACCCTCCGATTCACACCACCCCGTGATGTTTTGCTCACTCCTACTAGTGAATGTAACGTAACACACACCCATACAATCCGCACCACCCCGTGATGTTTTTCTCACTCCTACGAGTGAATGTAATGTAACACACACCCGTACAATGCGCCCCACCCCGCGATGTTTTTCAGAAACCTATCCTACATTGCCACTGCATGTTCCCTGTCTCCCCATGCTGACCACCCCGCGGTGCTTTTCTCCATCCTACATTGCCACTCACTGCCTATCCTAATTCAGACCCTCCGATTCACACCACACCGTGATGTTTTTCTCATCCTACTAGTGAATGTAATGTAACACACACCCATACAATGCGCACCACCCCGTGATGTTTTTCTCCCTCCGACTAGTGAATGTAATGTAACACACACCCATACAATGCGCACCACCCCGCGATGTTTTTCAGAAACCTATCCTACATTGCCACTGCATGTTCCCTTACCTCCCCATGCTGATCAGCCCGCGGTGCTTTTCTCCTTCCTACATTGCCACTCACTGCCTATCCTAATTCAGACCCTCCGATTCACACCACCCCGTGATGTTTTTCTCACTCCTACTAGTGAATGTAACGTAACACACACCCATACAATGCGCACCACCCCGTGATGTTTTTCTCACTCCTACTAGTGAATGTAATGTAACACACACCCGTACAATGCACCCCACCCCGCGATGTTTTTCAGAAACCTATCCTACATTGCCACTGCATGTTCCCTGACTCCCCATGCTGACCACCCCGCGGTGCTTTTCTCCATCCTACATTGCCACTCACTGCCTATCCTAATTCAGACCCTCTGATTCACACCACACCGTGATGTTTTTCTCATCCTACTAGTGAATGTAATGTAACACACACCCATACAATGCGCACCACCCCGTGATGTTTTTCTCCCTCCGACTAGTGAATGTAATGTAACACACACCCATACAATGCGCACCACCCCGCGATGTTTTTCAGAAACCTATCCTACATTGCCACTGCATGTTCCCTGACCTCCCCATGCTGACCACACCGCGGTGCTTTTCTCCATCCTACATTGCCACTCACTGCCTATCCTAATTCAGACCCTCCGATTCACAGCACCCCGTGATGTTTTTCTCACTCCTACTAGTGAATGTAATGTAACACACACCCATACAATGCGCACCACCCCGTGATGTTTTTCTCCCTCCGACTAGTGAATGTAATGTAACACACACCCATACAATGCGCAACACCCCGCGATGTTTTTCAGAAACCTATCCTACATTGCCACTGCATGTTCCCTGACCTCCCCATGCTGACCACACCGCGGTGCTTTTCTCCATCCTACATTGCCACTCACTGCCTATCCTAATTCAGACACTCCGATTAACACCACCCGGTGATGTTTTTCTCACTCCTAGTACTGAATGTAATGTAACACACACCCATACAATGCGCACCACCCCGTGATGTTTTTCTTACTCCTAGTAGTGAATGTAATGTAACACACACCAATCCAATGCGCACCACCCCGCGATGTTTTTCAGAAACCTATCCTACATTGCCACTGCATGTTCCCTGACCTCCCCATGCTGACTACCCCGCGGTGCTTTTCTCCATCCTACATTGCCACTCACTGCCTATCCTAATTCAGACCCTCCGATTCACACCACCCCGTGATGTTTTTCTCACTCCTACTAGTGAATGTAATGTAACACACACCCATACAATGCGCACCACCCTGTGATGTTTTTCTCACTCCTACTAGTGAATGTAATGTAACACACACCCATACAATGCGCACCACGCCATGATGATTTTCAGAAACCTAAACGACATTGCCACTGCATGTTCCCTGACCTCCCCATGCTGACCACCCCGCGGTGCTTTTCTCCATCCTACATTGCCAATCACTGCCTATCCTAATTCAGACCCTCCGATTCACACCACCCCGTGATGTTTTTCTCACTCTTACTAATGAATGTAATGTAACACACACCCATACAATGCGCACCACCCCGCGATGTTTTTCAGAAACCTAGCCTAAATTGCCACTGCATGTTCCCTGACCTCCCCATGCTGACCACCCCGCGGTGCTTTTCTCCTTCCTACATTGCCACTCACTGCCTATCCTAATTCAGACCTTCCGATTCACACCACCCCGTGATGTTTTTCTCACTCCTACTAGTAAATGTAACGTAACACACACCCATACAATGCGCACCACCCCGTGATGTTTTTCTCACTCCTACTAGTGAATGTAATGTAACACACACCCGTACAATGCGCACCACCCCGCGATGTTTTTCAGAAACCTATCCTACATTGCCACTGCATGTTCCCTGACCTCCCCATGCTGACCACACAGCGGTGCTTTTCTCCATCCTACATTGCCACTCACTGCCTATCCTAATTCAGACACTCCGATTAACACCACCCGGTGATGTTTTTCTCACTCCTAGTACTGAATGTAATGTAACACACACCCATACAATGCGCACCACCCCGTGATGTTTTTCTCACTCCTAGTACTGA
Organism: Cavia porcellus; assembly: GCF_034190915.1. Classification (NCBI taxonomy): domain Eukaryota; kingdom Metazoa; phylum Chordata; class Mammalia; order Rodentia; family Caviidae; genus Cavia; species Cavia porcellus. The sequence goes on along the minus strand of NW_026947702.1, from coordinate 299,114 downwards.
ATGTAATGTAACACACACCAATCCAATGCGCACCAGCCCGTGATGTTTTTCAGAAACCTATCCTACATTGCCACTGCATGTTCCCTGACCTCCCCATGCTGACCACCCCGCGGTGCTTTTCTCCATCATACATTGCCACTCACTGCCTATCCTAATTCAGACCCTCCGATTCACACAACCCGTTGTGTTGTTCTCACTCCTAATAGTGAATGTAATGTAACACACACCCATACAATGGGCAACACCCCGTGATGTTTTTCTCACTCCTACTAGTGAATGTAATGTAAAACACACCCATACAATGCGCACCACCCCGCGATGTTTTTCAGAAACCTATCCTACATTGCCACTGCATGTTCCCTGACCTCCTCATGCTGACCACCCCGCGGTGCTTTTCTCCATCCGACATTGCCACTCACTGCCTATCCTAATTCAGACCCTCTGATTCACACCACCCCGTGAAGTTTTTCTCACTCCTACTAGTGAATGTAATGTAACACACACCCATACAATGCGCACCAGCCCGTGATGTTTTTCAGAAACCCATCCTACATTGCCACTGCATGTTCCCTGACCTCCCCATGCTGACCACCCCGCGGTGCTTTTCTCCATCATACATTGCCACTCACTGCCTATCCTAATTCAGACCCTCCGATTCACACCACCCCGTTGTGTTGTTCTCACTCCTAATAGTGAATGTAATGTAACACACACCCATACAATGCGCACCACCCCGCGATGTTTTTCAGAAACCTATCCTACATTGCCACGGCATGTTCCCTGACCTCCACATGCTGACCACCCCGCCGTCATTTTCTCCATCCTACATTTCCACTAACTGTCTATCCTAATTCAGACCCTCCAATTCACACCACCCCGTGATGTTTTTCTCACTCCTGCTACTGAATGTAATGTAACACACATCCATACAATGCGCACCACCCCTAGATGTTTTTCTCACTCCTACTAGTGAATGTAATGTAACACACACCCATACAATGCGCACCACCCCGTGATGTTTTTCAGAAACTTATCCTACATTGCCACTGCATGTTCCCTGACCTCCCCATGCTGACCACCCCGCTGTGCTTTCCTCCATCCTACATTGCCACTCACTGCCTATCCTAATTCAGACCCTCCGATTCACACCACCCCGTGATGTTTTTTTCACTCCTACTAATGAATGTAATGTCACACACAACCATACAATGCGCACTACCCCGCGATGTTGTTCAGAAACCTATCCTACATTGCCACTGTATGTTCCCTGACCTCCCCATGCTGACCACCCCGCGGTGCTTTTCTCTATCCTTCATTGCCACTCACTGCCTATCCTAATTCAGACCCTCCGATTCACACCACCCCATGATGTTTTTCTCACTCCTACTAGTGAATGTAATGTAACACACCCCCATACAATGCGCACCACCCGGTGATGTTTTTCAGAAACCTATCCTACATTGCCACTGCATGTTCCTTGACCTCCCCATGCTGACCACCCCGTGGTGCTTTTCTCCATCCTACATTGCCACTTACTGGATATCCTAATTCAGACCATCCGATTCACACCACCCCGTGATGTTTTTCTCACTCCTAGTAGTGAATGTAATGTAACACACACCCATACAATGCGCACCACCCCGTGCTGTTTTTCTCACTCCTACTAGTGAATGTAATGTAACACACACCCATACAATGCGCACCACCCCTCGATGTTTTTCGGAAACCTATGCTACATTGCCACTGCATGTTTCCTGACCTCCCCATGCTGACCACCCCGCGGTGCTTTCCTCCATCCTACATTGCCACTCACTGCCGTTCCTAATTCAGACCCTCCGATTCACACCACCCCGTGATGTTTTTCTCACTCCTACTAGTGAATGTAATGTAACACACACCCATACAATGCGCACCACCCCGTGATGTTTTTCTCACTCCTACTACTGAATGTAATGTAACACACACCCATACAATGCAAGCCACCCCGAGATGTTTTTCAGAAACCTATCCTACATAGCCACTGCATTTTCCCTGACCTCCCATTGCTGACCACCCCGCGGTGCTTTTCTCCATCCTACATTGCCACTCACTGCCTATCCTAATTGAGACCCTCCGATTCACACCACCCCGTGATGTTATTTTCACTCCTACTAATGAATGTAATGTCACACACAACCATACAATGCGCACCACCCCGCGATGATTTTCAGAAACCTATCCTACATTGCCACTGCATGTTCCCTGACCTCCCCATGCTGACCACCCCCCGGTGCTTTTCTCCATCCTACATTGCCACTCACTGCCTATCCTAATTCAGACCCTCTGATTCACACCACCCCGTGATGTTTTTCTCACTGGTACTAGTGAATGTAATGTAACACACACTCATACAATGCGCACAACCCCGCAAAGTTTTTCAGAAATCTATCATACATTGCCACTGCATGTTCCCTGCCCTCCCCATGCTGACCACCCCGCGGAGCTTTTCTGTATCCTACATTGCCACTCACTGCCTATCCTAATTCAGACACTCCGATTCACACCATCCCGTGATGTTTTTCTCACTCCTACTTGTGAATGTAATGTAACACCCACCCATACAATGCGCACCACCCCGCGATGTTTTTCAGAAACATATCCTACATTGCCACTGCATGTTCCCTGACCTCCCCATGCTGACCACACCGCGGTGCTTTTCTCCATCCTACATTGCCACTCACTGCCTATCCTAATTCAGACCCTCCGATTCACACCATCCCGTGATGTTTTTCTCACTGCTACTAATGAATGTATTGTAACACACACCCATACAATCCGCATCACCCCGCGATGTTTTTCAGAAACCTATCCTACATTGCCACTGCATGTTCCCTGACCTCCCCATGCTGACCACCCCGCGTTGCTTTTCTCCATCCTACATTGCCACTCACTGCCTATCCTAATACAGACACTCCGATTCACACCATCCCGTGATGTTTTTCTCACTCCTACTTGTGAATGTAATGTAACACCCACCCATACAATGCGCACCACCCCGCGATGTTTTTCAGAAACCTATCCTACATTGCCACTGCATGTTCCCTGACCTCCCCATGCTGACCACCCCGCAGTGCTTTTCTCCATCCTACATTGCCACTCACTGCCTATCCTAATTCAGACCCTCCGATTCACACAACCCCGTGAAGTTTTTCTCACTCCTACTAGTGAATGTAATGTAACACAGACCCATACAATGCGCACCACCCCGCGATGTTTTTCTCACTCCTACTAGTGAATGTAATGTAACACACACCCATACAATGCGCACCACCCCGCGATGTTTTTCAGAAACCTTTCCTACATTGCCACTACATGTTCCCTGACCTCGCCATGCTGACCACCCCGCGGTGCTTTTCTCCATCCTACATTGCCACTCACTGCCTATCCTAATTCAGACCCTCCGATTCACACCATCCCGTGATGTTTTTCTCACTCCTACTTGTGAATGTAATGTAACACCCACCCATACAATGCGCACCACCCCGCGATGTTTTTCAGAAACCTATCCTACATTGCCACTGCATGTTCCCTGACCTCCCCATGCTGACCACCCCGCGGTGCTTTTCTCCATCCTACATTGCCACTCACTGCCTATCCTAATTCAGACCCTCCGATTCACACCACCCCGTGAAGTTTTTCTCACTCCTACTAGTGAATGTAATGTAACACATACCCATACAATGCGCACCAGCCCGTGATGTTTTTCAGAAACCCATCCTACATTGCCACTGCATGTTCCCTGACCTCCCCATGCTGACCACCCCGCGGTGCTTTTCTCCATCATACATTGCCACTCACTGCCTATCCTAATTCAGACCCTCAGATTCACACCACCCCGTTGTGTTGTTCTCACTCCTAATAGTGAATGTAATGTAACACACACCCATACAATGGGCACCACCCCGTGATGTTTTTCTCACTCCTACTAGTGAATGTAATGTAACACACACCCATACAATGCGCACCACCCCGCGATGTTTTTCAGAAACCTATCCTACATTGCCACTGCATGTTCCCTGACCTCCCCATGCTGACCACCCCGCGGTGCTTTTCTCCATCCTACATTGCCACTCACTGCCTATCCTAATTCAGACCCTCCGATTCACACCACCCCGTGATGTTTTTCTCACTCCTACTAGTGAATGTAATGTAACACAGACCCATACAATGCGCACCACCCCGCGATGTTTTTCAGAAACACATCCTACATTGCCACTGCATGTTCCCTGACCTCCCCATGCTGACCACCCCGCGGTGCTTTTCTCCATCCTACATTGCCACTCACTGCCTATCCTAATTCAGACCCTCGGATTCATACCACCCCGTGATGTTTTTCTCACTCCTACTAGTGAATGTAATGTAACACACATCCATACAATGCGCACCACCCCGTGATGTTTTTCTCACTCCTACTAGTGAATGTAATGTAACACACACCCATACAATGCGCACCACCCCGTGATGTTTTTCAGAAACCTATCCTACATTGCCACTGCATGTTCCCTGACCTCCCCATGCTGACCACCCCGCGGTTCTTTTCTCCATCCTACATTGCCACTCACTGCCTATCCTAATTCAGACCCTCTGATTCACACCACCCCGTGATGTTTTTTTCACTCCTACTAATGAATGTAATGTCACACACAACCATACAATGCGCACCACCCCGCGATGTTTTTCAGAAACCTATCCTACATTGCCACTGCATGTTCCCTGATCTCCCCATGCTGACCACCCCCCGGTGCTTTTCTCCATCCTACATTGCCACTCACTGCCTATCCTAATTCAGACCCTCCGATTCACACCACCCCGTGATGTTTTTCTCACTCCTACTATTGAATGTAATGTAACACACACCCATACAATGCGCACCACACCGTGATGTTTTTCTCACTCCTACTAGTGAATGTAATGTAACACACACCCATACAATGCGCACCACGCCATGATGATTTTCAGAAACCTAATCTACATTGCCACTGCATGTTCCCTGACCTCCCCATGCTGACCACCCCGCGGTGCTTTTCTCCATCCTACATTGCCACTCACTGCCTATCCTAATTCAGACCCTCCGATTCACACCACCCCGTGATGTTTTTCTCACTCTTACTAATGAATGTAATGTAACACACACCCATACAATGCGCACCACCCCGCGATGTTTTTCAGAAACCTATCCTACATTGCCACTGCTTGTTCCCTGACCTACCCATGCTGACCACCCCGCGGTGCTTTTCTCCTTCCTACATTGCCACTCACTGCCTATCCTAATTCAGACCCTCCGATTCACACCACCCCGTGATGTTTTTCTCACTCCTACTAGTGAATGTAACGTAACACACACCCATACAATGCGCACCACCCCGTGATGTTTTTCTCACTCCTACTAGTGAATGTAATGTAACACACACCCGTACAATGAGCACCACCCCGCGATGTTTTTCAGAAACCGATCCTACATTGCCACTGCATGTTCCCTGACCTCCCCATGCTGACCACCCCGCGGTGCTTTTCTCCTTCCTACATTGCCACTCACTGCCTATCCTAATTCAGACCCTCCGATTCACACCACCCCATGATGTTTTTCTCACTCCTACTAGTGAATGTAACGTAACACACACCCATACAATGCGCACCACCCCGTGATGTTTTTCTCACTCCTACTAGTGAATGTAATGTAACACACACCCGTACAATGAGCACCACCCCGCGATGTTTTTCAGAAACCGATCCTACATTGCCACTGCATGTTCCCTGACCTCCCCATGCTGACCACCCCGCGGTACTTTTCTCCATCCTACATTGGCACTCACTGCCTATCCTAATTCAGACCCTCCGATTCACACCACACCGTGATGTTCTTCTCATCCTACTAGTGAAGGTAATGTAACACACACCCATACAATGCGCACCACACCGTGATGTTTTTCTCCCTCCAACTAGTGAATGTAATGTAACACACACCCGTACAATGCGCACCACCCCGTGATGTTTTTCAGAAACCTATCCTACATTGCCACTGCATGTTCCCTGACCTCCCCATGCTGACCACCCCGCGGTGATTTTCTCCATCCTACATTGCCACTCACTGCCTATCCTAATTCAGACCCTCCGATTCACACCACCCCGTGATGTTTTTCTCACTCCTACTAGTGAATGTAATGTAACACACACCCATACAATGCGCACCACCCCGCGATGTTTTTCAGAAACACATCCTACATTGCCACTGCATGTTCCCTGACCTCCCCATGCTGACCACCCCGCGGTGCTTTTCTCCATCCTACATTGCCACTCACTGCCTATCCTAATTCAGACACTCCGATTAACACCACCCGGTGATGTTTTTCTCACTCCTAGTACTGAATGTAATGTAACACACACCCATTCAATGCGCACCACCCCGTGATATTTTTCTCACTCCTAGTAGTGAATGTAATGTAACACACACCAATCCAATGCGCACCACCCCGCGATGTTTTTCAGAAACCTATCCTACATTGCCACTGCATGTTCCCTGACCTCCCCATGCTGACTACCCCGCGGTGCTTTTCTCCATCCTACATTGCCACTCACTGCCTATTCTAATTCAGACCCTCCGATTCACACCACCCCGTGATGTTTTTCTCACTCCTACTAGTGAATGTAATGTAACACACACCCATACAATGCGCACCACCCCGTGATGTTTTTCTCACTCCTACTAGTGAATGTAATGTAACACACACCCATACAATGTGCACCACGCCATGATGATTTTCAGAAACCTAATCTACATTGCCACTGCATGTTCCCTGACCTCCCCATGCTGACCACCCCGCGGTGCTTTTCTCCATGCTACATTGCCACTCACTGCCTATCCTAATTCAGACCCTCCGATTCACACCACCCCGTGATGTTTTTCTCACTCTTACTAATGAATGTAATGTAACACACACCCATACAATGCGCACAACGCCGCGATGTTTTTCAGAAACCTATCCTACATTGCCACTGCATATTCCCTGACCTCCCCATGCTGACCACCACGCGGTGCTTTTCTCCTTCCTACATTGCCACTCACTGCCTATCCTAATTCAGACCCTCCGATTCACACCACCCCGTGATGTTTTTCTCACTCCTACTAGTGAATGTAACGTAACACACACCCATACAATGCGCACCACCCCGTGATGTTTTTCTCACTCCTACTAGTGAATGTAATGTAACACACACCCGTACAATGAGCACCACCCCGCGATGTTTTTCAGAAACCGATCCTACATTGCCACTGCATGTTCCCTGACCTCCCCATGCTGACCACCCCGCGGTGCTTTTCTCCATCCTACATTGCCACTCACTGCCTATCCTAATTCAGACACTCCGATTCACACCACACCGTGATGTTATTCTCATCCTACTAGTGAATGTAATGTAACAAACACCCATACAATGCGCACCACCCCGTGATGTTTTTCTCCCTCCGACTAGTGAATGTAATGTAACACACACCCATACAATGCGCACCACCCCGCGATGTTTTTCAGAAACCTATCCTACATTGCCACTGCATGTTCCCTGACCTCCCCATGCTGACCACACCGCGGTGCTTTTCTCCATCCTACATTGCCACTCACTGCCTATCCTAATTCAGACCCTCCGATTCACACCACCCCGTGATGTTTTTCTCACTCTTACTAATGAATGTAATGTAACACACACCCATACAATGCGCACCACCCCGCGATGTTTTTCAGAAACCTATCCTACATTGCCACTGCATGTTCCCTGACCTCCCCATGCTGACCACCCCGCGGTGCTTTTCTCCTTCCTACATTGCCACTCACTGCCTATCCTAATTCAGACCCTCCGATTCACACCACCCCGTGATGTTTTTCTCACTCCTACTAGTGAATGTAAGGTAACACACACCCATACAATGCGCACCACCCCGTGATGTTTTTCTCACTCCTACTAGTGAATGTAATGTAACACACACCCGTACAATGAGGACCACCCCGCGATGTTTTTCAGAAACCGATCCTACATTGCCACTGCATGTTCCCTGACCTCCCCATGCTGACCACCCCGCGGTGCTTTTCTCCATCCTACATTGCCACTCACTGCCTATCCAAATTCAGACCCTCCGATTCACACCACACCGTGATGTTCTTCTCATCTTACTAGTGAATGTAATGTAACACACACCCATACAATGCGCACCACCCTGTGATGTTTTTCTCCCTCCGACTAGTGAATGTAATGTAACACACACCCATACAATGCGCACCACCCCGCGATGTTTTCCAGAAACCTATCCTACATTGCCACGGCACGTTCCTTGACCTCCCCATGCTGACCACACCGCGGTGCTTTTCTCCATCCTACATTGCCACTCACTGCCTATCCTAATTCAGACCCTCCGATTCACACCACCCCGTGATGTTTTTCTCACTGCTACTAATGAATGTATTGTAACACACACCCATACAATCCGCATCACCCCGCGATGTTTTTCAGAAACGTATCCTACATTGCCACTGCATGTTCCCTGACCTTCCCATGCTGACCACCCCGCGGTGCTTTTCTCCATCCTACATTGCCACTCACTGCCTATCCTAATTCAGACACTCCGATTCACACCACCCCGTGATGTTTTTCTCACTCTTACTAATGAATGTAATGTAACACACACCCATACAATGCGCACCACCCCGCGATGTTTTTCAGATACCTATCCTACATTGCCACTGCATGTTCCCTGACCTCCCCATGCTGACCACCCCGCGGTGCTTTTTTCCTTCCTACATTGCCACTCACTGCCTATCCTAATTCAGACCCTCCGATTCACACCACCCCGTGATGTTTTTTTCACTCCTACTAATGAATGTAATGTCACACACAACCATACAATGCGCACCACCCCGCGATGTTTTTCAGAAACCTATCCTACATTGCCACTGCATGTTCCCTGACCTCCCCATGCTGACCACCCCCCGGTGCTTTTCTCCATCCTACATTGCCACTCACTGCCTATCCTAATTCAGACCCTCTGATTCACACCACCCCGTGATGTTTTTCTCACTGTTACTAGTGAATGTAATGTAACACACACTCATACAATGCGCACAACCCCGCGAAGTTTTTCAGAAATCTATCATACATTGCCACTGCATGTTCCCTGCCCTCCCCATGCTGACCACCCCGCGGAGCTTTTCTCTATCCTACATTGCCACTCACTGCCTATCCTAATTCAGACCCTCCGATTCACACCATCCCGTGATGTTTTTCTCACTCCTACTTGTGAATGTAATGTAACACCCACCCATACAATGCGCACCACCCCGCGATGTTTTTCAGAAACATATACTACATTGCCACTGCATGTTCCCTGACCTCCCCATGCTGACCACCCCGCGGTGCTTTTCTCCATCCTACATTGCCACTCACTGCCTATCCTAATACAGACACTCCGATTCACACCATCCCGTGATGTTTTTCTCACTCCTACTTGTGAATGTAATGTAACACCCACCCATACAATGCGCACCACCCCGCGATGTTTTTCAGAAACCTATCCTACATTGCCACTGCATGTTCCCTGACCTCCCCATGCTGACCACCCCGCGGTGCTTTTCTCCATCCTACATTGCCACTCACTGCCTATCCTAATTGAGACCCTCCGATTCACACCACCCCGTGAAGTTTTTCTCACTCCTACTAGTGAATGTAATGTAACACACACCCATACAATGCGCACCAGCCCGTGATGTTTTTCAGAAACCTATCCTACATTGCCACTGCATGTTCCCTGACCTGCCCATGCTGACCACCCCGCGGTGCTTTTCTCCATCATACATTGCCACTCACTGCCTATCCTAATTCAGACCCTCCGATTCACACCACCCCGTTGTGTTGTTCTCACTCCTAATAGTGAATGTAATGTAACACACACCCATACAATGGGCACCACCCCGTGATGTTTTTCTCACTCCTACTAGTGAATGTAATGTAACACACACCCATACAATGCGCACCACCCCGCGATGTTTTTCAGAAACCTATCCTACATTGCCACTGCATGTTCCCTGACCTCCCCATGCCGACCACCCCGCGGTGCTTTTCTCCATCCTACATTGCCACTCACTGCCTATCCTAATTCAGACCCTCCGATTCACACCACCCCGTGATGTTTTTCTCACTCCTAATAGTGAATGTAACGTAACACACACCCATACAATGCGCACCACCCCGTGATGTTTTTCTCACTCCTACTAGTGAATGTAATGTAACACACACCCGTACAATGCGCACCACCCCGCGATGTTTTTCAGAAACCTATCCTACATTGCCACTGCATGTTCCCTGACCTCCCCATGCTGACCACCCCGCGGTGCTTTTCTCCATCCTACATTGCCACTCACTGCCTATCCTAATTCAGACCCTCCGATTCACACCACCCCGTGATGTTTTTCTCACTCCTACTAGTGAATGTAATGTAACACACACCCATACAATGCGCACCACCCCGCGATGTTTTTCAGAAACACATCCTACATTGCCACTGCATGTTCCCTGACCTCCCCATGCTGACCACCCCGTGGTGCTTTTCTCCATCCTACATTGCCACTCACTGCCTATCCTAATTCAGACACTCCGATTAACACCACCCGGTGATGTTTTTCTCACTCCTAGTACTGAATGTAATGTAACACACACCCATACAATGCGCACCACCCCGTGATGTTTTTCTCACTCCTAGTAGTGAATGTAATGTAACACACACCAATCCAATGCGCACCACCCCGCGATGTTTTTCAGAAACCTATCCTACATTGCCACTGCATGTTCCCTGACCTCCCCATGCTGACTACCCCGCGGTGCTTTTCTCCATCCTACATTGCCACTCACTGCCTATTCTAATTCAGACCCTCCGATTCACACCACCCCGTGATGTTTTTCTCACTCCTACTAGTGATGTAATGTAACACACACCCATACAATGCGCACCACCCCGTGATGTTTTTCTCACTCCTACTAGTGAATGTAATGTAACACACACCCGTACAATGAGCACCACCCCGCGATGTTTTTCAGAAACCGATCCTACATTGCCACTGCATGTTCCCTGACCTCCCCATGCTGACCACCCCGCGGTGCTTTTCTCCATCCTACATTGCCACTCACTGCCTATCCAAATTCAGACCCTCCGATTCACACCACACCGTGATGTTCTTCTCATCTTACTAGTGAATGTAATGTAACACACACCCATACAATGCGCACCACCCTGTGATGTTTTTCTCCCTCCGACTAGTGAATGTAATGTAACACACACCCATACAATGCGCACCACCCCGCGATGTTTTTCAGAAACCTATCCTACATTGCCACGGCATGTTCCCTGACCTCCCCATGCTGACCACACCGCGGTGCTTTTCTCCATCCTACATTGCCACTCACTGCCTATCCTAATTCAGACCCTCCGATTCACACCACCCCGTGATGTTTTTCTCACTGCTACTAATGAATGTATTGTAACACACACCCATACAATCCACATCACCCCGCGATGTTTTTCAGAAACGTATCCTACATTGCCACTGCATGTTCCCTGACCTTCCCATGCTGACCACCCCGCGGTGCTTTTCTCCATCCTACATTGCCACTCACTGCCTATCCTAATTCAGACACTCCGATTCACACCACCCCGTGATGTTTTTCTCACTCTTACTAATGAATGTAATGTAACACACACCCATAAAATGCGCACCACCCCGCGATGTTTTTCAGATACCTATCCTACATTGCCACTGCATGTTCCCTGACCTCCCCATGCTGACCACCCCGCGGTGCTTTTCTCCTTCCTACATTGCCACTCACTGCCTATCCTAATTCAGACCCTCCGATTCACACCACCCCGTGATGTTTTTTTCACTCCTACTAATGAATGTAATGTCACACACAACCATACAATGCGCACCACCCCGCGATGTTTTTCAGAAACCTATCCTACATTGCCACTGCATGTTCCCTGACCTCCCCATGCTGACCACCCCCCGGTGCTTTTCTCCATCCTACATTGCCACTCACTGCCTATCCTAATTCAGACCCTCTGATTCACACCACCCCGTGATGTTTTTCTCACTGTTACTAGTGAATGTAATGTAACACACACTCATACAATGCGCACAACCCCGCGAAGTTTTTCAGAAATCTATCATACATTGCCACTGCATGTTCCCTGCCCTCCCCATGCTGACCACCCCGCGGAGCTTTTCTCTATCCTACATTGCCACTCACTGCCTATCCTAATTCAGACCCTCCGATTCACACCATCCCGTGATGTTTTTCTCACTCCTACTTGTGAATGTAATGTAACACCCACCCATACAATGCGCACCACCCCGCGATGTTTTTCAGAAACATATCCTACATTGCCACTGCATGTTCCCTGACCTCCCCATGCTGACCAACCCGCGGTGCTTTTCTCCATCCTACATTGCCACTCACTGCCTATCCTAATACAGACACTCCGATTCACACCATCCCGTGATGTTTTTCTCACTCCTACTTGTGAATGTAATGTAACACCCACCCATACAATGCGCACCACCCCGCGATGTTTTTCAGAAACCTATCCTACATTGCCACTGCATGTTCCCTGACCTCCCCATGCTGACCACCCCGCGGTGCTTTTCTCCATCCTACATTGCCACTCACTGCCTATCCTAATTCAGACCCTCCGATTCACACAACCCCGTGAAGTTTTTCTCACTCCTACTAGTGAATGTAATGTAACACACACCCATACAATTCGCACCAGCCCGTGATGTTTTTCAGAAACCTATCCTACATTGCCACTGCATGTTCCCTGACCTCCCCATGCTGACCACCCCGCGGTGCTTTTCTCCATCATACATTGCCACTCACTGCCTATCCTAATTCAGACCCTCCGATTCACACCACCCCGTTGTGTTGTTCTCACTCCTAATAGTGAATGTAATGTAACACACACCCATACAATGGGCACCACCCCGTGATGTTTTTCTCACTCCTACTAGTGAATGTAATGTAACACACACCCATACAATGCGCACCACCCCGCGATGTTTTTCAGAAACCTATCCTACATTGCCACTGCATGTTCCCTGACCTCCCCATGCTGACCACCCCGCGGTGCTTTTCTCCATCCTACATTGCCACTCACTGCCTATCCTAATTCAGACCCTCCGATTCACACCACCCCGTGATGTTTTTCTCACTCCTAATAGTGAATGTAACGTAACACACACCCATACAATGCGCACCACCCCGTGATGTTTTTCAGAAACCTATCCTACATTGCCACTGCATGTTCCCTGACCTCCCCATGCTGACCACCCCGCGGTGCTTTTCTCCATCATACATTGCCACTCACTGCCTATCCTAATTCAGACCCTCCGATTCACACCACCCCGTTGTGTTGTTCTCACTCCTAATAGTGAATGTAATGTAACACACACCCATACAATGGGCACCACCCCGTGATGTTTTTCTCACTCCTACTAGTGAATGTAATGTAACACACACCCATACAATGCGCACCACCCCGCGATGTTTTTCAGAAACCTATCCTACATTGCCACTGCATGTTCCCTGACCTCCCCATGCTGACCACCCCGCGGTGCTTTTCTCCATCCTACATTGCCACTCACTGCCTATCCTAATTCAGACCCTCCGATTCACACCACCCCGTGATGTTTTTCTCACTCCTAATAGTGAATGTAACGTAACACACACCCATACAATGCGCACCACCCCGTGATGTTTTTCTCACTCCTACTAGTGAATGTAATGTAACACACACCCGTACAATGCGCACCACCCCGCGATGTTTTTCAGAAACCTATCCTACATTGCCACTGCATGTTCCCTGACCTCCCCATGCTGACCACCCCGCGGTGCTTTTCTCCATCCTACATTGCCACTCACTGCCTATCCTAATTCAGACCCTCCGATTCACACCACCCCGTGATGTTTTTCTCACTCCTACTAGTGAATGTAATGTAACACACACCCATACAATGCGCACCACCCCGCGATGTTTTTCAGAAACACATCCTACATTGCCACTGCATGTTCCCTGACCTCCCCATGCTGACCACCCCGCGGTGCTTTTCTCCATCCTACATTGCCACTCACTGCCTATCCTAATTCAGACACTCCGATTAACACCACCCGGTGATGTTTTTCTCACTCCTAGTACTGAATGTAATGTAACACACACCCATACAATGCGCACCACCCCGTGATGTTTTTCTCACTCCTAGTAGTGAATGTAATGTAACACACACCAATCCAATGCGCACCACCCCGCGATGTTTTTCAGAAACCTATCCTACATTGCCACTGCATGTTCCCTGACCTCCCCATGCTGACTACCCCGCGGTGCTTTTCTCCATCCTACATTGCCACTCACTGCCTATTCTAATTCAGACCCTCCGATTCACACCACCCCGTGATGTTTTTCTCACTCCTACTAGTGATGTAATGTAACACACACCCATACAATGCGCACCACCCCGTGATGTTTTTCTCACTCCTACTAGTGAATGTAATGTAACACACACCCATACAATGTGCACCACGCCATGATGATTTTCAGAAACCTAATCTACATTGCCACTGCATGTTCCCTGACCTCCCCATGTTGACCACCCCGCGGTGCTTTTCTCCATCCTACATTGCCACTCACTGCCTATCCTAATTCAGACCCTCCGATTCACACCACCCCGTGATGTTTTTCTCACTCTTACTAATGAATGTAATGTAACACACACCCATACAATGCGCACCACCCCGCGATGTTTTTCAGAAACCTATCCTACATTGCCACTGCATATTCCCTGACCTCCCCATGCTGACCACCCCGCGGTGCTTTTCTCCTTCCTACATTGCCACTCACTGCCTATCCTAATTCAGACCCTCCGATTCACACCACCCCGTGATGTTTTTCTCACTCCTACTAGTGAATGTAACGTAACACACACCCATACAATGCGCACCACCCCGTGATGTTTTTCTCACTCCTACTAGTGAATGTAATGTAACACACACCCGTACAATGAGCACCACCCCGCGATGTTTTTCAGAAACCGATCCTACATTGCCACTGCATGTTCCCTGACCTCCCCATGCTGACCACCCCGCGGTGCTTTTCTCCATCCTACATTGCCACTCACTGCCTATCCTAATTCAGACACTCCGATTCACACCACACCGTGATGTTCTTCTCATCCTACTAGTGAATGTAATGTATCAAACACCCATACAATGCGCACCACCCCGTGATGTTTTTCTCCCTCCGACTAGTGAATGTAATGTAACACACACCCATACAATGCGCACCACCCCGCGATGTTTTTCAGAAACCTATCCTACATTGCCACTGCATGTTCCCTGACCTCCCCATGCTGACCACACCGCGGTGCTTTTCTCCATCCTACATTGCCACTCACTGCCTATCCTAATTCAGACCCTCCGATTCACACCACCCCGTGATGTTTTTCTCACTCTTACTAATGAATGTAATGTAACACACACCCATACAATGCGCACCACCCCGCGATGTTTTTCAGAAACCTATCCTACATTGCCACTGCATGTTCCCTGACCTCCCCATGCTGACCACCCCGCGGTGCTTTTCTCCTTCCTACATTGCCACTCACTGCCTATCCTAATTCAGACCCTCCGATTCACACCACCCCGTGATGTTTTTCTCACTCCTACTAGTGAATGTAACGTAACACACACCCATACAATGCGCACCACCCCGTGATGTTTTTCTCACTCCTACTAGTGAATGTAATGTAACACACACCCGTACAATGAGCACCACCCCGCGATGTTTTTCAGAAACCGATCCTACATTGCCACTGCATGTTCCCTGACCTCCCAATGCTGACCACCCCGCGGTGCTTTTCTCCATCCTACATTGCCACTCACTGCCTATCCTAATTCAGACCCTCCGATTCACACCACACCGTGATGTTCTTCTCATCTTACTAGTGAATGTAATGTAACACACACCCATACAATGCGCACCACCCTGTGATGTTTTTCTCCCTCCGACTAGTGAATGTAATGTAACACACAACCATACAATGCGCACCACCCCGCGATGTTTTTCAGAAACCTATCCTACATTGCCACTGCATGTTCCCTGACCTCCCAATGCTGACCACCCCGCGGTGCTTTTCTCCATCCTACATTGCCACTCACTGCCTATCCTAATTCAGACCCTCCGATTCACACCACCCCGTGATGTTTTTCTCACTGCTACTAATGAATGTATTGTAACACACACCCATACAATCCGCATCACCCCGCGATGTTTTTCAGAAAAGTATCCTACATTGCCACTGCATGTTCCCTGACCTTCCCATGCTGACCACCCCGCGGTGCTTTTCTCCATCCTACATTGCCACTCACTGCCTATCCTAATTCAGACACTCCGATTCACACCACCCCGTGATGTTTTTCTCACTCTTAATAATGAATGTAATGTAACACACACCCATACAATGCGCACCACCCCGCGATGTTTTTCAGATACCTATCCTACATTGCCACTGCATGTTCCCTGACCTCCCCATGCTGACCACCCCGCGGTGCTTTTCTCTTTCCTACATTGCCACTCACTGCCTATCCTAATTGAGACCCTCCGATTCACACCACCCCGTGATGTTTTTTTCACTCCTACTAATGAATGTAATGTCACACACAACCATACAATGCGCACCACCCCGCGATGTTTTTCAGAAACCTATCCTACATTGCCACTGCATGTTCCCTGACCTCCCCATGCTGACCACCCCCCGGTGCTTTTCTCCATCCTACATTGCCACTCACTGCCTATCCTAATTCAGACCCTCTGATTCACACCACCCCGTGATGTTTTTCTCACTGTTACTAGTGAATGTAATGTAACACACACTCATACAATGCGCACAACCCCGCGAAGTTTTTCAGAAATCTATCATACATTGCCACTGCATGTTCCCTGCCCTCCCCATGCTGACAACCCCGCGGAGCTTTTCTATATCCTACATTGCCAATCACTGCCTATCCTAATTCAGACCCTCCGATTCACACCATCCCGTGATGTTTTTCTCACTCCTACTTGTGAATGTAATGTAACACCCACCCATACAATGCGCACCACCCCACGATGTTTTTCAGAAACATATCCTACATTGCCAATGCATGTTCCCTGACCTCCCCATGCTGACCACCCAGCGGTGCTTTTCTCCATCCTACATTGCCACTCACTGCCTATCCTAATACAGACACTCCGATTCACACCATCCCGTGATGTTTTTCTCACTCCTACTTGTGAATGTAATGTAACACCCACCCATACAATGCGCACCACCCCGCGATGTTTTTCAGAAACCTATCCTACATTGCCACTGCATGTTCCCTGACCTCCCCATGCTGACCTCCCCGCGGTGCTTTTCTCCATCCTACATTGCCACTCACTGCCTATCCTAATTCAGACCCTCCGATTCACACAACCCCGTGAAGTTTTTCTCACTCCTACTAGTGAATGTAATGTAACACACACCCATACAATGCGCACCAGCCCGTGATGTTTTTCAGAAACCTATCCTACATTGCCACTCCATGTTCCCTGACCTCCCCATGCTGACCACCCCGCGGTGCTTTTCTCCATCATACATTGCCACTCACTGCCTATCCTAATTCAGACCCTCCGATTCACCCCACCCCGTTGTGTTGTTCTCACTCCTAATAGTGAATGTAATGTAACACACACCCATACAATGGGCACAACCCCGTGATGTTTTTCTCACTCCTACTAGTGAATGTAATGTAACACACACCCATACAATGCGCACCACCCCGCGATGTTTTTCAGAAACCTATCCTACATTGCCACTGCATGTTCCCTGACCTCCCCATGCTGACCACCCCGCGGTGCTTTTCTCCATCCTACATTGCCACTCACTGCCTATCCTAATACAGACCCTCCGATTCACACCACCCCGTGATGTTTTTCTCACTCCTACTAGTGAATGTAATGTAACACACACCCATACAATGCGCACCACCCCTCGATGTTTTTCAGAAACACATCCTACATTGCCACTGCATGTTCCCTGACCTCCCCATGCTGACCACTCCGCGGTGCTTTTCTCCATCCTACATTGCCACTCACTGCCTATCCTAATTCAGACACTCCGAATAACACCACCCGGTGATGTTTTTCTCACTCCCAGTACTGAATGTAATGTAACACACACCCATACAATGCGCACCACCCCGTGATGTTTTTCTCACTCCTAGTAGTGAATGTAATGTAACACACACCAATCCAATGCGCACCACCCCGCGATGTTTTTCAGAAACCTATCCTACATTGCCACTACATGTTCCCTGACCTCCCCATGCTGACTACCCCGCGGTGCTTTTCTCCATCCTACATTGCCACTCACTGCCTATCCTAATTCAGACCCTCCGATTCACACCACCCCGTGATGTTTTTCTCACTCCTACTAGTGAATGTAATGTAACACACACCCATACAATGCGCACCACCCCGTGACGTTTTTCTCACTCCTACTAGTGAATGTAATGTAACACACACCCATACAATGCGCACCATGCCATGATGATTTTCAGAAACCTAATCTACATTGCCACTGCATGTTCCCTGACCTCCCCATGCTGACCACCCCGCGGTGCTTTTCTCCATCCTACATTGCCACTCACTGCCTATCCTAATTCAGACCCTCCGATTCACACCACCCCGTGATGTTTTTCTCACTCTTACTAATGAATGTAATGTAACACACACCCATACAATGCGCACCACCCCACGATGTTTTTCAGAAACCTATCCTACATTGCCACTGCATGTTCCCTGACCTCCCCATGCTGACCACCCCGCGGTGCTTTTCTCCTTCCTACATTGCCACTCACTGCCTATCCTAATTCAGACCCTCCGATTCACACCACCTTGTGATGTTTTTCTCACTCCTACTAGTGAATGTAACGTAACACACACCCATACAATGCGCACCACCCCGTGATGTTTTTCTCACTCCTACTAGTGAATGTAATGTAACACACACCCGTACAATGAGCACCACCCCGCGATGTTTTTCAGAAACCGATCCTACATTGCCACTGCATGTTCCCTGACCTCCCCATGCTGACCACCCCGCGGTGCTTTTCTCCATCCTACATTGCCACTCACTGCCTATCCTAATTCAGACCCTCCGATTCACACCACACCGTGATGTTCTTCTCATCTTACTAGTGAATGTAATGTAACACACACCCATACAATGCGCACCAGCCCGTGATGTTTTTCATAAACCTATCCTACATTGCCACTGCATGTTCCCTGACCTCCCCATGCTGACCACCCCGCGGTGCTTTTCTCCATCCTACATTGCCACTCACTGCCTATCCTAATTCAGACCCTCCGATTCACACCACCCCGTGATGTTTTTTTCACTCCTACTAATGAATGTAATGTAACACACACCCATACAATGCGCACCACCCTGTGATGTTTTTCTCCCTCCGACTAGTGAATGTAATGTAACACACACCCATACAATGCGCACCACCCCGCGATGTTTTTCAGAAACCTATCCTACATTGCCACGGCATGTTCCCTGACCTCCCCATGCTGACCACACCGCGGTGCTTTTCTCCATCCTACATTGCTACTCACTGCCTATCCTAATTCAGACCCTCCGATTCACACCACCCCGTGATGTTTTTCTCACTGCTACTAATGAATGTATTGTAACACACACCCATACAATCCGCATCACCCCGCGATGTTTTTCAGAAACCTATCCTACATTGCCACTGCATGTTCCCTGACCTTCCCATGCTGACCACCCCGCGGTGCTTTTCTCCATCCTACATTGCCACTCACTGCCTATCCTAATACAGACCCTCCGATTCACACCATCCCGTGATGTTTTTCTCACTCCTACTTGTGAATGTAATGTAACACCCACCCATACAATGCGCACCACCCCGCGATGTTTTTCAGAAACCTATCCTACATTGCCACTGCATGTTCCCTGACCTCCCCATGCTGAACACCCCGCGGTGCTTTTCTCCATCCTACATTGCCACTCACTGCCTATCCTAATTCAGACCCTCCGATTCACACCATCCCGTGATGTTTTTCTCACTGCTACTAATGAATGTATTGTAACACACACCCATACAATCCGCATCACCCCGCGATGTTTTTCAGAAACCTATCCTACATTGCCACTGCATGTTCCCTGACCTCCCCATGCTGACCACCCCGCGTTGCTTTTCTCCATCCTACATTGCCACTTACTGGATATCCTAATTCAGACCATCCGATTCACACCACCCCGTGATGTTTTTCTCACTCCTAATAGTGAATGTAATGTAACACACACCCATACAATGCGCACCACCCCGTGCTGTTTTTCTCACTCCTACTAGTGAATGTAATGTAACACACACCCATACAATGCGCACCACCCCGCGATGTTTTTCGGAAACCTATCCTACATTGCCACTGCATGTTCCCTGACCTCCCCATGCTGACCACCCCGCGGTGCTTTCCTCCATCCTACATTGCCACTCACTGCCTGTCCTAATTCAGACCCTCCGATTCACACCACCCCGTGATGTTTTTCTCACTCCTAATAGTGAATGTAATGTAACACACACCCATACAATGCGCACCACCCCGTGATGTTTTTCTCACTCCTACTAGTGAATGTAATGTAACACACACCCATACAATGCGCGCCACCCCGCGATGTTTTTCAGAAACCTATCCTACATAGCCACTGCATTTTCCCTGACCTCCCCATGCTGAACACCCCGCGGTGCTTTTCTCCATCCTACATTGCCACTCACTGCCTATCCTAATTCAGACCCTCCGATTCACACCACCCCGTGATGTTTTTCTCCCTCCTACTAGTGAATGTAATGTAACACACACCCATACAATGCGCACCACCCCGTGATGTTTTTCTCACTCCTACTAGAGAATGTAATGTAACACACACCCATACAATGTGCACCACCCCGCAATGTTTTTCAGAAACCTATCCTACATTGCCACTGCATGTTCCCTGACCTCCCCATGCTGACCAACCCGCGGTGCTTTTCTCCATCCTACATTGCCACTCACTGCCTATCCTAATTCAGACCCTCCGATTCATACCACCCCGTGATGTTTTTCTCACTCCTACTAGTGAATGTAATGTAACAAACATCCATACAATGCGCACCACCCCGTGATGTTTTTCTCACTCCTACTAGTGAATGTAATGTAACACACACCCATACAATGCGCACCACCCCGTGATGTTTTTCAGAAACCTATCCTACATTGCCACTGCATGTTCCCTGACCTCCCATTGCTGACCACCCTGCGGTGCTTTTCTCCATCCTACATTGCCACTCACTGCCTATCCTAATTGAGACCCTCCGATTCACACCACCCCGTGATGTTTTTTTCACTCCTACTAATGAATGTAATGTCACACACAACCATACAATGCGCACCACCCCGCGATGTTTTTCAGAAACCTATCCTACATTGCCACTGCATGTTCCCTGACCTCCCCAAGCTGACCACCCCCCGGTGCTTTTCTCCATCCTACATTGCCACTCACTGCCTATCCTAATTCAGACCCTCTGATTCACACCACCCCGTGATGTTTTTCTCACTGCTACTAGTGAATGTAATGTAACACACACTCATACAATGCGCACAACCCCGCGAAGTTTTTCAGAAATCTATCATACATTGCCACTGCATGTTCCCTGCCCTCCCCATGCTGACCACCCCGCGGAGCTTTTCTCTATCCTACATTGCCACTCACTGCCTATCCTAATTCAGACCCTCCGATTCACACCATCCCGTGATGTTTTTCTCACTCCTACTTGTGAATGTAATGTAACACCCACCCATACAATGCGCACCACCCCGCGATGTTTTTCAGAAACATATCCTACATTGCCACGGCATGTTCCCTGACCTCCCCATGCTGACCACCCCGCCGTCATTTTCTCCATCCTACATTTCCTCTAACTGCCTATCCTAATTCAGACCCTCCAATTCATACCACCCCGTGAGGTTTTTCTCACTCCTGCTAGTGAATGTAATGTAAAACACACCCATAAAATTCACACCACCCCGTGATGTTTTTCAGAAAACTATCCTACATTGCCACTGCATGTTCCCTGACCTCCCCATGCTGACAACCCCGCGGTGATTTTCTCCATCCTACATTGCCACTCACTGCCTTTACTAATTCAGACCCTCCGATTCACACCACCCCGTGATGTTTTTCTCACTCCTACTAGTGAATGTAATGTAACACACCAATACAATGTGCACCACCCCGTGATGTTTTTCAGAAACCTATCCTACATTGCCACTGCATGTTCATTGACTTCCCCATGCTGACCACGCCGCGGTGCTATTCTCCATCCTACATTGCCACTCACTGGCTATCCTAATTCAGACCCTCCAATTCATACCACCCCGTGATGTTTTTCTCACTCCTACTAGTGAATGTAATGTAACACACACCCATACAATGCGCACCACCCCGCGATGTTTTTCAGAATCCAATCCTACATTGCCACTGCATGTTCCCTGACCTCCCCATGTTGACCACCCCGCGGTGCTTTTCTCCATCCTACATTGCCACTCACTGCCTATCCTAATTCAGACCCTCCGATTCACACCACCCCGTGATATTTTTCTCACTCCTACTTGTGAATGTAATGTAACACACACCCATACAATGCGCTCCACCCCGTGATGTTTATCTCACTCCTACTAGTGAATGTAATGTAACACACACCTATACAATGTGCACCACCCCGTGATGTTTTTGAGAAACCTATCCTACATTGCCACTGCATGTTCCCTGACCTCCCCATGCTGACTACCCCGCGGTGCTTTTCTCCATCCTACATTGCCACTCACTGCCTATCCTAATTCAGACCCTCCGATTCACACCACCCCGTGATGTTTTGCTCACTCCTACTAGTGAATGTAATGTAACACACACCCATACAATGCGCACCACCCCGTGATGTTTTTCAGAAACCTATGCTACATTGTCACTGCATGTTCCCTGACCTCCCCATGCTGACCAGCCCACGGTGCTTTTCTCCATCCTACATTGCCACTCACTGCCTATCTTAATTCAGACCCTCTTATTCACACAACACCACGATGTTTTTGTCACTCCTACTAGTGAATGTAATGTAACACACACCCATACAATGCGCACCACCCCGCGATGTTTTTCAGAAACATATCCTACATTGCCACTGCATGTTCCCTGACCTCCCCATGCTGACCACCCCGCGGTGCTTTTCTCCATCCTACATTGCCACTCACTGCCTATCCTAATTCAGACCCTCCGATTCACACCACACCGTGATGTTTTTCTCATCCTACTAGTGAATGTAATGTAACACACACCCATACAATGCGCACCACCCCGTGATGTTTTTCTCCCTCGGACTAGTGAATGCAATGTAACACACACCCATACAATGCGCACCACCCCGCGATGTTTTTCAGAAACATATCCTACATTGCCACTGCATGTTCCCTGACCTCCCCATGCTGACCACCCCGCGGTGCTTTTCTCCATCCTACATTGCCACTCACTGCCTATCCTAATTCAGACCCTCCGATTCACACCACACCGTGATGTTTTTCTCATCCTACTAGTGAATGTAATGTAACACACACCCATACAATGCGCACCACCCCGTGATGTTTTTCTCCCTCGGACTAGTGAATGCAATGTAACACACACCCATACAATGCGCACCACCCCGCGATGTTTTTCAGAAACCTATCCTACATTGCCACTGCATGTTCTCTGACCTCCCCATGCTGACCACACCGCGGTGCTTTTCTCCATCTTACATTGCCACTCACTGCCTATCCTAATTCAGACCCTCCGATTCACACCACCCCGTGATGTTTTTCTCACTGCTACTAATGAATGTATTGTAACACACACCCATACAATCCGCATCACCCTGCGATGTTTTTCAGAAACCTATCCTACATTGCCACTGCATGTTCCCTGACCTCCCCATGCTGACAACCCCGCGGTGCTTTTCTCCATCCTACATTGCCACTCACTGCCTATCCTAATACAGACCCTCCGATTCACACCATCCCGTGATGTTTTTCTTACTCCTACTTGTGAATGTATTGTAACACCCACCCATACAATGCGCACCACCCCGCGATGTTTTTCAGAAACCTATCCTACATTGCCACTGCATGTTCCCTGACCTCCCCATGCTGACCACCCCGCGGTGCTTTTCTCCATCCTACATTGCCACTCACTGCCTATCCTAATTCAGACCCTCCGATTCACACCACCCCGTGAAGTTTTTCTCACTCCTACTAGTGAATGTAATGTAACACACACCCATACAATGCGCACCAGCCCGTGATGTTTTTCAGAAACCTATCCTACATTGCCACTGCATGTTCCCTGACCTCCCCATGCTGACCACCCCGCGGTGCTTTTCTCCATCATACATTGCCACTCACTGCCTATCCTAATTCAGACGCTCCGATTCACACCACCCCGTTGTGTTGTTCTCACTCCTAATAGTGAATGTAATGTAACACACACCCATACAATGGGCACCACCCCGTGAGGTTTTTCTCACTCCTACTAGTGAATGTAATGTAACACACACCCATACAATCCGCACCACCCAGCGATGTTTTTCAGAAACCTATCCTACATTGCCACTGCCTGTTCCCTGACTTCCCCATGCTGACCACCCTGCGGTGCTTTTCTCCATCCTACATTGCTATTCACTGCCTATCCTAATTCAGACCCTCCGATTCACACCACCCCGTGATGTTTTTCTCACTCCTAGTAGTGAATGTAATGTAACACACACCCATACAATGCGCACCACCCCGTGATGTTTTTCTCACTCCTAGTAGTGAATGTAATGTAACACACACCAATCCAATGCGCACCACCCCGCGATGTTTTTCAGAAACCTATCCTACATTCCCACTGCATGTTCCCTGACCTCCCCATGCTGACTACCCGCGGTGCTTTTCTCCATCCTACATTGCGACTCACTGCCTATCCTAATTCAGAGCCTCCGATTCACACCACCGCGTGATGTTTTTCTCACTCCTACTAGTGAATGTAATGTAACACACACCCATACAATGCGCACCACTTCGTGATGTTTTTCTCACTCCTACTAGTGAATGTAATGTAACACACACCCATACAATGCGCACCACGCCGTGATGATTTTCAGAAACCTAATCTACATTGCCACTGCATGTTCCCTGACCTCCCCATGCTGACCACCCCGTGGTGCTTTTCTCCATCCTACATTGCCACTCACTGCCTATCCTAAATCAGACCCTCCGATTCACACCAACCCGTGATGTTTTTCTCACTCTTACTAATGAATGTAATGTAACACACACCCATACAATGCGCACCACCCCGCGATGTTTTTCAGAAACCTATCCTACATTGCCACTGCATGTTCCCTGACCTCCCCATGCTGACCACCCCGCGGTGCTTTTCTCCATCCTACATTGCCACTCACTGCCTATCCTAATTCAGACCCTCCGATTCACACCACCCCGTGATGTTTTTCTCACTCCTAATAGTGAATGTAACGTAACACACACCCATACAATGCGCACCACCCCGTGATGTTTTTCTCACTCCTACTAGTGAATGTAATGTAATACACACCCGTACAATGCGCACCACCCCGCGATGTTTTTCAGATACCTATCCTACATTGCCACTGCATGTTCCCTGACCTCCCCATGCTGACCACCCCGCGGTGCTTTTCTCCATCCTACATTGCCACTCACTGCATATCCTAATTCAGACCCTCTGATTCACACCACACCGTGATGTTTTTCTCATCCTACTAGTGAATGTAATGTAACACACACCCATACAATGTGCACCACCCCGTGATGTTTTTCTACCTCCGAATAGTGAATGTAATGTAACACACACACATACAATGCGCACCACCCCGCGATGTTTTTCAGAAACCTATCCTACATTGCCACTGCATGTTCCCTGACCTCCCCATGCTGACCACACCGCGGTGCTTTTCTCCATCCTACATTGCCACTCACTGCCTATCCTAATTCAGACCCTCCGATTCACACCACCCCGTGATGTTTTTCTCACTGCTACTAATGAATGTATTGTAACACACACCCATTCAATCCGCATCACCCCGCGATGTTTTTCAGAAACCTATCCTACATTGCCACTGCATGTTGCCTGACCTCCCCATGCTGACCACCCCGCGGTGCTTTTCTCCATCCTACATTGCCACTCACTGCCTATCCTAATACAGACCCTCCGATTCACACCATCCCGTGATGTTTTTCTCACTCCTACTTGTGAATGTAATGTAACACCCACCCATACAATGCGCACCACCCCGCGATGTTTTTCAGAAACCTATCCTACATTGCCACTGCATGTTCCCTGACCTCCCCATGCTGACCACCCCGCGGTGCTTTTCTCCATCCTACATTTCCACTCACTGCCTATCCTAATTCAGACCCTCAGATTCACACCACCCCGTGAAGTTTTTCTCACTCCTACTAGTGAATGTAATGTAACACACACCCATACAATGCGCACCAGCCCGTGATGTTTTTCAGAAACCTATCCTACATTGCCACTGCATGTTCCCTGACCTCCCCATGCTGACCACCCCGCGGTGCTTTTCTCCATCATACATTGCCACTCACTGCCTATCCTAATTCAGACCCTCCGATTCACACCACCCCGTTGTGTTGTTCTCACTCCTAATAGTGAATGTAATGTAACACACACCCATACAATGCGCACCACCCCGCGATGTTTTTCAGAAACACATCCTACATTGCCACTGCATGTTCCCTGACCTCCCTATGATGACCACCCCGCGGTGCTTTTCTCCATCCTACATTGCCACTCACTGCCTATCCTAATTCAGACACTCCGATTAACACCACCCGGTGATGTTTTTCTCACTCCTAGTAGTGAATGTAATGTAACACACACCCATACAATGCGCACCACCCCGTGATGTTTTTCTCACTGCTAGTAGTGAATGTAATGTAACACACACCAATCCAATGCGCACCACCCCGCGATGTTTTTCAGAAACCTATCCTACATTGCCACTGCATGTTCCCTGACCTCCTAATGCTGACTACCCCGCGGTGCTTTTCTCCATCCTACATTGCCACTCACTGCCTATCCTAATTCAGACCCTCCGAATCACACCACCCCGTGATGTTTTTCTCACTCCTACTAGTGAATGTAATGTAACACACACCCATACAATGCGCACCACCCCGTGAAGTTTTTCTCACTCCTACTAGTGAATGTAATGTAACACACACCTATACAATGCGCACCACGCCGTGATGATTTTCAGAAACCTATCCTACATTGCCACTGCATGTTGCCTGACCTCCCCATGCTGACCACCCCGCGGTGCTTTTCTCCATCCTACATTGCCACTCACTGGCTATCCTAATTCAGACCCTCCGATTCACACCACCCCATGATGTTTTTCTCAATCCTACTAGTGAATGTAATGTAACACACACCCATACAATGCGCACCACCCCGTGATGTTTTTCAGAAACCTATCCTACATTGCCACTGCATGTTCCCTGACCTCCCCATGCTGACCACCCCGCGGTGCTTTTCTCCATCCTACATTGTCACTCACTGGCTATCCTAATTCAGACCCCCCGATTCACACCACCCCGTGATGTTTTTCTCACTCCTACTAGTGAATGTAATGTAACACACACCCATACGATGCGCACCACCCCGCGATGTTTTTCAGAAACATATCCTACATTGCCACTGCATGTTCCCTGACCTCCCCATGCTGTCCACCCCATGGTGCTTTTCTCCATCCTACATTGCCACTCACTGCCTATCCTAATTCTGACCCTCTTATTCACACCACCCCGCGATGTTTTTCTCACTCCTACTAGTGAATGTAATGTAACACACACCCATACAATGCGCACCACCCCGTGATGTTTTTCAGAAATGTATCCTACATTGCCACTTCATGTTCCCTGACCTCCCCATGCTGACCACCCCACGGTGCTTTTCTCCATCCTACATTGCCACTCACTGCTTATCCAAATTCAGACCCTCCGATTCACACCACCCCGTGATGTTTTTCTCACTCCTACTAGTGAATGTAATGTAACACACACCCATACAATGCGCACCACCCTATGATATTTTTCAGAAAACTATCCTACATTGCCACTGCATGTTCCCTGACCTTCCCATGCTGACCACCCCGCGGTGCTTTTCTCCATCCTACATTGCCACTCACTGCCTATCCTAATTCAGACCCTCCGATTCACACCACCCCATGATGTTTTTCTCACTCCTACTAGTGAATGTAATGTAACACACACCCATACAATGCGCAGCACCCCGTGATGTTTTTCTCACTCCTACTAGTGAATGTAATGTAACACACACCCATACAATGCGCACCACCACGCGATGTTTTTCAGAAACCTATCCTACATTGCCACTGCATGTTTCCTGACCTCCCCATGCTGACCACCCCGTGGTGCTTTGCTCCATCCTACATTGCCACTCACTGCCTATCCTAATTCAGACCCTCCGATTCACACCACCCCGTGATGTTTTTCTCACTCCTACTAGTGAATGTAATGTAACCCACACCCATACAATGCGCACCACCCCGTGATGTTTTTCAGAAACCTATCCTACATTGCCACTGCATGTTCCCTGACCTCCCCATGCTGACTACCCCGCGGTGCTTTTCTCCATCCTACATTGCCACTCACTGCCTATCCTAATTCAGACCCTCCGATTCACACCACCCCGTGATGTTTTGCTCACGCCTACTAGTAAATGTAATGTAACACACACCCATACAATGCGCACCAGCCCGCGATGTTTTTCAGAAACCTATGCTACATTGTCACTGCATGTTCCCTGACCTCCCCATGCTGACCAGCCCACGGTGCTTTTCACCATCCTACATTGCCACTCACTGCCTATCCTAATTCAGACCCTCTTATTCACACCACACCGCGATGTTTTTGTCACTCCTACTAGTGAATGTAATGTAACACACACCCATACAATGCGCACCACCCCGCGATGTTTTTCAGAAACCTATTCTACATTGCCACTGCATGTTCCCTGACCTCCCCATGCTGACCACCCCGCGGTGCTTTTCTCCATGCTACATTGCCACTCACTGCCTATCCTAATTCAGACCCTCCGATTCACACCACCCCGTGATGTTTTTCTCACTCCTACTAGTGAATGTAATGTAACACACACCCATACAATGTGCACCACCCCGTGATGTTTTTCTCACTCCAACTAGTGAATTTAATGTAACACACACCCATACAATGCGCACCACCCCGCGATGTTTTTCAGAAACCTATCCTACATTGCCACTGCCTGTTCCCTGACTTCCCCATGCTGACCACCCTGCGGTGCTTTTCTCCATCCTACATTGCTATTCACTGCCTATCCTAATTCAGACCCTCCGATTCACACCACCCCGTGATGTTTTTCTCACTCCTAGTAGTGAATGTAATGTAACACACACCCATACAATGCGCACCACCCCGTGATGTTTTTCTCACTCCTAGTAGTGAATGTAATGTAACACACACCAATCCAATGCGCACCACCCCGCGATGTTTTTCAGAAACCTATCCTACATTCCCACTGCATGTTCCCTGACCTCCCCATGCTGACTACCCCGCGGTGCTTTTCTCCATCCTACATTGCGACTCACTGCCTATCCTAATTCAGACCCTCCGATTCACACCACCGCGTGATGTTTTTCTCACTCCTACTAGTGAATGTAATGTAACACACACCCATACAATGCGCACCACTTCGTGATGTTTTTCTCACTCCTACTAGTGAATGTAATGTAACACACACCCATACAATGCGCACCACGCCGTGATGATTTTCAGAAACCTAATCTACATTGCCACTGCATGTTCCCTGACCTCCCCATGCTGACCACCCCGCGGTGCTTTTCTCCATCCTACATTGCCACTCACTGCCTATCCTAAATCAGACCCTCCGATTCACACCAACCCGTGATGTTTTTCTCACTCTTACTAATGAATGTAATGTAACACACACCCATACAATGCGCACCATCCCGCGATGTTTTTCAGAAACCTATCCTACATTGCCACTGCATGTTCCCTGACCTCCCCATGCTGACCACCCCGCGGTGCTTTTCTCCATCCTACATTGCCACTCACTGCCTATCCTAATTCAGACCCTCCGATTCACACCACCCCGTGATGTTTTTCTCACTCCTAATAGTGAATGTAACGTAACACACACCCATACAATGCGCACCACCCCGTGATGTTTTTCTCACTCCTACTAGTGAATGTAATGTAATACACACCCGTACAATGCGCACCACCCCGCGATGTTTTTCAGAAACCTATCCTACATTGCCACTGCATGTTCCCTGACCTCCCCATGCTGACCACCCCGCGGTGCTTTTCTCCATCCTACATTGCCACTCACTGCCTATCCTAATTCAGACCCTCCGATTCACACCACACCGTGATGTTTTTCTCATCCTACTAGTGAATGTAATGTAACACACACCCATACAATGTGCACCACCCCGTGATGTTTTTCTACCTCCGACTAGTGAATGTAATGTAACACACACACATACAATGCGCACCACCCCGAGATGTTTTTCAGAAACCTATCCTACATTGCCACTGCATGTTCCCTGACCTCCCCATGCTGACCACACCGCGGTGCTTTTCTCCATCCTACATTGCCACTCACTGCCTATCCTAATTCAGACCCTCCGATTCACACCACCCCGTGATGTTTTTCTCACTGCTACTAATGAATGTATTGTAACACACACCCATTCAATCCGCATCACCCCGCGATGTTTTTCAGAAACCTATCCTACATTGCCACTGCATGTTGCCTGACCTCCCCATGCTGACCACCCCGCGGTGCTTTTCTCCATCCTACATTGCCACTCACTGCCTATCCTAATACAGACCCTCCGATTCACACCATCCCGTGATGTTTTTCTCACTCCTACTTGTGAATGTAATGTAACACCCACCCATACAATGCGCACCACCCCGCGATGTTTTTCAGAAACCTATCCTACATTGCCACTGCATGTTCCCTGACCTCCCCATGCTGACCACCCCGCGGTGCTTTTCTCCATCCTACATTTCCACTCACTGCCTATCCTAATTCAGACCCTCCGATTCACACCACCCCGTGAAGTTTTTCTCACTCCTACTAGTGAATGTAATGTAACACACACCCATACAATGCGCACCAGCCCGTGATGTTTTTCAGAAACATATCCTACATTGCCACTGCATGTTCCCTGACCTCCCCATGCTGACCACCCCGCGGTGCTTTTCTCCATCATACATTGCCACTCACTGCCTATCCTAATTCAGACCCTCCGATTCACACCACCCCGTTGTGTTGTTCTCACTCCTAATAGTGAATGTAATGTAACACACACCCATACAATGCGCACCACCCCGCGATGTTTTTCACAAACCTATCCTACATTGCCACTGCATGTTCCCTGACCTCCCCATGCTGACCACCCCGCGGTGCTTTTCTCCATCATACATTGCCACTCACTGCCTATCCTAATTCAGACCCTCCGATTCACACCACCCCGTGATGTTTTTCTCACTCCTAATAGTGAATGTAATGTAACACACACCCATACAATGCGCACCACCCCGCGATGTTTTTCAGAAACCTATCCTACATTGCCACTGCATGTTCCCTGACATCCCCATGCTGACCACCCCGCGGTTCTTTTCTCCATCCTACATTGCCACTCACTGCCTATCCTAATTCAGACACTCCGATTAACACCACCCGGTGATGTTTTTCTCACTCCTAGTAGTGAATGTAATGTAACACACACCCATACAATGCGCACCACCCCGTGATGTTTTTCTCACTGCTAGTAGTGAATGTAATGTAACACACACCAATCCAATGCGCACCACCCCGCGATGTTTTTCAGAAACCTATCCTACATTGCCACTGCATGTTCCCTGACCTCCTAATGCTGACTACACCGCGGTGCTTTTCTCCATCCTACATTGCCACTCACTGCCTATCCTAATTCAGACCCTCCAAATCACACCACCCCGTGATGTTTTTCTCACTCCTACTAGTGAATGTAATGTAACACACACCCATACAATGCGCACCACCCCGTGAAGTTTTTCTCACTCCTACTAGTGAATGTAATGTAACACACACCTATACAATGCGCACCACGCCGTGATGATTTTCAGAAACCTATCCTACATTGCCACTGCATGTTGCCTGACCTCCCCATGCTGACCACCCCGCGGTGCTTTTCTCCATCCTATATTGCCACTCACTGGCTATCCTAATTCAGACCCTCCGATTCACACCACCCCATGATGTTTTTCTCAATCCTACTAGTGAATGTAATGTAACACACACCCATACAATGCGCACCACCCCGTGATGTTTTTCAGAAACCTATCCTACATTGCCACTGCATGTTCCCTGACCTCCCCATGCTGACCACCCCGCGGTGCTTTTCTCCATCCTACATTGCCACTCACTGGCTATCCTAATTCAGACCCTCCGATTCACACCACCCCATGATGTTTTTCTCAATCCTACTAGTGAATGTAATGTAACACACACCCATACAATGCGCAACACGCCGTAATGATTTTCGGAAACCTAATCTACATTGCCACTGCATGTTCCCTGACCTCCCCATGATGACCACCCCGAGGTGCTTTTCTCCATCCTAAATTGCCACTCACTGCCTATCCTAATTCAGACCCTCCGATTCACACCACCCCGTGATGTTTTTCTCACTCTTACTAATGAATGTAATGTAACACACACCCATACAATGCACACAACCCCGCGATGTTTTTCAGAAACCTATCCTACATTGCCACTGCATGTTCCCTGACCTCCCCATGCTGACCACCCCGCGGTGCTTTTCCCCATCCTACATTGCCACTCACTGCCTATCCTAATTCAGACCCTCCGATTCACACCACCCCGTGATGTTTTTCTCACTCCTACTAGTGAATGTAATGTAACACACACCCATACAATGCGCACCACCCCGTGATGTTTTTCTCACTCCTACTAGTGTATGTAATGTAACACACACCCATACAATGCGCACCACCCCGCGATGTTTTTCAGAAACCTATCCTACATTGCCACTGAATGTTCCCCGACCTCCCCATGCTGACCACCCCCCGGTGCTTTTCTCGATCCTACATTGCCACTCACTGCCTATCCAAATTCACACACTCCGATTCACACCACCCCGCGATGTTTTTCTCACTCCTACTAGTGAATGTAATGTAAAACACACCCATACATGAGCAAAACCCCACGATGTTTTTCAGAAACCTATCCTACATTGTCACTGCATGTTCCCTGACCTCCCCATGCTGACCACCCCGCGGTGCTTTTCTCCATCCTACATTGCCACTCACTGCCTATCCTAATTCAGACCCTCCGATTCACACCACCCCGTGATGTTTTACTCACTCCTACTAGTGAATGTAATGTAACACACACCCATACAATGCGCACCACCCTATGATATTTTTCAGAAAACTATCCCACATTGCCACTGCATGTTCCCTGACCTTCCCATGCTGACCACCCCGCGGTGCTTTTCTCCATCCTACATTGCCACTCACTGCCTATCCTAATTCAGACACTCCGATTCACACCACCCCGTGATGTTTTTCTCACTCCTACTAGTGAATGTAATGTAACACACACCCATACAATGCGCAGCACCCCGTGATGTTTTTCTCACTCCTACTAGTGAATGTAATGTAACACACACCCATACAATGCGCACCACCACGCGATGTTTTTCAGAAACCTATCCTACATTGCCACTGCATGTTTCCTGACTTCCCCATGCTGACCACCCCGCGGTGCTTTTCTCCACCCTACTTTGCTACTCACTGCCTATCCTAATTCAGACCCTCCGATTCACACCACCCCGTGATGTTTTTCTCACTCCTACTAGTGAATGTAATGTAACCCACACCCATACAATGCGCACCACCCTGTGATGTTTTTCAGAAACCTATCCTACATTGCCACTGCATGTTCCCTGACCTCCCCATGCTGACTACCCCGCGGTGCTTTTCTCCATCCTACATTGCCACTCACTGCCTATCCTAATTCAGACCCTCCGATTCACACCACCCCGTGATGTTTTGCTCACGCTTACTAGTAAATGTAATGTAACACACACCCATAAAATGCGCACCAGCCCGCGATGTTTTTCAGAAACCTATGCTACATTGTCACTGCATGTTCCCTGACCTCCCCATGCTGACCAGCCCACGGTGCTTTTCTCCATCCTACATTGCCACTCACTGCCTATCCTAATTCAGACCCTCTTATTCACACCACACCGCGATGTTTTTGTCACTCCTACTAGTGAATGTAATGTAACACACACCCATACAATGCGCACCACCCCGCGATGTTTTTCAGAAACCTATCCTACATTGCCACTGCATGTTCCCTGACCTCCCCATGCTGACCACCCCGCGGTGCTTTTCTCCATGCTACATTGCCACTCACTGCCTATCCTAATTCAGACCCTCCGATTCACACCACCCCGTGATGTTTTTCTCACTCCTACTAGTGAATGTAATGTAACACACACCCATACAATGCGCACCACCCCGTGATGTTTTTCTCACTCCAACTAGTGAATTTAATGTAACACACACCCATACAATGCGCACCACCCCGCGATGTTTTTCAGAAACCTATCCTACATTGCCACTGCATGTTCCCTGAACTGCCCATGCTGACCACCCCGCGGTGCTTTTCTCCATCCTACATTGACACTCACTGCCTATCCTAATTCAGACCCTCCGATTCACACCACCCTGTGATGTTTTTCTCACTCCTACTAGTGAATGTAATGTAACACACACCCATACAATGCGCACCAAACCGTGATGTTTTTCTCACTCCTACTAGTGAATGTAATGTAACACACACCCATACAATGCGCAACACGCCGTAATGATTTTCGGAAACCTAATCTACATTGCCACTGCATGTTCCCTGACCTCCCCATGATGACCACCCCGAGGTGCTTTTCTCCATCCTAAATTGCCACTCACTGCCTATCCTAATTCAGACCCTCCGATTCACACCACCCCGTGATGTTTTTCTCACTCTTACTAATGAATGTAATGTAACACACACCCATACAATGCACACAACCCCGCGATGTTTTTCAGAAACCTATCCTACATTGCCACTGCATGTTCCCTGACCTCCCCATGCTGACCACCCCGCGGTGCTTTTCCCCATCCTACATTGCCACTCACTGCCTATCCTAATTCAGACCCTCCGATTCACACCACCCCGTGATGTTTTTCTCACTCCTACTAGTGAATGTAATGTAACACACACCCATACAATGCGCACCACCCCGTGATGTTTTTCTCACTCCTACTAGTGTATGTAATGTAACACACACCCATACAATGCGCACCACCCCGCGATGTTTTTCAGAAACCTATCCTACATTGCCACTGAATGTTCCCCGACCTCCCCATGCTGACCACCCCCCGGTGCTTTTCTCCATCCTACATTGCCACTCACTGCCTATCCAAATTCACACACTCCGATTCACACCACCCCGCGATGTTTTTCTCACTCCTACTAGTGAATGTAATGTAAAACACACCCATACATGAGCAAAACCCCACGATGTTTTTCAGAAACCTATCCTACATTGTCACTGCATGTTCCCTGACCTCCCCATGCTGACCACCCCGCGGTGCTTTTCTCCATCCTACATTGCCACTCACTGCCTATCCTAATTCAGACCCTCCGATTCACACCACCCCGTGATGTTTTACTCACTCCTACCAGTGAATGTAATGTAACACACACCCATACAATGCGCACCACCCTATGATATTTTTCAGAAAACTATCCTACATTGCCACTGCATGTTCCCTGACATGCCCATGCTGACCACCCCGCGGTGCTTTTCTCCATCCTACATTGCCACTCACTGCCTATCCTAATTCAGACACTCCGATTCACACCACCACGTGATGTTTTTCTCACTCCTACTAGTGAATGTAATGTAACACACACCCATACAATGCGCAGCACCCCGTGATGTTTTTCTCACTCCTACTAGTGAATGTAATGTAACACACACCCATACAATGCGCACCACCACGCGATGTTTTTCAGAAACCTATCCTACATTGCCACTGCATGTTTCCTGACCTCCCCATGCTGACCACCCCGCGGTGCTTTTCTCCACCCTACTTTGCTACTCACTGCCTATCCTAATTCAGACCCTCCGATTCACACCACCCCGTGATGTTTTTCTCACTCCTACTAGTGAATGTAATGTAACACACACCCATACAATGCGCACCACCCCGTGATGTTGTTCAGAAACCTATCCTACATTGCCACTGCATGTTCCCTGACCTCCCCATGCTGACTACCCCGCGGTGCTTTTCTCCATCCTACATTGCCACTCACTGCCTATCCTAATTCAGACCCTCCGATTCACACCACCCCGTGATGATTTTCTCACTCCTACTAGTGAATGTAATGTAACACACACCCATACAATGCGCACCACCCCGCGATGTTTTTCAGTAACCTATCCTACATTGCCATTGCATGTTCCTTGACCTCCCCATGCTGACCACCCCGCGGTGCTTTTCTCCATCCTACATTGCCACTCACTGCCTATCCTAATTCAGACACTCCGATTCACACCACCCCGTGATGTTTTTCTCACTCCTACAAGTGAATGTAATGTAACACACACCCATACAATGCGCACCACCCCGTGATGTTTTTCTCACTCCTACTAGTGAATGTAATGTAACACACACCCATACAATGCGCACGACCACGCGATGTTTTTCAGAAACCTATCCTACATTGCCACTGCATGTTTCCTGACCTCCCCATGCTGACCACCCCGCGGTGCTTTTCTCCATCCTACATTGCCACTCATTGCCTATCCTAATTCAGACCCTCCGATTCACACCAGCCCGTGATGTTTTTCTCACTCCTACTAGTGAATGTAATGTAACACACACCCATACAATGCGCACCACCCCGTGATGTTTTTCAGAAACCTATCCTACATTGTCACTGCATGTTCCCTGACCTCCCCATTCTGACTACCCCGCGGTGCTTTTCTCCATCCTACATTGCTACTCACTGCCTATCCTAATTCAGACCCTCCGATTCACACCACCCCGTGATGTTTTGCTCACGCCTACTAGTGAATGTAATGTAACACACACCCATACAATGCGCACCACCCCGCGATGTTTTTCAGAAACCTATGCTACATTGTCACTGCATGTTCCCTGACCTCCCCATGCTGACCAGCCCACGGTGCTTTTCTCCATCCTACATTGCCACTCACTGCCTATCCTAATTCAGACCCTCTTATTCACACCACACCGCGATGTTTTTGTCACTCCTACTAGTGAATGTAAAGTAACACACACCCATACAATGCGCAACACCCCGCGATGTTTTTCAGAAACCTATCCTACATTGCCACTGCATGTTCCCTGACCTCCCCATGCTGACCACCCCGCGGTGCTTTTCTCCATGCTACATTGCCACTCACTGTCTATCCTAATTCAGACCCTCCGATTCACACCACCCCGTGATGTTTTTCTCACTCCTACTAGTGAATGTAATGTAACACACACCCATACAATGCGCACCATCCCGTGATGTTTTTCTCACTCCTACTACTGAATGTAATGTAACACACACCCGTACAATGCGCACCACCCCGCGATGTTTTTCAGAAACCTATCCTACCTTGCCACTGCATGTTCCCTGACCTCCCCATGCTGACCACACCGCGGTGCTTTTCTCCATCCTACATTGCCACTCACTGCCTATCCTAATTCAGACCCTCCGATTCACACCACCCCGTGATGTTTTTCTCACTCCTACTAGTGAATGTAATGTAACACACACCCATACAATGCGCACCGCCCCGTGATGTTTTTCTCACTCCAACTAGTGAATTTAATGTAACACACACCCATACAATGCGCACCACCCCGCGATGTTTTTCAGAAACCTATCCTACATTGCCACTGCATGTTCCCTGACATGCCCATGCTGACCACCCCGCGGTGCTTTTCTCCATCCTACATTGCCACTCACTGCCTATCCTAATTCAGACCCTCCGATTCACACCACCCCGTGATGTTTTTCTCACTCCTACTAGTGAATGTAATGTAACACACACCCATACAATGCGCACCAAACCGTGATGTTTTTCTCACTCCTACTGGTGAATGTAATGTAACACACACCCATACAATGCGCACCACGCCGTGATGATTTTCAGAAACCTAATCTACATTGCCACTGCATGTTCCCTGACCTCCTCATGCTGACCACCCAGAGGTGCTTTTCTCCATCCTACATTGCCACTCACTGCCTATCCTAATTCAGACCCTCCGATTCACACCACCCCGTGATGTTTTTCTCACTCTTACTAATGAATGTAATGTAACACACACCCATACAATGCACACAACCCCGCGATGTTTTTCAGAAACCTATCCTACATTGCCACTGCATGTTCCCTGACCTCCCCATGCTGACCACCCCGCGGTGCTTTTCTTCATCCTACATTGCCACTCACTGCCTATCCTAATTCAGACCCTCCGATTCACACCATCCCGTGATGTTTTTCTCACTCCTACTTGTGAATGTAATGTAACACCCACCCATACAATGCGAACCACCCCGCGATGTTTTTCAGAAACCTATCCTACATTGCCACTGCATGTTCCCTGACCTCCCCATGCTGACCACCACGCGGTGCTTTTCCCCATCCTACATTGCCACTCACTGCCTATCCTAATTCAGACCCTCCGATTCACACCACCCCGTGATGTTTTTCTCACTCCTACTAGTGAATGTAATGTAACACACACCCATACAATGCGCACCACCCCGCGATGTTTTTCAGAAACCTATCCTACATTGCCACTGCATGTTCCCTGACATCCCCATGCTGACCACCCCGCGGTTCTTTTCTCCATCCTACATTGCCACTCACTGCCTATCCTAATTCAGACCCTCCGATTCACACCACCTCGTGATGTTGTTCTCACTCCTAATAGTGAATGTAATGTAACAAACACCCATACAATGCGCACCACCCCGTGATGTTTTTCTCACTCCGACTAGTGTATGTAATGTAACACACACCCATACAATGCGCACCACCTCGCCATGTTTTTCAGAAACCTATCCTACATTGCCACTGCATGTTCCCTGACCTCCCCATGCTGACAACCCCGCGGTGCTTTTCTCCATCCTACATTGCCACTCACTGCTATCCTAATTCAGACTCTCCGATTCACACCACCCCGTGAAGTTTTTCTCACTCCTACTAGTGAATGTAATGTAACACACACCCATACAATGCGCACCACCCCGCGATGTTTTTCAGAAACCTATCGTACATTGCCACTGAATGTTCCCCGACCTCCCCAAGCTGACCAACGCCCGGTGCTTTTCTCCATCCTACATTGCCACTCACTGCCTATCCAAATTCAGACCCTCCGATTCACACCACCCTGTGATGTTTTACTCAGTCCTACTAGTGAATGTAATGTAACACACACCCATACAATGCGCACCACCCCATGATATTTTTCAGAAAACTATCCTACATTGCCACTGCATGTTCCCTGACCTCCCCATGCTGACCACCCCACGGTGCTTATCTCCATCCTACATTGCCACTCACTGCCTATCCTAATTCAGACCCTCCGATTCACACTACCCCGTGATGTTTTTCTCACTCCTACTAGTGAATGTAATGTAACACACACCCATACAATGCGCACCAAAGCGTGATGTTTTTCTCACTCCTACTAGTGAATGTAATGTAACACACACCCATACAATGCGCACCACGCCGTGATGATTTTCAGAAACCTGATCTACATTGCCACTGCATGTTCCCTGACCTCCCCATGCTGACCACCCAGAGGTGCTCTTCTCCATCCTACATTGCCACTCACTGCCTATCCTAATTCAGACCCTCCGATTCACATCAACCCGTGATGTTTTTCTCACTCTTACTAATGAATGTAATGTAACACACACCCATACAATGCACACAACCCCGCGATGTTTTTCAGAAACCTATCCTACATTGCCACTGCATGTTCCCTGACCTCCCCATGCTGACCAACCCGCGGTGCTTTTCTTCATCCTACATTGCCACTCACTGCCTATCCTAATTCAGACCCTCCGATTCAAACCATCCCGTGATGTTTTTCTCACTCCTACTTGTGAATGTAATGTAACACCCACCCATACAATGCGAACCACCCCGCGATGTTTTTCAGAAACCTATCCTACATTGCCACTGCATGTTCCCTGACCTCCCCATGCTGACCACCGCGCGGTGCTTTTCCCCATCCTACATTGCCACTCACTGCCTATCCTAATTCAGACCCTCCGATTCACACCACCCCGTGATGTTTTTCTCACTCCTACTAGTGAATGTAATGTAACACACACCCATACAATGCGCACCACCCCGTGATGTTTTTCAGAAACCTATCCTACATTGCCACTGCATGTTCCCTGACATCCCCATGCTGACCACCCCGCGGTTCTTTTCTCCATCCTACATTGCCACTCACTGCCTATCCTAATTCAGACCCTCCGATTCACACCACCTCGTGATGTTGTTCTCACTCCTAATAGTGAATGTAATGTAACAAACACCCATACAATGTGCACCACCCCGTGATGTTTTTCTCACTCCGACTAGTGTATGTAACGTAACACACACCCATACAATGCGCACCACCTCGCGATGTTTTTCAGAAACCTATCCTACATTGCCAGTGCATGTTCCCTGACCTCCCCATGCTGACCACCCCGCGGTGCTTTTCTCCATCCTACATTGCCACTCACTGCTATCCTAATTCAGACCCTCCGATTCACACCACCCTGTGATGTGTTACTCAGTCCTACTAGTGAATGTAATGTAACACACACCCATACAGTGCGCACCAAAGCGTGATGTTTTTCTCACTCCTACTAG
The DNA here is from genome assembly GCF_034190915.1 of Cavia porcellus. NCBI lineage: Eukaryota > Metazoa > Chordata > Mammalia > Rodentia > Caviidae > Cavia > Cavia porcellus. The sequence continues at coordinate 257,774 of NW_026947702.1, read as the reverse complement.
TGAATGTAATGTAACACACACCCATACAATGCGCACCACCCCGCGATGTTTTTCAGAAAACTATTCTACATTGCCACTGCATGTTCCCTGACCTCCCCATGCTGACCACCCCGCGGTGCTTTTCTTCATCCTACATTGCCACTCACTGCCTATCCTAATTCAGACCCTCCGATTCACACCACCCCGTGATGTTTTTCTCACTCCTACTTGTGAATGTAATGTAACACCCACCCATACAATGCGAACCACCCCGAGATGTTTTTCAGAAACCTATCCTACATTGCCACTGCATGTTCCCTGACGTCCCCATGCTGACCACCCCGCGGTACTTTTCCCCATCCTACATTGCCATTCAATGCCTATCCTAATTTAGACCCTCCGATTCACACCACCCCGTGATGTTTTTCTCACTCCTACTAGTGAATGTTAAGTAACACACACACATACAATGCGCACCACCCAGCGATGTTTTTCAGAAAGCTATCCTACATTGCCTCTGCCTGTTCCCTGACCTCCCCATGCTGACCACCCCGCGGTGCTTTTCTCCATCCTACATTGCCACTCACTGCCTATCCTAATTCAGACCCTCCGATTCACACCACCCCGTGATGTTTTTCTCACTCCTACTAGTGAATGTAACGTAACACACCCCCATACAATGCGCACCACCCCGTGATGTTTTTCTCACTCCTACTAGTGTATGTAATCTAACACACACCCATACAATGCGCACCACCCCGCGATGTTTTTCAGAAACCTATCCTACAATGCCACTGAATGTTCCCCGACCTCCCCATGCTGACCACCCCCCGGTGCTTTTCTCCATCCTACATTGCCACTCACTGCCTATCTTAATTCAGACCCTCCGATTCACACCATCCCATGATGTTTTTATCACTCCTACTAGTGAATGTAATGTAACACCCACCCATACAATGCGCACCACCCTCGATGTTTTTCAGAAACCTATCGTACATTGCCACTCCATGTTCCCTGACCTCCGCATGCTGACAACCCCGCGGTGCTTTTCTCCATCATACATTGCCACTCACTTCAAATCCTAATTCAGACCCTCCGATTCACACCACCCGATGATGTTTTTCTCACTCCTACTAGTGAATGTAATGTAACACCCACCCATACAATGCGCACCACCCCGCGATGTTTTTCATAAACCTATCCTACATTGCCACTGCATGTTCCCTGACCTTCCCATTCTGACCACCCCGCGGTGCTTTTCTCCATCCTACATTGCCACTCACTGCCTATCCTAATTCAGACCCTCCGATTCACACCACCCGGTGATGTTTTTCTCACTCCTACTAGTGAATGTAATGTAACACACACCCATACAATGCGCACCACCCCGAGTTGTTTTTCACAAAACTATCCTACATTGCCACTGCATGTTCCCTGACCTCCCCATGCTGACCAACCGGCCGTGCTTTTCTGCATCCTACATTGCCACTCACTGCCTATCCTAATGCAGACACTCCGATTCACACCAACCCGTGATGTTTTTCTCACTCCTACTAGTTAATGTAATGTAACACACACCCATACAATGCGCACCACCCCGCGATGTTTTTCAGAAACCTATCGTACATTGCCACTGCACGTTCCCTCACCTCCCCATGCTGACCACCCCGCGGTGCTTTTCTCCATCCTACATTGCCACTCACTGCCTATCCTAATTCAGACCCTCCGATTCACACCACCCCGTGATGTTTTTCTCACTCCTACTAGTGAATGTAATGTAACACACACCCATACAATGCGCACCACCCCGTGATGTTTTTCTCACTCCTACTAGTGAATGTAATGTAACACACACCCATACAATGCGCACCACCCCGCGATGTTTTTCAGAAACCTATCCTACATTGCCTCTGCATGTTCCCTGACCTCCCCATGCTGACCACCCCGCGGTGCTTTTCCTCATCCTACATTGACACTCACTGCCTATCCTAATTGAGATCCTCTGATTCAAAACACCCCGTGATGTTTTTCTAACTCCTACTAGTAAATGTAATGTAACACACACCCATACAATGCGCACCACCACGTGTTTTTCTCACTCCTACTAGTGAATGTAATGTAACACACACCCATACAATGCGCACCACCCCGCGATGTTTTTCAGAAACCTATCCTACATTGCCACTGCATGTTCCCTGACCTCCCCATGCTGACCACCCCGAGGTGCTTTTCTCCATCCTACATTGCCTCTCACTGCCTATCCTAATTCAGACCCTCCGATTCACACCACCCCGTGATGTTTTTCTCACTCCTACTAGTGAATGTAATGTAACACACACCCATACAATGCGCACCACCCCGTGATGTTTTTCTCACTCCTACTAGTGAATGTAATGTAACACACACGCATACAATGGGCACCACCCCGCGATGTTTTTCAGAAAACTATCCTACTTTGCCACTGCATGTTCCCTGACCTCCCCATGCTGACCACCCCGCGGTGCTTTTCTTCATCCTACATTGCCACTCACTGCCTATCCTAATTCAGACCCTCCGATTCACACCACCCCGTGATGTTTTTCTCACTGCTACTAGTGAATGTAATGTAACACACACCCATACAATGCGCACCACCACGTGTTTTTCTCACTCCTACTAGTGAATGTAATGTAACACACACCCATACAATGCGCACCACCCCGCGATGTTTTTCAGAAACCTATCCTACATTGCCACTGCATGTTCCCTGACCTCCCCATGCTGACCACCCCGAGGTGCTTTTCTCCATCCTACATTGCCTCTCACTGCCTATCCTAATTCAGACCCTCCGATTCACACCACCCCGTGATGTTTTTCTCACTCCTACTAGTGAATGTAATGTAACACACACCCATACAATGCGCACCACCCCATGATGTTTTTCTCACTCCTACTAGTGAATGTAATGTAACACACACGCATACAATGGGCACCACCCCGCGATGTTTTTCAGAAAACTATCCTACATTGCCACTGCATGTTCCCTGACCTCCCCATGCTGACCACCCCGCGGTGCTTTTCTTCATCCTACATTGCCACTCACTGCCTATCCTAATTCAGACCCTCCGATTCGCACCACCCCGTGATGTTTTTCTCACTGCTACTAGTGAATGTAATGTAACACACACCCATACAATGCGCACCACCCCGCGATGTTTTTCAGAAACCTATGCTACATTGCCATTGCATGTTCCCTGACCTCCCCATGCTGACCACCCCGCTGTGCTTTTCTCCATCCTACATTGCCACTCACTGCCTATCCTAATTCAGACCCTCCGATTCACACCATCCCGTGATGTTTTTCTCACTCCTACTTGTGAATGTAATGTAACACCCACCCATACAATGCGAACCACCCCGCGATGTTTTTCAGAAACCTATCCTACATTGCCACTGCATGTTCCCTGACGTCCCCATGCTGACCACCCCGCGGTGCTTTTCCCCATCCTACATTGCCATTTACTGCCTATCCTAATTCAGACCCTCCGATTCACACCACCCCGTGATGTTTTTCTCACTCCTACTAGTGAATGTTAAGTAACACACACCCATACAATGCGCACCACCCCGCGATGTTTTTCAGTAACTTATCCTACATTGCCTCTGCCTGTTCCCTGACCTCCCCATGCTGACCACCCCGCGGTGCTTTTCTCCATCCTACATTGCCACTCTCTGCCTATCCTAATTCAGACCCTCCGATTCACACCACCCCGTGATGTTTTTCTCACTCCTACTAGTGAATGTAATGTAACACACACCCATACAATGCGCACCACCCCGTGATGTTTTTCTCACTCCTACTAGTGTATGTAATGTAACACACACCCATACAATGCGCACCACCCCGCGATGTTTTTCAGAAACCTATCCTACATTGCCACTGAATGGTCACGACCTCCCCATGCTGACCACCCCCCGGTGCTTTTCTCCATCCTACATTGCCACTCACTGCCTATCCAAATTCAGACACTCCGATTCACACCACCCCGCGATGTTTTTCTCACTCCTACTAGTGAATGTAATGTAACACCCACCCATACAATGCGCACCACCCCGCGATGTTTTTCAGAAACCTATCCTACATTGTCACTGCATGTTCCCTGACCTCCCCATGCTGACCACCCCGCGGTGCTTTTCTCCATCCTACATTGCCACTCACTGCCTATCCTAATTCAGACCCTCCGATTCACACCACCCGATGATGTTTTTCTCACTCCTACTAGTGAATGTAATGTAACACCCACCCATACAATGCGCACCACCCCGCGATGATTTTCATAAACCTATCCTACATTGCCACTGCATGTTCCCTGACCTCCCCATGCTGACCACCCGGCGGTGCTTTTCTGCATCCTACATTGCCACTCACTGCCTATCCTAATTCAGACCCTCCGATTCACACCACCCCGTGATGTTTTTCTCACTCCTACTAGTGAATGTAATGTAACACACACCCATACAATGCGCACAACCCCGTGATGTTTTTCTCACTCCTACTAGTGAATGTAATGTAACACACACCCATACAATGCGCACCACCCCGTGATGTTTTTCAGAAACCTATCCTACATTGCCACTGCATATTCCCTGACCTCCCCATGCTGACCACCCCGTGGTGCTTTTCTGCATCCTACATTGTCACTCACTGCCTATCCTAATTCAGACCCTCCGATTCACACCACCCGATGATGTTTTTCTCACTCCTACTAGTGAATGTAATGTAACACCCACCCATACAATGCGCACCACCCCGCGATGATTTTCATAAACCTATCCTACATTGCCACTGCATGTTCCCTGACCTCCCCATGCTGACCACCCCGCGGTGCTTTTCCTCATCCTACATTGACACTCACTGCCTATCCTAATTGAGATCCTCCGATTCACACCACCCCGTGATGTTTTTCTAACTCCTACTAGTAAATGTAATGTAACACACACCCATACAATGCGCACCACCACGTGTTTTTCTCACTCCTACTAATGAATGTAATGTAACACACACCCATACAATGCGCACCACCCCGCGATCTTTTTCAGAAACCTATCTTACATTGCCACTGCATGTTCCCTGACCTCCCCATGCTGACCAACCCGAGGTGCTTCTCTCGATCCTACATTGCCTCTCACTGCCTATCCTAATTCAGACCCTCCGATTCACACCACCCCATGATGTTTTTCTCACTGCTACTAGTGAATGTAATGTAACACACACCCATACAATGCGCACCACCCCGTGATGTTTTTCTCACTCCTACTAGTGAATGTAATGTAACACACACCCATACAATGCGCACCACCCCGTGATGTTTTTCTCACTCATACTAGTGAATGTAATGTAACACACACCCATACAATGCGCACCACCCCGCGATGTTTTTCAGAAACCTATCCTACATTGCCACTGCATGTTCCCTGACCTCCCCATGCTGACCACCCCGCGGTGCTTTTCTCCATCCTACATTGCCACTCACTGCCTATCCTAATTCAGACCCTCCGATTCAAACCACCCCGTGATGTTTTTCTCACTCCTACTAGTGAATGTAATGTAACACACACCCATACAATGCCCACCACCCCGTGATGTTTTTCTCACTCCTACTAGTGAATGTAATGTAACACACACCCATACAATGCGCACCACCCCGCGATGTTTTTCAGAATCCTATCCTACATTGCCACTGCATGTTCCCTGACCTCCCCATGCTGACCATCCCGCGGTGCTTTTCTCCATCCTACATTGCCACTCACGGCCTATCCTAATTCAAACCCTCCGATTCACACCACCCCGTGATGTTTTTCTCACTCCTACTAGTGAATGTATTGTAACACACACCCATACAATGCGCACAATCCCGTGATGTTTTTCTCACTCCTACTAGTGAATGTAATGTAACACACACCCATACAATGCGCACCACCCAGCGATGTTTTTCAGAAACCTATCCTACATTGCCACTGCATGTTCCCTGACCTCCCCATGCTGACCACCCCGCGGTGCTTTTCTACATCCTACATTGCCACTCACTGCCTATCCTAATTCAGACCCTCCGATTCACACCACCCCGTGATGTTTTTCTCACTCCTACTAGTGAATGTAATGTAACACACACCCATACAATGCGCACCACCCCGCGATGTTTTTCGGAAACCTATCCTACATTGCCACTGCATGTTCCCTGACCTCCCCATGCTGACCACCCCGCGGTGCTTTTCTCCATCCTACATTGCCAATCACTGCCTATCCTAATTCAGACCCTCCGATTCACACCACCCCGTGATTTTTTTCTCACTCCTACTAGTGAATGTAATGTAACACACACCCATACAATGCGCACCACCCCGTGATGTTTTTCTCACTCCTACTAGTGAATGTAATGTAACACACACCCATACAATGCGCACCACCCCGCGAAGTTTTTCAGAAACCTATCCTACATTGACACTGCATGTTCCCTGACCTCCCCATGCTGACCGCCCCGCGGTGCTTTTCTCCATCCTACATTGCCACTCACTGCCTATCCTAATTCAGACCCTCCGATTCACACCACCCCGTGATGTTTTTCTCACTCCTACTAGTGAATGTAATGTAACACACACCCATACAATGCGCACCACCCCGCGATGTTTTTCGGAAACCTATCCTACATTGCCACTGCATGTTCCCTGACCTCCCCATGCTGACCACCCCGCGGTGCTTTTCTTCATCCTACATTGCCACTCACTGCCTATCCTAATTCAGACCCTCCGATTCACACCACCCCGTGATGTTTTTCTCACTCCTACTAGTGAATGTAATGTAACACACACCCATACAATGCGCACCACCCCGCGATGTTTTTCAGAAACCTATCCTATATTGCCACTGCATGTTCCCTGACCTCCCCATGCTGACCACCCCGCGGAGCTTTTCTTCATTCTACATTGACACTCACTGCCTATCCTAATTGAGACCCTTCGATTCACACCACCCCGTGATGTTTTTCTCACTCCTACTAGTAAATGTAATGTAACACACACCCATACAATGCGCAACACCACGTGATGTTTTTCTCACTCCTACTATTGAATGTAATGTAACACACACCCATACAATGCGCACCACCCCGCGATGTTTTTCAGAAACCTATCCTACATTGCCACTGCATGTTCCCTGACCTCCCCATGCTGACCACCCCGCGGTGCTTTTCTCCATCCCACATTGCCACACACTGCCTATCCTAATTCAGACCCTCCGATTCAGACCACCCCGTGATGTTTTTCTCACTCCTACTAGTGAATGTAATGTAACACACACCCATACAATGTGCACCACCCCGTGATGTTTTTCTCACTCCTACTAGTGAATGTAATGTAACACACACCCATACAATGTGCACCACCCCGTGATGTTTTTCTCACTCCTACTAGTGAATGTAATGTAAGACACACCCATACAATGTGCACCACCCCGCGATGTTTTTCGGAAACCTATCCTACATTGCCACTGCATGTTCCCTGACCTCCCCATGCTGACCACCCCGCGGTGCTTTTCTCCATCCTACATTGCCACTCACTGCCTATCCTAATTCAGACCCTCTGATTCAAACCACCCCGTGATGTTTTTCTCACTCCTACTAGTGAATGTAATGTAACACACACCCATACAATGCCCACCACCCCGTGATGTTTTTCTCACTCCTACTAGTGAATGTAATGTAACACACACCCATACAATGCGCACCACCCCGCGATGTTTTTCAGAATCCTATCCTACATTGCCACTGCATGTTCCCTGACCTCCCCATGCTGACCATCCCGCGGTGCTTTTCTCCATCCTACATTGCCACTCACGGCCTATCCTAATTCAGACCCTCCGATTCACACCACCCCGTGATGTTTTTCTCACTCCTACTAGTGAATGTAATGTAACACACACCCATACAATGCGTACAATCCCGTGATGTTTTTCTCACTCCTACTAGTGAATGTAATGTAACACACACCCATACAATGCGCACCACCCAGCGATGTTTTTCAGAAACCTATCCTACATTGCAACTGCATGTTCCCTGACCTCCCCATGCTGACCACCCTGCGGTGCTTTTCTACATCCTACATTGCCACTCACTGCCTATTCTAATTCAGACCCTCCGATTCACACCACCCCGTGATATTTTTCTCACTCCTACTATTGAATGTAATGTAACACACACCCATACAATGCGCACCACCCCGCGATGTTTTTCGGAAACCTATCCTACATTGCCACTGCATGTTCCCTGACCTCCCCATGCTGACCACCCCGCAGTGCTTTTCTCCATCCTACATTGCCAATCACTGCCTATCCTAATTCAGACCCTCCGATTCAAACCACCCCGTGATTTTTTTCTCACTCCTACTAGTGAATGTAATGTAACACACACCCATACAATGCGCACCACCCCGTGATGTTTTTCTCACTCCTACTAGTGAATGTAATGTAACACACACCCATACAATGCGCACCACCCCGCGAAGTTTTTCAGAAACCTATCCTACATTGCCACTGCATGTTCCCTGACCTCCCCATGCTGACCACCCCGCGGTGCTTTTCTCCATCCTACATTGCCACTCACTGCCTATCCTAATTCAGACCCTCCGATTCACACCACCCCGTGATGTTTTTCTCACTCCTACTAGTGAATGAAATGTAACACACACCCATACAATGCGCACCACCCCGCGATGTTTTTCGGAAACCTATCCTACATTGCCACTGCATGTTCCCTGACCTCCCCATGCTGACCACCCCGCGGTGCTTTTCTCCATCCTAGATTGCCACTCACTGCCTATCCTAATTCAGACCCTCCGATTCACACCACCCCGTGATGTTTTTTTCACTCCTACTAGTGAATGTAATGTAACACACACCCATACAATGCGCACCACCCCGCGATGTTTTTCAGAAACCTATCCTATATTGCCACTGCATGTTCCCTGACCTCCGCATGCTGACCACCCCGCGGAGCTTTTCTTCATTCTACATTGACACTCACTGCCTATCCTAATTGAGACCCTCCGATTCACACCACCCCGTGATGTTTTTCTCACTCCTACTAGTAAATGTAATGTAACACACACCCATACAATGCGCAACACCACGTGATGTTTTTCTCACTCCTACTAGTGAATGTAATGTAACACACACCCATACAATGCGCACCACCCCGCGATGTTTTTCAGAAACCTATCCTACATTGCCACTGCATGTTCCCTGACCTCCCCATGCTGACCACCCCGCGGTGCTTTTCTCCATCCCACATTGCCACACACTGCCTATCCTAATTCAGACCCTCCGATTCACACCACCCCGTGATGTTTTTCTCACTCCTACTAGTGAATGTAATGTAACACACACCCATACAATGTGCACCACCCCGTGATGTTTTTCTCACTCCTACTAGTGAATGTAATATAACACACACCCATACAATGCGCACCACCCCGCGATGTTTTTCAGAAACCTATCCTGCATTGATACTGCATGTTCCCTGACCTCCCCATGCTCACCACCCCGAGGTGCTTATCTCCATCCTACATTGCCACTCACTGCCTATCCTAATTCAGACCCTCCGATTCACACCACCCCGTGATGTTTTTCTCACTCCTACTAGTGAATGTAATGTAACACACACACATACAATGCGCACCACCCCGCGATGTTTTTCAGAAACCTATCCTACATTGCCACTGCATGTTCCCTGACCTCCCCATGATGACCACCCCGAGGTGCTTTTCTCCATCCTACATTGCCTCTCACTGCCTATCCTAATTCAGACCCTCCGATTCACACCACCCCGTGATGTTTTTCTCACTCCTACTAGTGAATGTAATGTAACACACACCCATACAATGTGCACCACGCCGTGATGTTTTTCTCACTCCTACTAGTGAATGTAATGTAAGACACACCCATACAATGTGCACCACCCCGCGATGTTTTTCGGAAACCTATCCTACATTGCCACTGCATGTTCCCTGACCTCCCCATGCTGACCACCCCGCGGTGCTTTTCTCCATCCTACATTGCCACTCACTGCCTATCCTAATTCAGATCCTCTGATTCACAACACCCCGTGATGTTTTTCTCACTCCTCCTAGTGAATGTAATGTAACACACACCCATAAAATGCGCACCACCCCGCGATGTTTTTCAGAAACCTATCCTACATTGCCACTGCATGTTCCCTGACCTCCCCATGCTGACCACCCCGCGGTGCTTTTCTCCATCCCACATTGCCACACACTGCCTATCCTAATTCAGACCCTCCGATTCAGACCACCCCGTGATGTTTTTCTCACTCCTACTAGTGAATGTAATGTAACAAACACCCATACAATGTGCACCACCCCGTGATGTTTTTCTCACTCCTACTAGTGAATGTAATATAACACACACCCATACAATGTGCACCACCCCGCGATGTTTTTCGGAAACCTATCCTACATTGCCACTGCATGTTCCCTGACCTCCCCATGATGACCACACCGAGGTGCTTTTCTCCATCCTACATTGCCTCTGACTGCCTATCCTAATTCAGACCCTCCGATTCACACCACCCCGTGATGTTTTTCTCACTCCTACTAGTGAATGTAATGTAACACACACCCATACAATGTGCACCACCCCGTGATGTTTTTCTCACTCCTACTAGTGAATGTAATGTAAGACACACCCATACAATGTGCACCACCCCGCGATGTTTTTCGGAAACCTATCCTACATTGCCACTGCATGTTCCCTGACCTCCCCATGCTGACCACCCCGCGGTGCTTTTCTCCATCCTACATTGCCACTCACTGCCTATCCTAATTCAGACCCTCCGATTCGCAACACCCCGTGATGTTTTTCTCACTCCTACTAGGGAATGTAATGTAACACACACCCATACAATGCGCACCACCCCGCGATGTTTTTCGGAAACCTATCCTACATTGCCACTGCATGTTCCCTGACCTCCCCATGCTGACCACCCCGCGGTGCTTTTCTCCATCCTACATTGCCACTCACTGCCTATCCTAATTCAGACCCTCCGATTCACACCACCCCGTGATGATTTTCTCACTCCTACTAGTGAATGTAATGTAACAAACACCCATACAATGCGCACCACCCCGCGATGTTTTTCAGAAACCTATCCTACATTTCCACTGCATGTTCCCTGACCTCCCCATGCTGACAACCCCGCGGTGCTTTTCTCCATCCCACATTGCCACACACTGCCTATCCTAATTCAGACCCTCCGATTCACACCACCCCGTGATGTTTTTCTCACTCCTACTAGTGAATGTAATGTAACACACACCCATACAATGCGCACCACCCCGTGATGTTTTTCAGAAACCTATCCTACATTGCCACTGCATATTCCCTGACCTCCCCATGCTGACCACCCCGCGGTGCTTTTCTCCATCCTACATTGCCACTCACTGCCTATCCTAATTCAGACCCTCCGATTCACACCACCCCGTGATGTTTTTCTCACTCCTACTAGTGAATGTAATGTAACACACACCCATACAATGCGCACCACCCAGCGATGTTTTTAAGAAACTTATCCTACATTGCCTCTGCATGTTCCCTGACCTCCCCATGCTGACAACCCCGCGGTGCTTTTCCTCATCCTACATTGACACTCACTGCCTATGCTAATTGAGATCCTCCGATTCACACCACCCCGTGATGTTTTTCTAACTCCTACTAGTAAATGTAATGTAAGACACACCCATACAATGCGCACCACCACGTGTTTTTCTCACTCCTACTAATGAATGTAATGTAACACACACCCATACAATGCGCACCACCCCGCGATGTTTTTCAGAAAACTATCCTACATTGCCACTGCATGTTCCCTGACCTCCCCATGCTGACCAACCCGAGGTGCTTCTCTCCATCCTACATTGCCTCTCACTGCCTATCCTAATTCAGACCCTCCGATTCACACCACCCCATGATGTTTTTCTCACTCCTACTAGTGAATGTAATGTAACACACACCCATACAATGCGCACCACCCCGTGATGTTTTTCTCACTCCTACTAGTGAATGTAATGTAACACACACCCATACAATGCGCACCACCCCGCGATGTTTTTCAGAAACCTATCCTACATTGCCACTGCATGTTCCCTGACCTCCCCATGCTGACCACCCCGCGGTGCTTTTCTCCATCCTACATTGCCACTCACTGCCTATCCTAATTCAGACCCTCCGATTCAAAGAACCCCGTGATGTTTTTCTCACTCCTACTAGTGAATGTAATGTAACACACACCCATACAATGCCCACCACCCCGTGATGTTTTTCTCACTCCTACTAGTGAATGTAATGTAACACACACCCATACAATGCGCACCACCCCGCGATGTTTTTCAGAATCCTATCCTACATTGCCACTGCATGTTCCCTGACCTCCCCATGCTGACCATCCCGCGGTGCTTTTCTCCATCCTACATTGCCACTCACGGCCTATCCTAATTCAGACCCTCCGATTCACACCACCCCGTGATGTTTTTCTCACTCCTACTAGTGAATGTATTGTAACACACACCCATACAATGTGCACAATCCCGTGATGTTTTTCTCACTCCTACTAGTGAATGTAATGTAACACACACCCATACAATGCGCACCACCCAGCGATGTTTTTCAGAAACCTATCCTACATTGCCACTGCATGTTCCCTGACCTCCCCATGCTGACCACCCCGCGGTGCTTTTCTACATCCTACATTGCCACTCACTGCCTATCCTAATTCAGACCCTCCGATTCACACCACCCCGTGATGTTTTTCTCACTCCTACTAGTGAATGTAATGTAACACACACCCATAAAATGCGCACCACCCCGCGATGTTTTTCGGAAACCTATCCTACATTGCCACTGCATGTTCCCTGACCTCCCCATGCTGACCACCCCGCGGTGCTTTTCTCCATCCTACATTGCCAATCACTGCCTATCCTAATTCAGACCCTCCGAGTCACACCACCCCGTGATTTTTTTCTCACTCCTACTAGTGAATGTAATGTAACACACACCCATACAATGCGCACCACCCCGTGATGTTTTTCTCACTCCTACTAGTGAATGTAATGTAACACACACCCATACAATGCGCACCACCCCGCGAAGTTTTTCAGAAACCTATCCTACATTGCCACTGCATGTTCCCTGACCTCCCCATGCTGACCACCCTGCGGTGCTTTTCTCCATCCTACATTGCCACTCACTGCCTATCCTAATTCAGACCCTCCGATTCACACCACCCCGTGATGTTTTTCTCACTCCTAATAGTGAATGTAATGTAACACACACCCATACAATGCGCACCACCCCGCGATGTTTTTCGGAAACCTATCCTACATTGCCACTGCATGTTCCCTGACCTCCCCATGCTGACCACCCCGCGGTGCTTTTCTCCATCCTACATTGCCACTCACTGCCTATCCTAATTCAGACCCTCCGATTCACACCACCCCGTGATGTTTTTCTCACTCCTACTAGTGAATGTAATGTAACACACACCCATACAATGCGCACCACCCCGCGATGTTTTTCAGAAACCTATCCTATATTGCCACTGCATGTTCCCTGACCTCCCCATGCTGACCACCCCGTGGAGCTTTTCTTCATTCTACATTGACACTCACTGCCTATCCTAATTGAGACCCTCCGATTCACACCACCCCGTGATGTTTTTCTCACTCCTACTAGTAAATGTAATGTAACACACACCCATACAATGCGCACCACCCCGCGATGTTTTTCAGAAACCTATCCTACATTGCCACTGCATGTTCCCTGACCTCCCCATGCTGACCACCCCGCGGTGCTTTTCTCCATCCCACATTTCCACACACTGCCTATCCTAATTCAGACCCTCCGATTCAGACCACCCCGTGATGTTTTTCTCACTCCTACTAGTGAATGTAATGTAACACACACCCATACAATGTGCACCACCCCGTGATGTTTTTCTCACTCCTACTAGTGAATGTAATATAACACACACCCATACAATGCGCACCACCCCGCGATGTTTTTCAGAAACCTATCCTACATTGATACTGCATGTTCCCTGACCTCCCCATGCTCACCACCCCGAGGTGCTTATCTCCATCCTACATTGCCACTCACTGCCTATCCTAATTCAGACCCTCCGATTCACACCACCCCGTGATGTTTTTCTCACTCCTACTAGTGAATGTAATGTAACACACACACATACAATGCGCACCACCCCGCGATGTTTTTCAGAAACCTATCCTACATTGCCACTGCATGTTCCCTGACCTCCCCATGATGACCACCCCGAGGTGCTTTTCTCCATCCTACATTGCCTCTCACTGCCTATCCTAATTCAGACCCTCCGATTCACACCAGCCCGTGATGTTTTTCTCACTCCTACTAGTGAATGTAATGTAACACACACCCATACAATGCGCACAACCCCGTGATATTTTTCTCACTCCTACTAGTGAATGTAATGGAACACACACCCATACAATGCGCACCACCCCGTGATGTTTTTCAGAAACCTATCCTACATTGCCACTGCATATTCCCTGACCTCCCCATGCTGACCACCCCGCGGTGCTTTTCTCCATCCTACATTGCCACTCACTGCCTATCCTAATTCAGACCCTCCGATTCACACCACCCCGTGATGTTTTTCTCACTCCTACTAGTGAATGTAATGTAACACACACCCATACAATGCGCACCACCCAGCGATGTTTTTAAGAAACCAATCCTACATTGCCTCTGCATGTTCCCTGACCTCCCCATGCTGACCACCCCGCGGTGCTTTTCCTCATCCTACATTGACACTCACTGCCTATGCTAATTGAGATCCTCCGATTCACACCACCCCGTGATGTTTTTCTAACTCCTACTAGTAAATGTAATGTAACACACACCCATACAATGCGCATCACCACATGTTTTTCTCACTCCTACTAATGAATGTAATGTAACACACACCCATACAATGCGCACCACCCCGCGATGTTTTTCAGAAAACTATCCTACATTGCCACTGCATGTTCCCTGACCTCCCCATGCTGACCAACCCGAGGTGCTTCTCTCCATCCTACATTGCCTCTCACTACCTATCCTAATTCAGACCCTCCGATTCACACCACCCCATGATGTTTTTCTCACTCCTACTAGTGAATGTAATGTAACACACACCCATACAATGCGCACCACACCGTGATGTTTTTCTCACTCCTACTAGTGAATGTAATGTAACACACACCCATACAATGCGCACCACCCCGCGATGTTTTTCAGAAACCTATCCTACATTGCCACTGCATGTTCCCTGACCTCCCCATGCTGACCACCCCGCGGTGCTTTTCTCCATCCTACATTGCCACTCACTGCCTATCCTAATTCAGACCCTCCAATTCAAAGAACCCCGTGATGTTTTTCTCACTCCTACTAGTGAATGTAATGTAACACACACCCATACAATGCCCACCACCCCGTGATGTTTTTCTCACTCCTACTAGTGAATGTAATGTAACACACACCCATAAAATGCGCACCACCCCGCGATGTTTTTCGGAAACCTATCCTACATTGCCACTGCATGTTCCCTGACCTCCCCATGCTGACCACCCCGCGGTGCTTTTCTCCATCCTACATTGCCAATCACTGCCTATCCTAATTCAGACCCTCCGAGTCACACCACCCCGTGATTTTTTTCTCACTCCTACTAGTGAATGTAATGTAACACACACCCATACAATGCGCACCACCCCGTGATGTTTTTCTCACTCCTACTAGTGAATGTAATGTAACACACACCCATACAATGCGCACCACCCCGCGAAGTTTTTCAGAAACCTATCCTACATTGCCACTGCATGTTCCCTGACCTCCCCATGCTGACCACCCTGCGGTGCTTTTCTCCATCCTACATTGCCACTCACTGCCTATCCTAATTCAGACCCTCTGATTCACACCACCCCGTGATGTTTTTCTCACTCCTAATAGTGAATGTAATGTAACACACACCCATACAATGCGCACCACCCCGCGATGTTTTTCGGAAACCTATCCTACATTGCCACTGCATGTTCCCTGACCTCCCCATGCTGACCACCCCGCGGTGCTTTTCTCCATCCTACATTGCCACTCACTGCCTATCCTAATTCAGAACCTCCGATTCACACCACCCCGTGATGTTTTTCTCACTCCTACTAGTGAATGTAATGTAACACACACCCATACAATGCGCACCACCCCGCGATGTTTTTCCGAAACTTATCCTATATTGCCACTGCATGTTCCCTGACCTCCACATGCTGACCACCCCGCGGAGCTTTTCTTCATTCTACATTGACACTCACTGCCTATCCTAATTGAGACCCTCCGATTCACACCACCCCGTGATGTTTTTCTCACTCCTACTAGTAAATGTAATGTAACACACACCCATACAATGCGCACCACCCCGCGATGTGTTTCAGAAACCTATCCTACATTGCCACTGCTTGTTCCCTGACCTCCCCATGCTGACCACCCCGCGGTGCTTTTCTCCATCCCACATTTCCACACACTGCCTATCCTAATTCAGACCCTCCGATTCAGACCACCCCGTGATGTTTTTCTCACTCATACTAGTGAATGTAATGTAACACACACCCATACAATGTGCACCACCCCGTGATGTTTTTCTCACTCCTACTAGTGAATGTAATGTAACACACACACATACAATGCGCACCACCCCGCGATGTTTTTCAGAAACCTATCCTACATTGCCACTGCATGTTCCCTGACCTCCCCATGATGACCACCCCGAGGTGCTTTTCTCCATCCTACATTGCTTCTCACTGCCTATCCTAATTCAGACCCTCCGATTCACACCACCCCGTGATGTTTTTCTCACTCCTACTAGTGAATGTAATGTAACACACACCCATACAATGTGCACCACCCCGTGATGTTTTTCTCACTCCTACTAGTGAATGTAATGTAAGACACACCCATACAATGTGCACCACCCCGCGATGTTTTTCGGAAACCTATCCTACATTGCCACTGCATGTTCCCTGACCTCCCCATGCTGACCACCCCGCGGTGCTTTTCTCCATCCTACATTGCCACTCACTGCCTATCCTAATTCAGACCCTCCGATTCAAACCACCCCGTGATGTTTTTCTCACTCCTACTAGTGAATGTAATGTAACACACACCCATAAAATGCGCACCACCCCGCGATGTTTTTCAGAATCCTATCCTACATTGCCACTGCATGTTCCCTGACCTCCCCATGCTGACCATCCCGCGGTGCTTTTCTCCATCCTACATTGCCACTCACGGCCTATCCTAATTAAGACCCTCCGATTCACACCACCCCGTGATGTTTTTCTCACTCCTACTAGTGAATGTAATGTAACACACACCCATACAATGCGCACAATCCCGTGATGTTTTTCTCTCTCCTACTAGTGAATGTAATGTAACACACACCCATACAATGCGCACCACCGAGCGATGTTTTTCAGAAACCTATCCTACATTGCCACTGCATGTTCCCTGACCTCCCCATGCTGACCACCCCGCGGTGCTTTTCTACATCCTACATTGCCACTCACTGCCTATCCTAATTCAGACCCTCCGATTCACACCACCCCGTGATGTTTTTCTCACTCCTACTAGTGAATGTAATGTAACACACACCCATACAATGCGCACCACCCCGCGATGTTTTTCGGAAACCTATCCTACATTGCCACTGCATGTTCCCTGACCTCCCCATGCTGACCACCCCGCGGTGCTTTTCTCCATCCTACATTGCCAATCACTGCCTATCCTAATTCAGACCCTCCGATTCACACCACCCCGTGATTTTTTTCTCACTCCTACTAGTGAATGTAATGTAACACACACCCATACAATGCGCACCACCCCGTGATATTTTTCTCAATCCTACTAGTGAATGTAATGTAACACACACCCATACAATGCGCACCACCCCGCGAAGTTTTTCAGAAACCTATACTACATTGCCACTGCATGTTCCCTGACCTCCCCATGCTGACCACCCCGCGGTGCTTTTCTCCATCCTACATTGCCACTCACTGCCTATCCTAATTCAGACCCTCCGATTCACACCACCCCGTGATGTTTTTCTCACTCCTACTAGTGAATGTAATGTAACACACACCCATACAATGCGCACCACCCCGCGATGTTTTTCGGAAACCTATCCTACATTGCCACTGCATGTTCCCTGACCTCCCCATGCTGACCACCCCGCGGTGCTTTTCTCCATCCTACATTGCCACTCACTGCCTATCCTAATTCAGACCCTCCGATTCATACCACCCCGTGATGTTTTTCTCACTCCTACTAGTGAATGTAATGTAACACACACCCATACAATGCGCAACACCACGTGATGTTTTTCTCACTCCTACTAGTGAATATAATGTAACACACACCCATACAATGCGCACCACCCCGAGATGTTTTTCAGAAACCTATCCTACATTGCCACTGCATGTTCCCTGACCTCCCCATGCTGACCACCCCGCGGTGCTTTTCTCCATCCCACATTGCCACACACTGCCTATCCTAATTCAGACCCTCCGATTCACACCACCCCGTGATGTTTTTCTCACTCCTACTAGTGAATGTAATGTAACACACACCCATACAATGTGCACCACCCCGTGATGTTTTTCTCACTCCTACTACTGAATGTAATATAACACACACCCATACAATGTGCACCACCCCGCGATGTTTTTCAGAAACCTATCCTACATTGATACTGCATGTTCCCTGACCTCCCCATGCTCACCACCCCGAGGTGCTTATCTCCATCCTACATTGCCACTCACTGCCTATCCTAATTCAGACCCTCCGATTCACACCACCCCGTGATGTTTTTCTCACTCCTACTAGTGAATGTAATGTAACACACACACATACAATGCGCACCACCCCGCGATGTTTTTCAGAAACCTATCCTACATTGCCACTGCATGTTCCCTGACCTCCCCATGATGACCACCCCGAGGTGCTTTTCTCCATCCTACATGGCCTCTCACTGCCTATCCTAATTCAGACTCTCCGATTCACACCACCCCGTGATGTTTTTCTCACTCCTACTAGTGAATGTAATGTAACACACACCCATACAATGTGCACCACCCCGTGATGTTTTTCTCACTCCTACTAGTGAATGTAATGTAAGACACACCCATACAATGTGCACCACCCCGCGATGTTTTTCGGAAACCTATCCTACATTGCCACTGCATGTTCCCTGACCTCCCCATGCTGACCACCCCGCGGTGCTTTTCTCCATCCTACATTGCCACTCACTGCCTATCCTAATTCAGACCCTACGATTCACAACACCCCGTGATGTTTTTCTCACTCCTCCTAGTGAATGTAATGTAACACACACCCATACAATGCGCACCATCCCGCGATGTTTTTCAGAAACCTATCCTACATTGCCACTGCATGTTCCCTGACCTCCCCATGCTGACCACCCCGCGGTGCCTTTCTCCATCCCACATTGCCACACACTGCCTATCCTAATTCAGACCCTCCGATTCAGACCACCCCGTGATGTTTTTCTCACTCCTACTAGTGAATGTAATGTAACACACACCCATACAATGTGCACCACCCCGTGATGTTTTTCTCACTCCTACTAGTGAATGTAATATAACACACACCCATACAATGCGCACCACCCCGCGATGTTTTTCAGAAACCTATCCTACATTGATACTGCATATTCCCTGACCTCCCCATGCTGACCACCCCGAGGTGCTTATCTCCATCCTACATTGCCTCTCACTGCCTATCCTAATACAGACCCTCCGATTCACACCACCCCGTGATGTTTTTCTCACTCCTACTAGTGAATGTAATGTAACACACACACATACAATGCGCACCACCCCGCGATGTTTTTCAGAAACCTATCCTACATTGCCACTGCATGTTCCCTGACCTCCCCATGATGACCACACCGAGGTGCTTTTCTCCATCCTACATTGCCTCTCACTGCCTATCCTAATTCAGACCCTCCGATTCACACCACCCCGTGATGTTTTTCTCACTCCTACTAGTGAATGTAATGTAACACACACCCATACAATGTGCACCACCCCGTGATGTTTTTCTCACTCCTACTAGTGAATGTAATGTAAGACACACCCATACAATGTGCACCACCCCGCGATGTTTTTCGGAAACCTATCCTACATTGCCACTGCATGTTCCCTGACCTCCCCATGCTGACCACCCCGCGGTGCTTTTCTCCATCCTACATTGCCACTCACTGCCTATCATAATTCAGACCCTCCGATTCACACCACCCCGTGATGATTTTCTCACTCCTACTAGTGAATGTAATGTAACACACACCCATACAATGCGCACCACCCCGCGATGTTTTTCAGAAACCTATCCTACATTGCCACTGCATGTTCCCTGACATCCCCATGCTGACAACCCCGCGGTGCTTTTCTCCATCCTACATTGCCACTCACTGCCTATCCTAATTCAGACCCTCCGATTCACACCACCCCGTGATGTTTTTCTCACTCCTACTAGTGAATGTAATGTAACACACACCCATACAATGCGCACCACCCCGCGATGTTTTTCAGAAACCTATCCTACATTGCCACTGCATGTTCCCTGACCTCCCCATGCTGACCACCCCGCGGTGCCTTTCTCCATCCCACATTGCCACACACTGCCTATCCTAATTCAGACCCTCCGATTCAGACCACCCCGTGATGTTTTTCTCACTCCTACTAGTGAATGTAATGTAACACACACCCATACAATGTGCACCACCCCGTGATGTTTTTCTCACTCCTACTAGTGAATGTAATATAACACACACCCATACAATGCGCACCACCCCGCGATGTTTTTCAGAAACCTATCCTACATTGACACTGCATATTCCCTGACCTCCCCATGCTGACCACCCCGAGGTGCTTATCTCCATCCTACATTGCCACTCACTGCCTATCCTAATTCAGACCCTCCGATTCACACCACCCCGTGATGTTTTTCTCACTCCTACTAGTGAATGTAATGTAACACACACACATACAATGCGCACCACCCCGCGATGTTTTTCAGAAACCTATCCTACATTGCCACTGCATGTTCCCTGACCTCCCCATGATGACCACACCGAGGTGCTTTTCTCCATCCTACATTGCCTCTCACTGCCTATCCTAATTCAGACCCTCCGATTCACACCACCCCGTGATGTTTTTCTCACTCCTACTAGTGAATGTAATGTAACACACACCCATACAATGTGCACCACCCCGTGATGTTTTTCTCACTCCTACTAGTGAATGTAATGTAAGACACACCCATACAATGTGCACCACCCCGCGATGTTTTTCGGAAACCTATCCTACATTGCCACTGCATGTTCCCTGACCTCCCCATGCTGAGCACCCCGCGGTGCTTTTCTCCATCCTACATTGCCACTCACTGCCTATCCTAATTCAGACCCTACGATTCACAACACCCCGTGATGTTTTTCTCACTCCTCCTAGTGAATGTAATGTAACACACACCCATACAATGCGCACCACCCCGCGATGTTTTTCAGAAACCTATCCTACATTGCCACTGCATGTTCCCTGACCTCCCCATGCTGACCACCCCGCGGTGCCTTTCTCCATCCCACATTGCCACACACTGCCTATCCTAATTCAGACCCTCCGATTCAGACCACCCCGTGATGTTTTTCTCACTCCTACTAGTGAATGTAATGTAACACACACCCATACAATGAGCAACACCACGTGATGTTTTTCTCACTCCTACTAGTGAATGTAATGTAACACACACCCATACAATGCGCACCACCCCGCGATGTTTTTCAGAAACCTATCCTACATTGCCACTGCATGTTCCCTGACCTCCCCATGCTGACGACCCCGCGGTGCTTTTCTCAATCCCACATTGCCACACACTGCCTATCCTAATTCGGACCCTCCGATTCAGACCACCCCGTGATGTTTTTCTCACTCCTACTAGTGAATGTAATGTAACACACACCCATACAATGTGCACCACCCCGTGATGTTTTTCTCACTCCTACTAGTGAATGTAATATAACACACACCAATACAATGCGCACCACCCCGTGATGTTTTTCAGAAACCTATCCTACATTGATACTGCATGTTCCCTGACCTCCACATGCTGACCACCCAGAGGTGCTTTTCTCCATCCTACATTGCCACTCACTGCCTATCCTAATTCAGACCCTCCGATTCACACCACCCCGTGATGTTTTTCTCACTCCTACTAGTGAATGTAATGTAACACACACACATACAATGCGCACAACCCCGTGATGTTTTTCTCACTCCTACTAGTGAATGTAATGTAAGACACACCCATACAATGTGCACCACCCCGCGATGTTTTTCTCACTCCTACTAGTGAATGTAATGTAACACACACCCATAAAATGCGCACCACCCCGCGATGTTTTTCAGAAACCTATCCTACATTGCCACTGCATGTTCCCTGACCTCCCCATGCTGACCACGCCTCGGTGCTTTTCTCCATCCCACATTGCCAGACACTGCCTATCCTAATTCAGACCCTCCGATTCACACCACCCCGTGATGTTTTTCTCACTCCTACTAGTGAATGTAATGTAACACACACCCATACAGTGCGCACCACCCCGTGATGTTTTTCTCACTCCTACTAGTGAATGTAATGTAACACACACCCATACAATGCGCACCACCCCGCGATGTTTTTCAGAAACCTATCCTACTTTGCCACTGCATGTTCCCTGACCTCCCCATGCTGACCACCCCGCGGTGCTTTTCTCCATCCTACATTGCCACTCACTGCCTATCCTAATTCAGACCCTCCAATTCACACCACCCCGTGATGTTTTTCTCACTGCTACTAGTGAATGTGATGTAACACTCACCCATATAATGAGCACCATCCCGCGATGTTTTTCAGAAACCTATCCTACATTGCCACTGCATGTTCCCTGACCTCCCCATGCTGACCAACCCGCGGTGCTTTTCTCCATCCTACATTGCCACTCACTGCGTATCCTAATTCAGACCCTCCGATTCACACCACCCCATGATGTTTTTCTCCCTCCTACTAGTGAATGTAATGTAACACACACCCATACAATGCGCACCACCCCGTGATGTTTTTCTCACTCCTACTAGTGAATGTAATGTAACACACAACCATACAATGCGCACCACCCCGCGATGTTTTTCAGAATCATATCCTACATTGCCACTGCACGTTCACTGACCTCCCATGCTGACCACCCCGCGGTGCTTTTGTCCATCCTACTTTGCCACACACTGCCTATCCTAATTCAGACCCTCCGATTCACACCACTCCGTGATGTTTTTCTCACTCCTACTATTGAATGTAATGTAACACACACCCATACAATGCGCACCACCCCGTAATGTTTTTCTCACTCCTACTAGTGAATGTAATGTAACACACACCCATACAATGCGCACCCCCCCGCGATGTTCTTCAAAACCCTATCCTATATTGCCACTGCATGTTCCCTGACCTCCCCATGCTGACCACCCCGCGGTGCTTTACTCCATCCCACATTTCCACACACTGCCTATCCTAATTCAGACCCTCCGATTCACACCACCCCGTGATGTTTTTCTCACTCCTACTAGTGTATGTAATGTAACACACACCCATACAATGCGCACCACCCCATGATGTTTTTCTCACTCCTACTAGTGAATGTAATGTAACACACACCCATTCAATGCGCACCACCCCGCGAGGTTTTTCAGAAACCTATCCTACATTGCCACTGCATGTTCCCTGACCTCCCCATGCTGACCACCCCGCGGTGCTTTTCTCCATCCTACATTGCCACTCACTGCCTATCCTAATTCAGACCCTCCGATTCACACCACCCCGTGATGTTTTTCTCACTCCTACTGGTGAATGTAATGTAACACACACCCATACAATGCGCACCACCCCGCGATGTTTTTCAGAAACCTATCCTACATTGCCACTGCATGTTCCCTGACCTCCCCATGCTGACCACCCCGCGGTGCTTTTCTCCATCCTACATTGCCACTCACTGCCTATCCTAATTCAGACCCTCCGATTCACACCACCCCGTGATGTTTTTCTCACTCCTACTAGTGAATGTAATGTAACACACACCCATACAATGCGCACCACCCCGTGATGTTTTTCTCACTCCTACTAGTGAATGTAATGTAACACACACCCATACAATGCGCACCAACCCGGGATGTTTTTCAGAAACCTATCCTACATTGCCACTGCATTTTCCCTGACCTCCCCATGCTGACCGCCCCGCGGTGCTTTTCTTCTTCCTACATTGCCACTCACTGCCTATCCTAATTCAGAGCCTCCGATTCACACCACCCCGTGATGTTTTTCTCACTCCTACTAGTGAATGTAATGTAACACACACCCATACAATTCGCACCACCCCGTGATGTTTTTCGGAAACCTATCCTACATTGCCACTGCATGTTCCCTGACCTCCCCAGGCTGACCACCCCGCGGTGCTTTTCTCCATCCTACATTGCCACTCACTGCCTATCCTAATTCAGACCCTCCGATTCACAACACCCTGTGATGTTTTTCTCACTCCTACTAGTGAATGTAAGGTAACACACACCCATACAATGCGCACCACCCCGCGATGTTTTTCGGAAACCTATCCTACATTGCCACTGCATGTTCCCTGACCTCCCCATGCTGACCATCCCGCGGTGCTTTTCTCCATCCTACATTGCCACTCACTGCCTATCCTAAATCAGACCCTCCGATTCCCACCACCCCGTGATGTTTTTCTCACTCCTACTAGTGAATGTAATGTAACACACACCCATACAATGCGCACCACCCCGCGATGTTTTTCAGAAACCTATCCTACATTGCCACTGCATGTTCCCTGACCTCCCCATGCTGACCACCCCGCGGTGCTTTTCTCCATCCCACATTGCCACACACTGCCTATCCTAATTCAGACCCTCCGATTCACACCACCCCGTGATGTTTTTCTCACTCCTACTAGTGAATGTAATGTAACACACACCCATACAATGCGCACCACCCCGTGATGTTTTTCTCACTCCTACTAGTGAATGTAATGTAACACACACCCATACAATGCGCACCACCCCGTGATGTTTTTCTCACTCGTACTAGTGAATGTAATGTAACACACACCCATACAATGCGCACCACCCCGCGATTTTTTTCAGAAACCTATCCTACTTTGCCACTGCATGTTCCCTGACTTCCCCATACAGACCACCCCGCGGTGCTTTTCTCCATCCCACATTGCCACTCACTGCCTATCCTAATTCAGACCCTCCAATTCAAAGAACCCCGTGATGTTTTTCTCACTCCTACTAGTGAATGTAATGTAACACACACCCATACAATGCCCACCACCCCGTGATGTTTTTCTCACTCCTACTAGTGAATGTAATGTAACACACACCCATAAAATGCGCACCACCCCGCGATGTTTTTCGGAAACCTATCCTACATTGCCACTGCATGTTCCCTGACCTCCCCATGCTGACCACACCGCGGTGCTTTTCTCCATCCTACATTGCCAATCACTGCCTATCCTAATTCAGACCCTCCGAGTCACACCACCCCGTGATTTTTTTCTCACTCCTACTAGTGAATGTAATGTAACACACACCCATACAATGCGCACCACCCCGTGATGTTTTTCTCACTCCTACTAGTGAATGTAATGTAACACACACCCATACAATGCGCACCACCCCGCGAAGTTTTTCAGAAACCTATCCTACATTGCCACTGCATGTTCCCTGACCTCCCCATGCTGACCACCCTGCGGTGCTTTTCTCCATCCTACATTGCCACTCACTGCCTATCCTAATTCAGACCCTCTGATTCACACCACCCCGTGATGTTTTTCTCACTCCTAATAGTGAATGTAATGTAACACACACCCATACAATGCGCACCACCCCGCGATGTTTTTCGGAAACCTATCCTACATTGCCACTGCATGTTCCCTGACCTCCCCATGCTGACCACCCCGCGGTGCTTTTCTCCATCCTACATTGCCACTCACTGCCTATCCTAATTCAGAACCTCCGATTCACACCACCCCGTGATGTTTTTCTCACTCCTACTAGTGAATGTAATGTAACACACACCCATACAATGCGCACCACCCCGCGATGTTTTTCGGAAACTTATCCTATATTGCCACTGCATGTTCCCTGACCTCCACATGCTGACCACCCCGCGGAGCTTTTCTTCATTCTACATTGACACTCACTGCCTATCCTAATTGAGACCCTCCGATTCACACCACCCCGTGATGTTTTTCTCACTCCTACTAGTAAATGTAATGTAACACACACCCATACAATGCGCACCACCCCGCGATGTGTTTCAGAAACCTATCCTACATTGCCACTGCTTGTTCCCTGACCTCCCCATGCTGACCACCCCGCGGTGCTTTTCTCCATCCCACATTTCCACACACTGCCTATCCTAATTCAGACCCTCAGATTCAGACCACCCCGTGATGTTTTTCTCACTCATACTAGTGAATGTAATGTAACACACACCCATACAATGTGCACCACCCCGTGATGTTTTTCTCACTCCTACTAGTGAATGTAATGTAACACACACACATACAATGCGCACCACCCCGCGATGTTTTTCAGAAACCTATCCTACATTGCCACTGCATGTTCCCTGACCTCCCCATGATGACCACCCCGAGGTGCTTTTCTCCATCCTACATTGCTTCTCACTGCCTATCCTAATTCAGACCCTCCGATTCACACCACCCCGTGATGTTTTTCTCACTCCTACTAGTGAATGTAATGTAACACACACCCATACAATGTGCACCACCCCGTGATGTTTTTCTCACTCCTACTAGTGAATGTAATGTAAGACACACCCATACAATGTGCACCACCCCGCGATGTTTTTCGGAAACCTATCCTACATTGCCACTGCATGTTCCCTGACCTCCCCATGCTGACCACCCCGCGGTGCTTTTCTCCATCCTACATTGCCACTCACTGCCTATCCTAATTCAGACCCTCCGATTCAAACCACCCCGTGATGTTTTTCTCACTCCTACTAGTGAATGTAATGTAACACATACCCATAAAATGCGCACCACCCCGCGATGTTTTTCAGAATCCTATCCTACATTGCCACTGCATGTTCCCTGACCTCCCCATGCTGACCATCCCGCGGTGCTTTTCTCCATCCTACATTGCCACTCACGGCCTATCCTAATTAAGACCCTCCGATTCACACCACCCCGTGATGTTTTTCTCACTCCTACTAGTGAATGTAATGTAACACACACCCATACAATGCGCACAATCCCGTGATGTTTTTCTCTCTCCTACTAGTGAATGTAATGTAACACACACCCATACAATGCGCACCACCGAGCGATGTTTTTCAGAAACCTATCCTACATTGCCACTGCATGTTCCCTGACCTCCCCATGCTGACCACCCCGCGGTGCTTTTCTACATCCTACATTGCCACTCACTGCCTATCCTAATTCAGACCCTCCGATTCACACCACCCCGTGATGTTTTTCTCACTCCTACTAGTGAATGTAATGTAACACACACCCATACAATGCGCACCACCCCGCGATGTTTTTCGGAAACCTATCCTACATTGCCACTGCATGTTCCCTGACCTCCCCATGCTGACCACCCCGCGGTGCTTTTCTCCATCCTACATTGCCAATCACTGCCTATCCTAATTCAGACCCTCCGATTCACACCACCCCGTGATTTTTTTCTCACTCCTACTAGTGAATGTAATGTAACACACACCCATACAATGCGCACCACCCCGTGATATTTTTCTCAATCCTACTAGTGAATGTAATGTAACACACACCCATACAATGCGCACCACCCCGCGAAGTTTTTCAGAAACCTATACTACATTGCCACTGCATGTTCCCTGACCTCCCCATGCTGACCACCCCGCGGTGCTTTTCTCCATCCTACATTGCCACTCACTGCCTATCCTAATTCAGACCCTCCGATTCACACCACCCCGTGATGTTTTTCTCACTCCTACTAGTGAATGTAATGTAACACACACCCATACAATGCGCACCACCCCGCGATGTTTTTCGGAAACCTATCCTACATTGCCACTGCATGTTCCCTGACCTCCCCATGCTGACCACCCCGCGGTGCTTTTCTCCATCCTACATTGCCACTCACTGCCTATCCTAATTCAGACCCTCCGATTCATACCACCCCGTGATGTTTTTCTCACTCCTACTAGTGAATGTAATGTAACACACACCCATACAATGCGCAACACCACGTGATGTTTTTCTCACTCCTACTAGTGAATATAATGTAACACACACCCATACAATGCGCACCACCCCGAGATGTTTTTCAGAAACCTATCCTACATTGCCACTGCATGTTCCCTGACCTCCCCATGCTGACCACCCCGCGGTGCTTTTCTCCATCCCACATTGCCACACACTGCCTATCCTAATTCAGACCCTCCGATTCACACCACCCCGTGATGTTTTTCTCACTCCTACTAGTGAATGTAATGTAACACACACCCATACAATGTGCACCACCCCGTGATGTTTTTCTCACTCCTACTACTGAATGTAATATAACACACACCCATACAATGTGCACCACCCCGCGATGTTTTTCAGAAACCTATCCTACATTGATACTGCATGTTCCCTGACCTCCCCATGCTCACCACCCCGAGGTGCTTATCTCCATCCTACATTGCCACTCACTGCCTATCCTAATTCAGACCCTCCGATTCACACCACCCCGTGATGTTTTTCTCACTCCTACTAGTGAATGTAATGTAACACACACACATACAATGCGCACCACCCCGCGATGTTTTTCAGAAACCTATCCTACATTGCCACTGCATGTTCCCTGACCTCCCCATGATGACCACCCCGAGGTGCTTTTCTCCATCCTACATGGCCTCTCACTGCCTATCCTAATTCAGACTCTCCGATTCACACCACCCCGTGATGTTTTTCTCACTCCTACTAGTGAATGTAATGTAACACACACCCATACAATGTGCACCACCCCGTGATGTTTTTCTCACTCCTACTAGTGAATGTAATGTAAGACACACCCATACAATGTGCACCACCCCGCGATGTTTTTCGGAAACCTATCCTACATTGCCACTGCATGTTCCCTGACCTCCCCATGCTGACCACCCCGCGGTGCTTTTCTCCATCCTACATTGCCACTCACTGCCTATCCTAATTCAGACCCTACGATTCACAACACCCCGTGATGTTTTTCTCACTCCTCCTAGTGAATGTAATGTAACACACACCCATACAATGCGCACCATCCCGCGATGTTTTTCAGAAACCTATCCTACATTGCCACTGCATGTTCCCTGACCTCCCCATGCTGACCACCCCGCGGTGCCTTTCTCCATCCCACATTGCCACACACTGCCTATCCTAATTCAGACCCTCCGATTCAGACCACCCCGTGATGTTTTTCTCACTCCTACTAGTGAATGTAATGTAACACACACCCATACAATGTGCACCACCCCGTGATGTTTTTCTCACTCCTACTAGTGAATGTAATATAACACACACCCATACAATGCGCACCACCCCGCGATGTTTTTCAGAAACCTATCCTACATTGATACTGCATATTCCCTGACCTCCCCATGCTGACCACCCCGAGGTGCTTATCTCCATCCTACATTGCCACTCACTGCCTATCCTAATTCAGACCCTCCGATTCACACCACCCCGTGATGTTTTTCTCACTCCTACTAGTGAATGTAATGTAACACACACACATACAATGCGCACCACCCCGCGATGTTTTTCAGAAACCTATCCTACATTGCCACTGCATGTTCCCTGACCTCCCCATGATGACCACACCGAGGTGCTTTTCTCCATCCTACATTGCCTCTCACTGCCTATCCTAATTCAGACCCTCCGATTCACACCACCCCGTGATGTTTTTCTCACTCCTACTAGTGAATGTAATGTAACACACACCCATACAATGTGCACCACCCCGTGATGTTTTTCTCACTCCTACTAGTGAATGTAATGTAAGACACACCCATACAATGTGCACCACCCCGCGATGTTTTTCGGAAACCTATCCTACATTGCCACTGCATGTTCCCTGACCTCCCCATGCTGACCACCCCGCGGTGCTTTTCTCCATCCTACATTGCCACTCACTGCCTATCATAATTCAGACCCTCCGATTCACACCACCCCGTGATGATTTTCTCACTCCTACTAGTGAATGTAATGTAACACACACCCATACAATGCGCACCACCCCGCGATGTTTTTCAGAAACCTATCCTACATTGCCACTGCATGTTCCCTGACATCCCCATGCTGACAACCCCGCGGTGCTTTTCTCCATCCTACATTGCCACTCACTGCCTATCCTAATTCAGACCCTCCGATTCACACCACCCCGTGATGTTTTTCTCACTCCTACTAGTGAATGTAATGTAACACACACCCATACAATGTGCACCACCCCGTGATGTTTTTCTCACTCCTACTAGTGAATGTAATGTAACACACACACATACAATGCGCACCACCCCGCGATGTTTTTCAGAAACCTATCCTACATTGCCACTGCATGTTCCCTGACCTCCCCATGATGACCACCCCGAGGTGCTTTTCTCCATCCTACATTGCTTCTCACTGCCTATCCTAATTCAGACCCTCCGATTCACACCACCCCGTGATGTTTTTCTCACTCCTACTAGTGAATGTAATGTAACACACACCCATACAATGTGCACCACCCCGTGATGTTTTTCTCACTCCTACTAGTGAATGTAATGTAAGACACACCCATACAATGTGCACCACCCCGCGATGTTTTTCGGAAACCTATCCTACATTGCCACTGCATGTTCCCTGACCTCCCCATGCTGACCACCCCGCGGTGCTTTTCTCCATCCTACATTGCCACTCACTGCCTATCCTAATTCAGACCCTCCGATTCAAACCACCCCGTGATGTTTTTCTCACTCCTACTAGTGAATGTAATGTAACACACACCCATAAAATGCGCACCACCCCGCGATGTTTTTCAGAATCCTATCCTACATTGCCACTGCATGTTCCCTGACCTCCCCATGCTGACCATCCCGCGGTGCTTTTCTCCATCCTACATTGCCACTCACGGCCTATCCTAATTAAGACCCTCCGATTCACACCACCCCGTGATGTTTTTCTCACTCCTACTAGTGAATGTAATGTAACACACACCCATACAATGCGCACAATCCCGTGATGTTTTTCTCTCTCCTACTAGTGAATGTAATGTAACACACACCCATACAATGCGCACCACCGAGCGATGTTTTTCAGAAACCTATCCTACATTGCCACTGCATGTTCCCTGACCTCCCCATGCTGACCACCCCGCGGTGCTTTTCTACATCCTACATTGCCACTCACTGCCTATCCTAATTCAGACCCTCCGATTCACACCACCCCGTGATGTTTTTCTCACTCCTACTAGTGAATGTAATGTAACACACACCCATACAATGCGCACCACCCCGCGATGTTTTTCGGAAACCTATCCTACATTGCCACTGCATGTTCCCTGACCTCCCCATGCTGACCACCCCGCGGTGCTTTTCTCCATCCTACATTGCCAATCACTGCCTATCCTAATTCAGACCCTCCGATTCACACCACCCCGTGATTTTTTTCTCACTCCTACTAGTGAATGTAATGTAACACACACCCATACAATGCGCACCACCCCGTGATATTTTTCTCAATCCTACTAGTGAATGTAATGTAACACACACCCATACAATGCGCACCACCCCGCGAAGTTTTTCAGAAACCTATACTACATTGCCACTGCATGTTCCCTGACCTCCCCATGCTGACCACCCCGCGGTGCTTTTCTCCATCCTACATTGCCACTCACTGCCTATCCTAATTCAGACCCTCCGATTCACACCACCCCGTGATGTTTTTCTCACTCCTACTAGTGAATGTAATGTAACACACACCCATACAATGCGCACCACCCCGCGATGTTTTTCGGAAACCTATCCTACATTGCCACTGCATGTTCCCTGACCTCCCCATGCTGACCACCCCGCGGTGCTTTTCTCCATCCTACATTGCCACTCACTGCCTATCCTAATTCAGACCCTCCGATTCATACCACCCCGTGATGTTTTTCTCACTCCTACTAGTGAATGTAATGTAACACACACCCATACAATGCGCAACACCACGTGATGTTTTTCTCACTCCTACTAGTGAATATAATGTAACACACACCCATACAATGCGCACCACCCCGAGATGTTTTTCAGAAACCTATCCTACATTGCCACTGCATGTTCCCTGACCTCCCCATGCTGACCACCCCGCGGTGCTTTTCTCCATCCCACATTGCCACACACTGCCTATCCTAATTCAGACCCTCCGATTCACACCACCCCGTGATGTTTTTCTCACTCCTACTAGTGAATGTAATGTAACACACACCCATACAATGTGCACCACCCCGTGATGTTTTTCTCACTACTACTACTGAATGTAATATAACACACACCCATACAATGTGCACCACCCCGCGATGTTTTTCAGAAACCTATCCTACATTGATACTGCATGTTCCCTGACCTCCCCATGCTCACCACCCCGAGGTGCTTATCTCCATCCTACATTGCCACTCACTGCCTATCCTAATTCAGACCCTCCGATTCACACCACCCCGTGATGTTTTTCTCACTCCTACTAGTGAATGTAATGTAACACACACACATACAATGCGCACCACCCCGCGATGTTTTTCAGAAACCTATCCTACATTGCCACTGCATGTTCCCTGACCTCCCCATGATGACCACCCCGAGGTGCTTTTCTCCATCCTACATGGCCTCTCACTGCCTATCCTAATTCAGACTCTCCGATTCACACCACCCCGTGATGTTTTTCTCACTCCTACTAGTGAATGTAATGTAACACACACCCATACAATGTGCACCACCCCGTGATGTTTTTCTCACTCCTACTAGTGAATGTAATGTAAGACACACCCATACAATGTGCACCACCCCGCGATGTTTTTCGGAAACCTATCCTACATTGCCACTGCATGTTCCCTGACCTCCCCATGCTGACCACCCCGCGGTGCTTTTCTCCATCCTACATTGCCACTCACTGCCTATCCTAATTCAGACCCTACGATTCACAACACCCCGTGATGTTTTTCTCACTCCTCCTAGTGAATGTAATGTAACACACACCCATACAATGCGCACCATCCCGCGATGTTTTTCAGAAACCTATCCTACATTGCCACTGCATGTTCCCTGACCTCCCCATGCTGACCACCCCGCGGTGCCTTTCTCCATCCCACATTGCCACACACTGCCTATCCTAATTCAGACCCTCCGATTCAGACCACCCCGTGATGTTTTTCTCACTCCTACTAGTGAATGTAATGTAACACACACCCATACAATGTGCACCACCCCGTGATGTTTTTCTCACTCCTACTAGTGAATGTAATATAACACACACCCATACAATGCGCACCACCCCGCGATGTTTTTCAGAAACCTATCCTACATTGATACTGCATATTCCCTGACCTCCCCATGCTGACCACCCCGAGGTGCTTATCTCCATCCTACATTGCCACTCACTGCCTATCCTAATTCAGACCCTCCGATTCACACCACCCCGTGATGTTTTTCTCACTCCTACTAGTGAATGTAATGTAACACACACACATACAATGCGCACCACCCCGCGATGTTTTTCAGAAACCTATCCTACATTGCCACTGCATGTTCCCTGACCTCCCCATGATGACCACACCGAGGTGCTTTTCTCCATCCTACATTGCCTCTCACTGCCTATCCTAATTCAGACCCTCCGATTCACACCACCCCGTGATGTTTTTCTCACTCCTACTAGTGAATGTAATGTAACACACACCCATACAATGTGCACCACCCCGTGATGTTTTTCTCACTCCTACTAGTGAATGTAATGTAAGACACACCCATACAATGTGCACCACCCCGCGATGTTTTTCGGAAACCTATCCTACATTGCCACTGCATGTTCCCTGACCTCCCCATGCTGACCACCCCGCGGTGCTTTTCTCCATCCTACATTGCCACTCACTGCCTATCATAATTCAGACCCTCCGATTCACACCACCCCGTGATGATTTTCTCACTCCTACTAGTGAATGTAATGTAACACACACCCATACAATGCGCACCACCCCGCGATGTTTTTCAGAAACCTATCCTACATTGCCACTGCATGTTCCCTGACATCCCCATGCTGACAACCCCGCGGTGCTTTTCTCCATCCTACATTGCCACTCACTGCCTATCCTAATTCAGACCCTCCGATTCACACCACCCCGTGATGTTTTTCTCACTCCTACTAGTGAATGTAATGTAACACACACCCATACAATGCGCACCACCCCGCGATGTTTTTCAGAAACCTATCCTACATTGCCACTGCATGTTCCCTGACCTCCCCATGCTGACCACCCCGCGGTGCCTTTCTCCATCCCACATTGCCACACACTGCCTATCCTAATTCAGACCCTCCGATTCAGACCACCCCGTGATGTTTTTCTCACTCCTACTAGTGAATGTAATGTAACACACACCCATACAATGTGCACCACCCCGTGATGTTTTTCTCACTCCTACTAGTGAATGTAATATAACACACACCCATACAATGCGCACCACCCCGCGATGTTTTTCAGAAACCTATCCTACATTGACACTGCATATTCCCTGACCTCCCCATGCTGACCACCCCGAGGTGCTTATCTCCATCCTACATTGCCACTCACTGCCTATCCTAATTCAGACCCTCCGATTCACACCACCCCGTGATGTTTTTCTCACTCCTACTAGTGAATGTAATGTAACACACACACATACAATGCGCACCACCCCGCGATGTTTTTCAGAAACCTATCCTACATTGCCACTGCATGTTCCCTGACCTCCCCATGATGACCACACCGAGGTGCTTTTCTCCATCCTACATTGCCTCTCACTGCCTATCCTAATTCAGACCCTCCGATTCACACCACCCCGTGATGTTTTTCTCACTCCTACTAGTGAATGTAATGTAACACACACCCATACAATGTGCACCACCCCGTGATGTTTTTCTCACTCCTACTAGTGAATGTAATGTAAGACACACCCATACAATGTGCACCACCCCGCGATGTTTTTCGGAAACCTATCCTACATTGCCACTGCATGTTCCCTGACCTCCCCATGCTGAGCACCCCGCGGTGCTTTTCTCCATCCTACATTGCCACTCACTGCCTATCCTAATTCAGACCCTACGATTCACAACACCCCGTGATGTTTTTCTCACTCCTCCTAGTGAATGTAATGTAACACACACCCATACAATGCGCACCACCCCGCGATGTTTTTCAGAAACCTATCCTACATTGCCACTGCATGTTCCCTGACCTCCCCATGCTGACCACCCCGCGGTGCCTTTCTCCATCCCACATTGCCACACACTGCCTATCCTAATTCAGACCCTCCGATTCAGACCACCCCGTGATGTTTTTCTCACTCCTACTAGTGAATGTAATGTAACACACACCCATACAATGAGCAACACCACGTGATGTTTTTCTCACTCCTACTAGTGAATGTAATGTAACACACACCCATACAATGCGCACCACCCCGCGATGTTTTTCAGAAACCTATCCTACATTGCCACTGCATGTTCCCTGACCTCCCCATGCTGACCACCCCGCGGTGCTTTTCTCAATCCCACATTGCCACACACTGCCTATCCTAATTCGGACCCTCCGATTCAGACCACCCCGTGATGTTTTTCTCACTCCTACTAGTGAATGTAATGTAACACACACCCATACAATGTGCACCACCCCGTGATGTTTTTCTCACTCCTACTAGTGAATGTAATATAACACACACCAATACAATGCGCACCACCCCGTGATGTTTTTCAGAAACCTATCCTACATTGATACTGCATGTTCCCTGACCTCCACATGCTGACCACCCAGAGGTGCTTTTCTCCATCCTACATTGCCACTCACTGCCTATCCTAATTCAGACCCTCCGATTCACACCACCCCGTGATGTTTTTCTCACTCCTACTAGTGAATGTAATGTAACACACACACATACAATGCGCACAACCCCGTGATGTTTTTCTCACTCCTACTAGTGAATGTAATGTAAGACACACCCATACAATGTGCACCACCCCGCGATGTTTTTCTCACTCCTACTAGTGAATGTAATGTAACACACACCCATAAAATGCGCACCACCCCGCGATGTTTTTCAGAAACCTATCCTACATTGCCACTGCATGTTCCCTGACCTCCCCATGCTGACCACGCCTCGGTGCTTTTCTCCATCCCACATTGCCAGACACTGCCTATCCTAATTCAGACCCTCCGATTCACACCACCCCGTGATGTTTTTCTCACTCCTACTAGTGAATGTAATGTAACACACACCCATACAGTGCGCACCACCCCGTGATGTTTTTCTCACTCCTACTAGTGAATGTAATGTAACACACACCCATACAATGCGCACCACCCCGCGATGTTTTTCAGAAACCTATCCTACTTTGCCACTGCATGTTCCCTGACCTCCCCATGCTGACCACCCCGCGGTGCTTTTCTCCATCCTACATTGCCACTCACTGCCTATCCTAATTCAGACCCTCCAATTCACACCACCCCGTGATGTTTTTCTCACTGCTACTAGTGAATGTGATGTAACACACACCCATATAATGAGCACCATCCCGCGATGTTTTTCAGAAACCTATCCTACATTGCCACTGCATGTTCCCTGACCTCCCCATGCTGACCAACCCGCGGTGCTTTTCTCCATCCTACATTGCCACTCACTGCGTATCCTAATTCAGACCCTCCGATTCACACCACCCCATGATGTTTTTCTCCCTCCTACTAGTGAATGTAATGTAACACACACCCATACAATGCGCACCACCCCGTGATGTTTTTCTCACTCCTACTAGTGAATGTAATGTAACACACAACCATACAATGCGCACCACCCCGCGATGTTTTTCAGAATCATATCCTACATTGCCACTGCACGTTCACTGACCTCCCATGCTGACCACCCCGCGGTGCTTTTGTCCATCCTACTTTGCCACACACTGCCTATCCTAATTCAGACCCTCCGATTCACACCACTCCGTGATGTTTTTCTCACTCCTACTATTGAATGTAATGTAACACACACCCATACAATGCGCACCACCCCGTAATGTTTTTCTCACTCCTACTAGTGAATGTAATGTAACACACACCCATACAATGCGCACCCCCCCGCGATGTTCTTCAAAACCCTATCCTATATTGCCACTGCATGTTCCCTGACCTCCCCATGCTGACCACCCCGCGGTGCTTTACTCCATCCCACATTTCCACACACTGCCTATCCTAATTCAGACCCTCCGATTCACACCACCCCGTGATGTTTTTCTCACTCCTACTAGTGTATGTAATGTAACACACACCCATACAATGCGCACCACCCCATGATGTTTTTCTCACTCCTACTAGTGAATGTAATGTAACACACACCCATTCAATGCGCACCACCCCGCGAGGTTTTTCAGAAACCTATCCTACATTGCCACTGCATGTTCCCTGACCTCCCCATGCTGACCACCCCGCGGTGCTTTTCTCCATCCTACATTGCCACTCACTGCCTATCCTAATTCAGACCCTCCGATTCACACCACCCCGTGATGTTTTTCTCACTCCTACTGGTGAATGTAATGTAACACACACCCATACAATGCGCACCACCCCGCGATGTTTTTCAGAAACCTATCCTACATTGCCACTGCATGTTCCCTGACCTCCCCATGCTGACCACCCCGCGGTGCTTTTCTCCATCCTACATTGCCACTCACTGCCTATCCTAATTCAGACCCTCCGATTCACACCACCCCGTGATGTTTTTCTCACTCCTACTAGTGAATGTAATGTAACACACACCCATACAATGCGCACCACCCCGTGATGTTTTTCTCACTCCTACTAGTGAATGTAATGTAACACACACCCATACAATGCGCACCAACCCGGGATGTTTTTCAGAAACCTATCCTACATTGCCACTGCATTTTCCCTGACCTCCCCATGCTGACCGCCCCGCGGTGCTTTTCTTCTTCCTACATTGCCACTCACTGCCTATCCTAATTCAGAGCCTCCGATTCACACCACCCCGTGATGTTTTTCTCACTCCTACTAGTGAATGTAATGTAACACACACCCATACAATTCGCACCACCCCGTGATGTTTTTCGGAAACCTATCCTACATTGCCACTGCATGTTCCCTGACCTCCCCAGGCTGACCACCCCGCGGTGCTTTTCTCCATCCTACATTGCCACTCACTGCCTATCCTAATTCAGACCCTCCGATTCACAACACCCTGTGATGTTTTTCTCACTCCTACTAGTGAATGTAAGGTAACACACACCCATACAATGCGCACCACCCCGCGATGTTTTTCGGAAACCTATCCTACATTGCCACTGCATGTTCCCTGACCTCCCCATGCTGACCATCCCGCGGTGCTTTTCTCCATCCTACATTGCCACTCACTGCCTATCCTAAATCAGACCCTCCGATTCCCACCACCCCGTGATGTTTTTCTCACTCCTACTAGTGAATGTAATGTAACACACACCCATACAATGCGCACCACCCCGCGATGTTTTTCAGAAACCTATCCTACATTGCCACTGCATGTTCCCTGACCTCCCCATGCTGACCACCCCGCGGTGCTTTTCTCCATCCCACATTGCCACACACTGCCTATCCTAATTCAGACCCTCCGATTCACACCACCCCGTGATGTTTTTCTCACTCCTACTAGTGAATGTAATGTAACACACACCCATACAATGCGCACCACCCCGTGATGTTTTTCTCACTCCTACTAGTGAATGTAATGTAACACACACCCATACAATGCGCACCACCCCGTGATGTTTTTCTCACTCGTACTAGTGAATGTAATGTAACACACACCCATACAATGCGCACCACCCCGCGATTTTTTTCAGAAACCTATCCTACTTTGCCACTGCATGTTCCCTGACTTCCCCATACAGACCACCCCGCGGTGCTTTTCTCCATCCCACATTGCCACACACTGCCTATCCTAATTCAGACCCTCCGATTCACACCACCCCGTGATGTTTTTCTCACTCCTACTAGTGAATGTAATGTAACACACACCCATACAATGCGCACCACCCCGCGATGTTTTTCAGAAACCTATCCTACATTGCCACTGCATGTTCCCTGACCTCCCCATGCTGACCACCCCGCGGTGCTTTTCTTCATCCTACATTGACACTCACTGCCTATCCTAATTGAGACCCTCCGATTCACACCACCCCGTGATGTTTTTCTTACTCCTACTAGTAAATGTAATGTAACACACACCCATACAATGCGCACCACCACGTGTTTTTCTCACTCCTACTAGTGAATGTAATGTAACACACACCCATACAATGCGCACCACCCCGCGATGTTTTTCAGAAACCTATCCTACATTGCCACTGCATGTTCCCTGACCTCCCCATGCTGACCACCCCGCGGTGCTTTTCTCCATCCCACATTGCCACACACTGCCTATCCTAATTCAGACCCTCCGATTCACACCACCCCGTTATGTTTTCTCACTCCTACTAGTGAATGTAATGTAACACACACCCATACAATGTGCACCACCCCGTGATGTTTTTCTCACTCCTACTAGTGAATGTAATGTAACACACACCCATACAATGCGCACCACCCCGCGATGTTTTTCAGAAACCTATCCTACATTGATACTGCATTTTCCATGACCTCCCCATGCTGACCACCCCGCGGTGCTTTTCTCCATCCTACATTGCCACTCACTGCCTATCCTAATTCAGACACTCCAATTCACACCACCCCGTAATGTTTTTCACACTCCTACTAGTGAATGTAATGTAACACTCACCCATACAATGCGCACCACCCCGCGATGTTTTTCCGAAACCTATCCTACATTGCCACTGCATGTTCCCTGACATCCCCATGCTGACAACCCCGCGGTGCTTTTCTCCATCCTACATTGCCACTCACTGCCTATCCTAATTCAGACCCTCCGATTCACACCACCCCGTGATGTTTTTCTCACTCCTACTAGTGAATGTAATGTAACACACACCCATACAATGCGCACCACCCCGCGATGTTTTTCAGAAACCTAACTTACATTGCCACTGCATGTTCCCTGACCTCCCCATGCTGACCACCCTGCGGAGCTTTTCTTCATTCTACATTGACACTCACTGCCTATCCTAATTGAGACCCTCCGATTCACACCACCCCGTGATGTTTTTCTCACTCCTGCTGGTAAATGTAATGTAACACACACCCATACAATGAGCAACACCACGTGATGTTTTTCTCACTCCTACTAGTGAATGTAATGTAACACACACC
Source organism: Cavia porcellus (assembly GCF_034190915.1). NCBI lineage: Eukaryota > Metazoa > Chordata > Mammalia > Rodentia > Caviidae > Cavia > Cavia porcellus. Next base: position 217,037 of record NW_026947702.1, on the reverse strand, counting down.
CATACAATGCGCACCACCCCGCGATGTTTTTCAGAAACCTATCCTACATTGCCACTGCATGTTCCCTGACCTCCCCATGCTGACCACCCCGCGGTGCCTTTCTCCATCCCACATTGCCACACACTGCCTATCCTAATTCAGACCCTCCGATTCAGACCACCCCGTGATGTTTTTCTCACTCCTACTAGTGAATGTAATGTAACACACACCCATACAATGTGCACCACCCCGTGATGTTTTTCTCACTCCTACTAGTGAATGTAATATAACACACACCCATACAATGCGCACCACCCCGCGATGTTTTTCAGAAACCTATCCTACATTGACACTGCATATTCCCTGACCTCCCCATGCTGACCACCCCGAGGTGCTTATCTCCATCCTACATTGCCACTCACTGCCTATCCTAATTCAGACCCTCCGATTCACACCACCCCGTGATGTTTTTCTCACTCCTACTAGTGAATGTAATGTAACACACACACATACAATGCGCACCACCCCGCGATGTTTTTCAGAAACCTATCCTACATTGCCACTGCATGTTCCCTGACCTCCCCATGATGACCACACCGAGGTGCTTTTCTCCATCCTACATTGCCTCTCACTGCCTATCCTAATTCAGACCCTCCGATTCACACCACCCCGTGATGTTTTTCTCACTCCTACTAGTGAATGTAATGTAACACACACCCATACAATGTGCACCACCCCGTGATGTTTTTCTCACTCCTACTAGTGAATGTAATGTAAGACACACCCATACAATGTGCACCACTCCGCGATGTTTTTCGGAAACCTATCCTACATTGCCACTGCATGTTCCCTGACCTCCCCATGCTGAGCACCCCGCGGTGCTTTTCTCCATCCTACATTGCCACTCACTGCCTATCCTAATTCAGACCCTACGATTCACAACACCCCGTGATGTTTTTCTCACTCCTCCTAGTGAATGTAATGTAACACACACCCATACAATGCGCACCACCCCGCGATGTTTTTCAGAAACCTATCCTACATTGCCACTGCATGTTCCCTGACCTCCCCATGCTGACCACCCCGCGGTGCCTTTCTCCATCCCACATTGCCACACACTGCCTATCCTAATTCAGACCCTCCGATTCAGACCACCCCGTGATGTTTTTCTCACTCCTACTAGTGAATGTAATGTAACACACACCCATACAATGAGCAACACCACGTGATGTTTTTCTCACTCCTACTAGTGAATGTAATGTAACACACACCCATACAATGCGCACCACCCCGCGATGTTTTTCAGAAACCTATCCTACATTGCCACTGCATGTTCCCTGACCTCCCCATGCTGACCACCCCGCGGTGCTTTTCTCAATCCCACATTGCCACACACTGCCTATCCTAATTCGGACCCTCCGATTCAGACCACCCCGTGATGTTTTTCTCACTCCTACTAGTGAATGTAATGTAACACACACCCATACAATGTGCACCACCCCGTGATGTTTTTCTCACTCCTACTAGTGAATGTAATATAACACACACCAATACAATGCGCACCACCCCGTGATGTTTTTCAGAAACCTATCCTACATTGATACTGCATGTTCCCTGACCTCCACATGCTGACCACCCAGAGGTGCTTTTCTCCATCCTACATTGCCACTCACTGCCTATCCTAATTCAGACCCTCCGATTCACACCACCCCGTGATGTTTTTCTCACTCCTACTAGTGAATGTAATGTAACACACACACATACAATGCGCACAACCCCGTGATGTTTTTCTCACTCCTACTAGTGAATGTAATGTAAGACACACCCATACAATGTGCACCACCCCGCGATGTTTTTCTCACTCCTACTAGTGAATGTAATGTAACACACACCCATAAAATGCACACCACCCCGCGATGTTTTTCAGAAACCTATCCTACATTGCCACTGCATGTTCCCTGACCTCCCCATGCTGACCACGCCTCGGTGCTTTTCTCCATCCCACATTGCCAGACACTGCCTATCCTAATTCAGACCCTCCGATTCACACCACCCCGTGATGTTTTTCTCACTCCTACTAGTGAATGTAATGTAACACACACCCATACAGTGCGCACCACCCCGTGATGTTTTTCTCACTCCTACTAGTGAATGTAATGTAACACACACCCATACAATGCGCACCACCCCGCGATGTTTTTCAGAAACCTATCCTACTTTGCCACTGCATGTTCCCTTTCCTCCCCATGCTGACCACCCCGTGGTGCTTTTCTCCATCCTACATTGCCACTCACTGCCTATCCTAATTCAGACCATCCGATTCACACTACTCCGTTGTGTTTTTCTCACTCCTACTAGTGAATGTAATGTAACACACACCCATACAATGCGCACCACCCCGCGATGTTTTTCGGAAACCTATCCTACATTGCCACTGCATGTTCCCTGACCTCCCCATGCTGACCACCCCGCGGTGCTTTTCTCCATCCTACATTGCCACTCACTGCCTATCCTAATTCAGACCCTCCAATTCACACCACCCCGTGATGTTTTTCTCACTCCTACTAGTGAATGTGAAGTAACACACACCCATATAATGAGCACCATCCCGCGATGTTTTTCAGAAACCTATCCTACATTGCCACTGCATGTTCCCTGACCTCCCCATGCTGACCAACCCGCGGTGCTTTTCTCCATCCTACATTGCCACTCACTGCGTATCCTAATTCAGACCCTCCGATTCACACCACCCCATGATGTTTTTCTCCCTCCTACTAGTGAATGTAATGTAACACACACCCATACAATGCGCACCACCCCGTGATGTTTTTCTCACTCCTACTAGTGAATGTAATGTAACACACAACCATACAATGCGCACCACCCCGCGATGTTTTTCAGAATCATATCCTACATTGCCACTGCACGTTCACTGACCTCCCATGCTGACCACCCCGCGGTGCTTTTGTCCATCCTACTTTGCCACACACTGCCTATCCTAATTCAGACCCTCCGATTCACACCACTCCGTGATGTTTTTCTCACTCCTACTATTGAATGTAATGTAACACACACCCATACAATGCGCACCACCCCGTAATGTTTTTCTCACTCCTACTAGTGAATGTAATGTAACACACACCCATACAATGCGCACCCCCCCGCGATGTTCTTCAAAACCCTATCCTATATTGCCACTGCATGTTCCCTGACCTCCCCATGCTGACCACCCCGCGGTGCTTTACTCCATCCCACATTTCCACACACTGCCTATCCTAATTCAGACCCTCCGATTCACACCACCCCGTGATGTTTTTCTCACTCCTACTAGTGTATGTAATGTAACACACACCCATACAATGCGCACCACCCCGTGATGTTTTTCTCACTCCTACTAGTGAATGTAATGTAACACACACCCATTCAATGCGCACCACCCCGCGAGGTTTTTCAGAAACCTATCCTACATTGCCACTGCATGTTCCCTGACCTCCCCATGCTGACCACCCCGCGGTGCTTTTCTCCATCCTACATTGCCACTCACTGCCTATCCTAATTCAGACCCTCCGATTCACACCACCCCGTGATGTTTTTCTCACTCCTACTGGTGAATGTAATGTAACACACACCCATACAATGCGCACCACCCCGCGATGTTTTTCAGAAACCTATCCTACATTGCCACTGCATGTTCCCTGACCTCCCCATGCTGACCACCCCGCGGTGCTTTTCTCCATCCTACATTGCCACTCACTGCCTATCCTAATTCAGACCCTCCGATTCACACCACCCCGTGATGTTTTTCTCACTCCTACTAGTGAATGTAATGTAACACACACCCATACAATGCGCACCACCCCGTGATGTTTTTCTCACTCCTACTAGTGAATGTAATGTAACACACACCCATACAATGCGCACCAACCCGGGATGTTTTTCAGAAACCTATCCTACATTGCCACTGCATTTTCCCTGACCTCCCCATGCTGACCGCCCCGCGGTGCTTTTCTTCTTCCTACATTGCCACTCACTGCCTATCCTAATTCAGAGCCTCCGATTCACACCACCCCGTGATGTTTTTCTCACTCCTACTAGTGAATGTAATGTAACACACACCCATACAATTCGCACCACCCCGTGATGTTTTTCGGAAACCTATCCTACATTGCCACTGCATGTTCCCTGACCTCCCCAGGCTGACCACCCCGCGGTGCTTTTCTCCATCCTACATTGCCACTCACTGCCTATCCTAATTCAGACCCTCCGATTCACAACACCCTGTGATGTTTTTCTCACTCCTACTAGTGAATGTAATGTAACACACACCCATACAATGCGCACCACCCCGCGATGTTTTTCGGAAACCTATCCTACATTGCCACTGCATGTTCCCTGACCTCCCCATGCTGACCATCCCGCGGTGCTTTTCTCCATCCTACATTGCCACTCACTGCCTATCCTAATTCAGACCCTCCGATTCCCACCACCCCGTGATGTTTTTTCTCACTCCTACTAGTGAATGTAATGTAACACACACCCATACAATGCGCACCACCCCGCGATGTTTTTCAGAAACCTATCCTACATTGCCACTGCATGTTCCCTGACCTCCCCATGCTGACCACCCCGCGGTGCTTTTCTCCATCCCACATTGCCACACACTGCCTATCCTAATTCAGACCCTCCGATTCACACCACCCCGTGATGTTTTTCTCACTCCTACTAGTGAATGTAATGTAACACACACCCATACAATGCGCACCACCCCGTGATGTTTTTCTCACTCCTACTAGTGAATGTAATGTAACACACACCCATACAATGCGCACCACCCCGTGATGTTTTTCTCACTCGTACTAGTGAATGTAATGTAACACACACCCATACAATGCGCACCACCCCGCGATTTTTTTCAGAAACCTATCCTACTTTGCCACTGCATGTTCCCTGACTTCCCCATACAGACCACCCCGCGGTGCTTTTCTCCATCCCACATTGCCACACACTGCCTATCCTAATTCAGACCCTCCGATTCACACCACCCCGTGATGTTTTTCTCACTCCTACTAGTGAATGTAATGTAACACACACCCATACAATGCGCACCACCCCGCGATGTTTTTCAGAAACCTATCCTACATTGCCACTGCATGTTCCCTGACCTCCCCATGCTGACCACCCCGCGGTGCTTTTCTTCATCCTACATTGACACTCACTGCCTATCCTAATTGAGACCCTCCGATTCACACCACCCCGTGATGTTTTTCTTACTCCTACTAGTAAATGTAATGTAACACACACCCATACAATGCGCACCACCACGTGTTTTTCTCACTCCTACTAGTGAATGTAATGTAACACACACCCATACAATGCGCACCACCCCGCGATGTTTTTCAGAAACCTATCCTACATTGCCACTGCATGTTCCCTGACCTCCCCATGCTGACCACCCCGCGGTGCTTTTCTCCATCCCACATTGCCACACACTGCCTATCCTAATTCAGACCCTCCGATTCACACCACCCCGTTATGTTTTCTCACTCCTACTAGTGAATGTAATGTAACACACACCCATACAATGTGCACCACCCCGTGATGTTTTTCTCACTCCTACTAGTGAATGTAATGTAACACACACCCATACAATGCGCACCACCCCGCGATGTTTTTCAGAAACCTATCCTACATTGATACTGCATTTTCCATGACCTCCCCATGCTGACCACCCCGCGGTGCTTTTCTCCATCCTACATTGCCACTCACTGCCTATCCTAATTCAGACACTCCAATTCACACCACCCCGTAATGTTTTTCACACTCCTACTAGTGAATGTAATGTAACACTCACCCATACAATGCGCACCACCCCGCGATGTTTTTCCGAAACCTATCCTACATTGCCACTGCATGTTCCCTGACATCCCCATGCTGACAACCCCGCGGTGCTTTTCTCCATCCTACATTGCCACTCACTGCCTATCCTAATTCAGACCCTCCGATTCACACCACCCCGTGATGTTTTTCTCACTCCTACTAGTGAATGTAATGTAACACACACCCATACAATGCGCACCACCCCGCGATGTTTTTCAGAAACCTATCCTACATTGATACTGCATTTTCCATGACCTCCCCATGCTGACCACCCCGCGGTGCTTTTCTCCATCCTACATTGCCACTCACTGCCTATCCTAATTCAGACCCTCCAATTCACACCACCCCGTAATGTTTTTCACACTCCTACTAGTGAATGTAATGTAACACTCACCCATACAATGCGCACCACCCCGCGATGTTTTTCCGAAACCTATCCTACATGGCCACTGCATGTTCCCTGACCTCCCCATGCTGACCACCCCGAGGTGCTTTTTCCATCCTACATTGCCTCTCACTGCCTATCCTAATTCAGACCCTCCGATTCACACCACCCCGTGATGTTTTTCTCACTCCTACTAGTGAATGTAATGTAACACACACCCATACAATGAGCACCACCCCGTGATGTTTTTCTCACTCCTACTAGTGAATGTAATGTAACTCACACCCATACAATGCGCACCACCCCGCGATGTTTTTCAGAAACCTATCCTCCATTGCCACTGCATGTTCCCTGACCTCCCCATGCTGACCACCCCGCGGTGCTTTTCTCCATCCTACATTGCCACTCACTGCCTATCCTAATTCAGACCCTCCGATTCAAACCACCCCGTGATGTTTTTCTCACTCCTACTAGTGAATGTAATGTAACACACACCCATACAATGCCCACCACCCCGTGATGTTTTTCTCACTCCTACTAGTGAATGTAATGTAACACACACCCATACAATGCGCACCACCCCGCGATGTTTTTCAGAATCCTATCCTACATTGCCACTGCATGTTCCCTGACCTCCCCATGCTGACCATCCCGCGGTGCTTTTCTCCATCCTACATTGCCACGCACTGCCTATCCTAATTCAGACCCTCCGATTTACACCACCCCGTGATGTTTTTCTCCCTCTTACTAGTGAATGTAATGTAACACACACCCATACAATGCGCACCATCCCTTGATGTTTTTCTCACTCCTACTAGTGAATGTAACGTAACACACTCCCATACAATGCGCACCACCCCGCGATGTTTTTCAGAAACCTATCCTACATTGCCACTGCATGTTCCCTGACCTCCCCATGCTGACTACCCCGCGGTCCTTTTCTTCATCCCACATTGCCACACACTGCCTATCCTAATTCAGACCCTCCGATTCACACCACCCCGTGATGTTTTTCTCACTCCTACTAATGAATATAATGTAACACACACCCATACAATGCGCACCACCCCGTGATGTTTTTCTCACTCCTACTAGTGAATGTAATGTAACACACACCCATACAATGCGCACCACCCCGCGATGTTTTTCTCACTCCTACTAGTGAATGTAATGTAACACACACCCATACAATGCGCACCACCCCGCGATTTTTTTCAGAAACCTATCCTACTTTGCCACTGCATGTTCCCTGACTTCCCCATACAGACCACCCCGCGGTGCTTTTCTCCATCCTACATTGCCACTCACTGCCTATCCTAATTCAGACCATCCGATTCACACCACTCCGTTGTGTATTTCTCACTCCTACTAGTGAATGTAATGTAACACACACCCATACAATGCGCACCACCCCGCGATGTTTTTCGGAAACCTATCCTACATTGCCACTGCATGTTCCCTGACCTCCCCATGCTGACCACCCCGCGGTGCTTTTCTCCACCCTACATTGCCACTCACTGCCTATCCTAATTCAGACCCTCCGATTCACATCACCCCGTGATGTTTTTCTCACTCCTACTAGTGAATGTAATGTAACACACACCCATACAATGCGCACCACCCCGTGATGTTTTTCTCACTCCTACTAGTGAATGTAATGTAACACACACCCATACAATGCGCACCACCCTGCGATGTTTTTCAGAAACCTATCCTACATTGCCACTGCATGTTCCCTGACCTCCCCATGCTGACCACCCCGCGGTGCTTTTCTCCATCCTACATTGCCACTCACTGCCTATCCTAATTCAGACCCTCCGATTCACACCACCCCGTTATGTTTTTCTCACTCCTACTAGTGAATGTAATGTAACACACACCCATACAATGCGCACCACCCCGCGATGTTTTTCAGAAACCTATCCTACATTGCGACTGCATGTTCCCTGACCTCCCCATGCTGACCACCCCGAGGTGCTTTTTCCATCCTACATTGCCTCTCACTGCCTATCCTAATACAGACCCTCCGATTCACACCACCCCGTGATGTTTTTCTCACTCCTACTAGTGAATGTAATGTAACACACACCCATACAATGCGCACCACCCCGTGATGTATTTCTCACTCCTACTAGTGAATGTAATGTAACACACACCCATACAATGCGCACCACCCCGCGATATTTTTCAGAAACCTATCCTCCATTGCCACTGCATGTTCCCTGACCTCCCCATGCTGACCACCCCGTGGTGCTTTTCTCCATCCTACATTGCCACTCACTGCCTATCCTAATTCAGACCCTCCGATTCAAACCACCCCGTGATGTTTTTCTCACTCCTACTAGTGAATGTAATGTAACACACACCCATACAATGCCCACCACCCCGTGATGTTTTTCTCACTCCTACTAGTGAATGTAATGTAACACACACCCATACAATGCGGACCACCCCGCGATATTTTTCAGAATCCTATCCTACATTGCCACTGCATGTTCCCTGACCTCCCCATGCTGACCATCCCGAGGTGCTTTTCTCCATCCTACATTGCCACTCACTGCCTATCCTAATTCAGACCCTCCGATTCACACCACCCCGTGATGTTTTTCTCCCTCCTACTAGTGAATGTAATGTAACACACACCCATACAATGCCCACCACCCCGTGATGTTTTTGTCACTCCTACAATTGAATGTAATGTAACACACACCCATACAATGCGCACCATCCCATGATGTTTTTCTCACTCCTACTAGTGAATGTAATGTAACACACACCCATACAATGCGCACCACCCTGTGATGTTTTCCTCATTATTACTAGTGAATGTAATGTAACACACACCCATACAATGCGCACCACCCCGCGATGTTTTTCAGAAACCTATCCTACATTGCCACTGCATGTTCCCTGACCTCCCCATGCTGACCATCACGCGGTGCTTTTCCCCATCCTACATTGCCACTCACTGCCTATCCTAATTCAGACCCTCCGATTCACACCACCCCGTGATGTTTTTCTAACTCCTACTAGTGAATGTAATGTAACACACACCCATACAATGCGCACCACCCCGCGCTGTTTTTCAGAAACCTATCCTACATTGCCACTGCATGTTCCCTGACCTCCCCATGCTGACCACCCCGCGGTGCTTTTCTCCATCCCACATTGCCACACACTGCCTATCCTAATTCAGACCCTCCGATTCACAACACCCCGTTATGTTTTCTCACTCCTACTAGTGAATGTAATGTAACACACACCCATACAATGTGCACCACCCCGTGATGTTTTTCTCACTCCTACTAGTGAATGTAATGTAACACACACCCATACAATGCGCACCACCCCGCGATGATTTTCAGAAACCTATCCTACATTGATACTGCATGTTCCATGACCTCCCCATGCTGACCACCCCGTGGTGCTTTTCTCCATCCTACATTGCCACTCACTGCCTATCCTAATTCAGACCCTCCAATCACACCACCCCGTGATGTTTTTCTCACTCCTACTAGTGAATGTAATGTAACACACACCCATACAATGAGCACCACCCCGTGAAGTTTTTCTCACTCCTACTAGTGAATGTAATGTAACTCACACCCATACAATGCGCACCACCCCGCGATGTTTTTCAGAAACCTATCCTCCATTGCCACTGCATGTTCCCTGACCTCCCCATGCTGACCACCCCGCGGTGCTTTTCTCCATCCTACATTGCCACTCACTGCCTATCCTAATTCAGACCCTCCGATTCAAACCACCCCGTGATGTTTTTCTCACTCCTACTAGTGAATGTAATGTAACACACACCCATACAATTCGCACCACCCCGCGATGTTTTTCGGAAACCTATCCTACATTGCCACTGCATGTTCCCTGACCTCCCCATGCTGACCACCCCGCGGTGCTTTTCTCCACCCTACATTGCCACCCACTGCCTATCCTAATTCAGACCCTCCGATTCACACCACCCCATGATGTTTTTCTCACTCCTACTAGTGAATGTAATGTAACACACACCCATACAATGCGCACCACCCCGCGATGTTTTTCAGAAACCTATCCTACATTGCCACTACATGTTCCCTGACGTCCCCATGCTGACCACCCCGCGGTGCTTTTCCCCATCCTACATTGCCATTCACTGCCTATCCTAATTCAGACCCTCCGATTCACACCACCCCGTGATGTTTTTCTCACTCCTACTAGTGAATGTTAAGTAACACACACCCATACAATGCGCACCACCCAGCGATGTTTTTCAGAAACCTATCCTACATTGCCTCTGCCTGTTCCCTGACCTCCCCATGCTGACCAACCCGCGGTGCTTTTCTCCATCCTACATTGCCACTCACTGCCTATCCTAATTCAGACCCTCCAATTCACACCACCCCGTGATGTTTTTCTCACTCCTACTAGTGAATGTAATGTAACACACACCCATACAATGCGCACCACCCCGTGATGTTTTTCTCACTCCTACTAGTGAATGTAATGTAACACACACCTATACAATGCGCACCACCCCGCGATGTTTTTCAGAAACCTATCTTACATTGCCACTGCATGTTCCCTGACCTCCCCATGCTGACCACCCCGCGGTGCTTTTCTCCATCCTACATTGCCACTCACTGCCTATCCTAATTCAGACCCTCCGATTCACACCATCCCGTGATGTTTTTCTCACTGCTACTAGTGAATGTAATGTAACACACACCCATACAATGCGCACCACCCCGTGACATTTTTCAGAAACCTATCCTACATTGCCACTGCATGTTCCCTGACCTCCCCATGCTGACCACCCCGCGGTGCTTTTCTCCATCCTACATTGCCACTCACTGCCTATCCTAATTCAGACCCTCCGATTCACACCACCCCGTGATGTTTTTCTCACTCCTACTTGTGAATGTAATGTAACACACACCCATACAATGCGCACCACCCCGCGATGTTTTTCAGAAACCTATCCTACATTCCCACTGCATGTTCCCTGACCTCCCCATGCTGACCACCCCGAGGTGCTTTTTCCATCCTACATTGCCTCTCACTGCCTATCCTAATTCAGACCCTCCGATTCACACCACCCCGTGATGTTTTTCTCACTCCTACTAGTGAATGTAATGTAACACACACCCATACAATGCGCACCACCCCGTGATGTTTTTCTCACTCCTACTAGTGAATGTAATGTAACACACACCCATACAATGCGCACCACCCCGCGATGTTTTTCAGAAACCTATCCTCCATTGCCACTGCATGTTCCCTGACCTCCCCATGCTGACCACCCCGCGGTGCTTTTCTCCATCCTACATTGCCACTCACTGCCTATCCTAATTCAGACCCTCCGATTCAAACCACCCCGTGATGTTTTTCTCACTCCTACTAGTGAATGTAATGTAACACACACCCATACAATGCCCACCACCCCGTGATGTTTTTCTCACTCCTACTAGTGAATGTAATGTAACACACACCCATACAATGCGCACCACCCCGCAATGTTTTTCAGAATCCTATCCTACATTGCCACTGCATGTTCCCTGACCTCCCCATGCTGACCATCCCGAGGTGCTTTTCTCCATCCTACATTGCCACTCACTGCCTATCCTAATTCAGACCCTCCGATTCACACCACCCCGTGATGTTTTTCTCCCTCCTACTAGTGAATGTAATGTAACACACACCCATACAATGTGCACCATCCCTTGATGTTTTTCTCACTCCTACTCGTGAATGTAATGTAACACACACCCATACAATGCGCACCACCCCGCGATGTTTTTCAGAAACCTATCCTACATTGCCACTGCATGTTCCCTGACCTCCCCATGCTGACCACCCCGCGCTGCTTTTCTCCACCCTACATTGCCACCCACTGCCTATCCTAATTCAGACCCTCCGATTCACACCACCCCGTGATGTTTTTCTCACTCCTACTAGTGAATGTAATGTAACACACACCCATACAATGCGCACCACCCCGAGATGTTTTTCAGAAACCTATCCTACATTGCCACTGCATGTTCCCTGACGTCCCCATGCTGACCACCCCGCGGTGCTTTTCCCCATCCTAGATTGCCATTCACTGCCTATCCTAATTCAGACCCTCCGATTCACACCACCCCGTGATGTTTTTCTCACTCCTACTAGTGAATGTTAAGTAACACACACCCATACAATGCGCACCACCCAGCGATGTTTTTCAGAAACCTATCCTACATTGCCTCTGCCTGTTCCCTGACCTCCCCATGCTGACCAACCCGCGGTGCTTTTCTCCATCCTACATTGCCACTCACTGCCTATCCTAATTCAGACCCTCCGATTCACACCACCCCGTGATGTTTTTCTCACTCCTACTAGTGAATGTAATGTAACACACACCCATACAATGCGCACCACCCCGTGATGTTTTTCTCACTCCTACTAGTGAATGTAATGTAACACACACCCATACAATGCGCTCCACCCCGCGATGTTTTTCAGAAAACTATCTTACATTGCCACTGCATGTTCCCTGACCTCCCCATGCTGACCACCCCGCGGTGCTTTTCTCCATCCTACATTGCCACTCACTGCCTATCCTAATTCAGACCCTCCGATTCACACCATCCCGTGATGTTTTTCTCACTGCTACTAGTGAATGTAATGTAACACACACCCATACAATGCGCACCACCCCGTGATGTTTTTCAGAAACCTATCCTACATTGCCACTGCATGTTCCCTGACCTCCCCATGCTGACCACCCCGCGGTGCTTTTCTCCATCCTACATTGCCACTCACTGCCTATCCTAATTCAGGCCATCCGATTCACACCACCCCGTGATGTTTTGCTCACGCCTACTAGTGAGTGTAATGTAACACACACCCATACAATGCGCACCACCTCGCGATGTTTTTCAGAAACCTATCCTACATTGCCACTGCATGTTCCCTGACCTCCCCATGCTGACCACCACGCGGTGCTTTTCCCCATCCTACATTGCCACTCACTGCCTATCCTAATTCAGACCCTCCGATTCACACCACCCCGTGATGTTTTTCTAACTCCTACTAGTGAATGTAATGTAACACACACCCATACAATGCGCACCACCCCGCGCTGTTTTTCAGAAACCTATCCTACATTGCCACTGCATGTTCCCTGACCTCCCCATGCTGACCACCCCGCGGTGCTTTTCTCCATCCCACATTGCCACACACTGCCTATCCTAATTCAGACCCTCCGATTCACAACACCCCGTTATGTTTTCTCACTCCTACTAGTGAATGTAATGTAACACACACCCATACAATGTGCACCACCCCGTGATGTTTTTCTCACTCCTACTAGTGAATGTAATGTAACACACACCCATACAATGCGCACCACCCCGCGATGATTTTCAGAAACCTATCCTACATTGATACTGCATGTTCCATGACCTCCCCATGCTGACCACCCCGTGGTGCTTTTCTCCATCCTACATTGCCACTCACTGCCTATCCTAATTCAGACCCTCCAATCACACCACCCCGTGATGTTTTTCTCACTCCTAGTAGTGAATGTAATGTAACACACACCCATACAATGAGCACCACCCCGTGAAGTTTTTCTCACTCCTACTAGTGAATGTAATGTAACTCACACCCATACAATGCGCACCACCCCGCGATGTTTTTCAGAAACCTATCCTCCATTGCCACAGCATGTTCCCTGACCTCCCCATGCTGACCACCCCGCGGTGCTTTTCTCCATCCTACATTGCCACTCACTGCCTATCCTAATTCAGACCCTCCGATTCAAACCACCCCGTGATGTTTTTCTCACTCCTACTAGTGAATGTAATGTAACACACACCCATACAATGCGCACCACCCCGCGATGTTTTTCGGAAACCTATCCTACATTGCCACTGCATGTTCCCTGACCTCCCCATGCTGACCACCCCGCGGTGCTTTTCTCCACCCTACATTGCCACCCACTGCCTATCCTAATTCAGACCCTCCGATTCACACCACCCCATGATGTTTTTCTCACTCCTACTAGTGAATGTAATGTAACACACACCCATACAATGCGCACCACCCCGCGATGTTTTTCAGAAACCTATCCTACATTGCCACTGCATGTTCCCTGACGTCCCCATGCTGACCACCCCGCGGTGCTTTTCCCCATCCTACATTGCCATTCACTGCCTATCCTAATTCAGACCCTCCGAATCACACCACCCCGTGATGTTTTTCTCACTCCTACTAGTGAATGTTAAGTAACACACACCCATACAATGCGCACCACCCAGCGATGTTTTTCAGAAACCTATCCTACATTGCCTCTGCCTGTTCCCTGACCTCCCCATGCTGACCAACCCGCGGTGCTTTTCTCCATCCTACATTGCCACTCACTGCCTATCCTAATTCAGACCCTCCGATTCACACCACCCCGTGATGTTTTTCTCACTCCTACTAGTGAATGTAATGTAACACACACCCATACAATGCGCACCACCCCGTGATGTTTTTCTCACTCCTACTAGTGAATGTAATGTAACACACACCTATACAATGCGCACCACCCCGCGATGTTTTTCAGAAACCTATCTTACATTGCCACTGCATGTTCCCTGACCTCCCCATGCTGACCACCCCGCGGTGCTTTTCTCCATCCTACATTGCCACTCACTGCCTATCCTAATTCAGACCCTCCGATTCACACCATCCCGTGATGTTTTTCTCACTGCTACTAGTGAATGTAATGTAACACACACCCATACAATGCGCACCACCCCGTGATGTTTTTCAGAAACCTATCCTACATTGCCACTGCATGTTCCCTGACCTCCCCATGCTGACCACCCCGCGGTGCTTTTCTCCATCCTACATTGCCACTCACTGCCTATCCTAATTCAGACCCTCCGATTCACACCACCCCGTGATGTTTTTCTCACTCCTACTTGTGAATGTAATGTAACACACACCCATACAATGCGCACCACCCCGCGATGTTTTTCAGAAACCTATCCTACATTCCCACTGCATGTTCCCTGACCTCCCCATGCTGACCACCCCGAGGTGCTTTTTCCATCCTACATTGCCTCTCACTGCCTATCCTAATTCAGACCCTCCGATTCACACCACCCCGTGATGTTTTTCTCACTCCTACTAGTGAATGTAATGTAACACACACCCATACAATGCGCACCACCCCGTGATGTTTTTCTCACTCCTACTAGTGAATGTAATGTAACACACACCCATACAATGCGCACCACCCCGCGATGTTTTTCAGAAACCTATCCTCCATTGCCACTGCATGTTCCCTGACCTCCCCATGCTGACCACCCCGCGGTGCTTTTCTCCATCCTACATTGCCACTCACTGCCTATCCTAATTCAGACCCTCCGATTCAAACCACCCCGTGATGTTTTTCTCACTCCTACTAGTGAATGTAATGTAACACACACCCATACAATGCCCACCACCCCGTGATGTTTTTCTCACTCCTACTAGTGAATGTAATGTAACACACACCCATACAATGCGCACCACCCCGCAATGTTTTTCAGAATCCTATCCTACATTGCCACTGCATGTTCCCTGACCTCCCCATGCTGACCATCCCGAGGTGCTTTTCTCCATCCTACATTGCCACTCACTGCCTATCCTAATTCAGACCCTCCGATTCACACCACCCCGTGATGTTTTTCTCCCTCCTACTAGTGAATGTAATGTAACACACACCCATACAATGTGCACCATCCCTTGATGTTTTTCTCACTCCTACTAGTGAATGTAATGTAACACACACCCATACAATGCGCACCACCCCGCGATGTTTTTCAGAAACCTATCCTCCATTGCCACTGCATGTTCCCTGACCTCCCCATGCTGACCACCCCGCGGTGCTTTTCTCCACCCTACATTGCCACCCACTGCCTATCCTAATTCAGACCCTCCGATTCACACCACCCCGTGATGTTTTTCTCACTCCTACTAGTGAATGTAATGTAACACACACCCATACAATGCGCACCACCCCGCGATGTTTTTCAGAAACCTATCCTACATTGCCACTGCATGTTCCCTGACGTCCCCATGCTGACCACCCCGCGGTGCTTTTCCCCATCCTACATTGCCATTCACTGCCTATCCTAATTCAGACCCTCCGATTCACACCACCCCGTGATGTTTTTCTCACTCCTACTAGTGAATGTTAAGTAACACACACCCATACAATGCGCACCACCCAGCGATGTTTTTCAGAAACCTATCCTACATTGCCTCTGCCTGTTCCCTGACCTCCCCATGCTGACCAACCCGCGGTGCTTTTCTCCATCCTACATTGCCACTCACTGCCTATCCTAATTCAGACCCTCCGATTCACACCACCCCGTGATGTTTTTCTCACTCCTACTAGTGAATGTAATGTAACACACACCCATACAATGCGCACCACCCCGTGATGTTTTTCTCACTCCTACTAGTGAATGTAATGTAACACACACCCATACAATGCGCACCACCCCGCGATGTTTTTCAGAAACCTATCTTACATTGCCACTGCATGTTCCCTGACCTCCCCATGCTGACCACCCCGCGGTGCTTTTCTCCATCCTACATTGCCACTCACTGCCTATCCTAATTCAGACCCTCCGATTCACACCATCCCGTGATGTTTTTCTCACTGCTACTAGTGAATGTAATGTAACACACACCCATACAATGCGCACCACCCCGTGATGTTTTTCAGAAACCTATCCTACATTGCCACTGCATGTTCCCTGACCTCCCCATGCTGACCACCCCGCGGTGCTTTTCTCCATCCTACATTGCCACTCACTGCCTATCCTAATTCAGACCCTCCGATTCACACCACCCCGTGATGTTTTTCTCCCTCCTACTAGTGAATGTAATGTAACACACACCCATACAATGTGCACCATCCCTTGATGTTTTTCTCACTCCTACTAGTGAATGTAATGTAACACACACCCATACAATGCGCACCACCCCGCGATGTTTTTCAGAAACCTATCCTCCATTGCCACTGCATGTTCCCTGACCTCCCCATGCTGACCAACCCGCGGTGCTTTTCTCCATCCTACATTGCCACTCACTGCCTATCCTAATTCAGGCCATCCGATTCACACCACCCCGTGATGTTTTGCTCACGCCTACTAGTGAGTGTAATGTAACACACACCCATACAATGCGCACCACCCCGCGATGTTTTTCAGAAACCTATCCTACATTGCCACTGCATGTTCCCTGACCTCCCCATGCTGACCACCACGCGGTGCTTTTCCCCATCCTACATTGCCACTCACTGCCTATCCTAATTCAGACCCTCCGATTCACACCACCCCGTGATGTTTTTCTAACTCCTACTAGTGAATGTAATGTAACACACACCCATACAATGCGCACCACCCCGCGCTGTTTTTCAGAAACCTATCCTACATTGCCACTGCATGTTCCCTGACCTCCCCATGCTGACCACCCCGCGGTGCTTTTCTCCATCCCACATTGCCACACACTGCCTATCCTAATTCAGACCCTCCGATTCACAACACCCCGTTATGTTTTCTCACTCCTACTAGTGAATGTAATGTAACACACACCCATACAATGTGCACCACCCCGTGATGTTTTTCTCACTCCTACTAGTGAATGTAATGTAACACACACCCATACAATGCGCACCACCCCGCGATGATTTTCAGAAACCTATCCTACATTGATACTGCATGTTCCATGACCTCCCCATGCTGACCACCCCGTGGTGCTTTTCTCCATCCTACATTGCCACTCACTGCCTATCCTAATTCAGACCCTCCAATCACACCACCCCGTGATGTTTTTCTCACTCCTACTAGTGAATGTAATGTAACACACACCCATACAATGAGCACCACCCCGTGAAGTTTTTCTCACTCCTACTAGTGAATGTAATGTAACTCACACCCATACAATGCGCACCACCCCGCGATGTTTTTCAGAAACGTATCCTCCATTGCCACTGCATGTTCCCTGACCTCCCCATGCTGACCACCCCGCGGTGCTTTTCTCCATCCTACATTGCCACTCACTGCCTATCCTAATTCAGACCCTCCGATTCAAACCACCCCGTGATGTTTTTCTCACTCCTACTAGTGAATGTAATGTAACACACACCCATACAATGCGCACCACCCCGCGATGTTTTTCGGAAACCTATCCTACATTGCCACTGCATGTTCCCTGACCTCCCCATGCTGACCACCCCGCGGTGCTTTTCTCCACCCTACATTGCCACCCACTGCCTATCCTAATTCAGACCCTCCGATTCACACCACCCCATGATGTTTTTCTCACTCCTACTAGTGAATGTAATGTAACACACACTCATACAATGCGCACCACCCCGCGATGTTTTTCAGAAACCTATCCTACATTGCCACTGCATGTTCCCTGACGTCCCCATGCTGACCACCCCGCGGTGCTTTTCCCCATCCTACATTGCCATTCACTGCCTATCCTAATTCAGACCCTCCGATTCACACCACCCCGTGATGTTTTTCTCACTCCTACTAGTGAATGTTAAGTAACACACACCCATACAATGCGCACCACCCAGCGATGTTTTTCAGAAACCTATCCTACATTGCCTCTGCCTGTTCCCTGACCTCCCCATGCTGACCAACCCGCGGTGCTTTTCTCCATCCTACATTGCCACTCACTGCCTATCCTAATTCAGACCCTCCGATTCACACCACCCCGTGATGTTTTTCTCACTCCTACTAGTGAATGTAATGTAACACACACCCATACAATGCGCACCACCCCGTGATGTTTTTCTCACTCCTACTAGTGAATGTAATGTAACACACACCTATACAATGCGCACCACCCCGCGATGTTTTTCAGAAACCTATCTTACATTGCCACTGCATGTTCCCTGACCTCCCCATGCTGACCACCCCGCGGTGCTTTTCTCCATCCTACATTGCCACTCACTGCCTATCCTAATTCAGACCCTCCGATTCACACCATCCCGTGATGTTTTTCTCACTGCTACTAGTGAATGTAATGTAACACACACCCATACAATGCGCACCACCCCGTGATGTTTTTCAGAAACCTATCCTACATTGCCACTGCATGTTCCCTGACCTCCCCATGCTGACCACCCCGCGGTGCTTTTCTCCATCCTACATTGCCACTCACTGCCTATCCTAATTCAGACCCTCCGATTCACACCACCCCGTGATGTTTTTCTCACTCCTACTTGTGAATGTAATGTAACACACACCCATACAATGCGCACCACCCCGCGATGTTTTTCAGAAACCTATCCTACATTCCCACTGCATGTTCCCAGACCTCCCCATGCTGACCACCCCGAGGTGCTTTTTCCATCCTACATTGCCTCTCACTGCCTATCCTAATTCAGACCCTCCGATTCACACCACCCCGTGATGTTTTTCTCACTCCTACTAGTGAATGTAATGTAACACACACCCATACAATGCGCACCACCCCGTGATGTTTTTCACACTCCTACTAGTGAATGTAATGTAACACACACCCATACAATGCGCACCACCCCGCGATGTTTTTCAGAAACCTATCCTCCATTGCCACTGCATGTTCCCTGACCTCCCCATGCTGACCACCCCGCGGTGCTTTTCTCCATCCTACATTGCCACTCACTGCCTATCCTAATTCAGACCCTCCGATTCAAACCACCCCGTGATGTTTTTCTCACTCCTACTAGTGAATGTAATGTAACACACACCCATACAATGCCCACCACCCCGTGATGTTTTTCTCACTCCTACTAGTGAATGTAATGTAACACACACCCATACAATGCGCACCACCCCGCAATGTTTTTCAGAATCCTATCCTACATTGCCACTGCATGTTCCCTGACCTCCCCATGCTGACCATCCCGAGGTGCTTTTCTCCATCCTACATTGCCACTCACTGCCTATCCTAATTCAGACCCTCCGATTCACACCACCCCGTGATGTTTTTCTCCCTCCTACTAGTGAATGTAATGTAACACACACCCATACAATGTGCACCATCCCTTGATGTTTTTCTCACTCCTACTAGTGAATGTAATGTAACACACACCCATACAATGCGCACCACCCCGCGATGTTTTTCAGAAACCTATCCTACATTGCCACTGCATGTTCCCTGACCTCCCCATGCTGACCACCCCGCGGTGCTTTTCTCCACCCTACATTGCCACCCACTGCCTATCCTAATTCAGACCCTCCGATTCACACCACCCCGTGATGTTTTTCTCACTCCTACTAGTGAATGTAATGTAACACACACCCATACAATGCGCACCACCCCGCGATGTTTTTCAGAAACCTATCCTACATTGCCACTGCATGTTCCCTGACGTCCCCATGCTGACCACCCCGCGGTGCTTTTCCCCATCCTACATTGCCATTCACTGCCTATCCTAATTCAGACCCTCCGATTCACACCACCCCGTGATGTTTTTCTCACTCCTACTAGTGAATGTTAAGTAACACACACCCATACAATGCGCACCACCCAGCGATGTTTTTCAGAAACCTATCCTACATTGCCTCTGCCTGTTCCCTGACCTCCCCATGCTGACCAACCCGCGGTGCTTTTCTCCATCCTACATTGCATCTCACTGCCTATCCTAATTCAGACCCTCCGATTCACACCACCCCGTGATGTTTTTCTCACTCCTACTAGTGAATGTAATGTAACACACACCCATACAATGCGCACCACCCCGTGATGTTTTTCTCACTCCTACTAGTGAATGTAATGTAACACACACCCATACAATGCGCACCACCCCGCGATGTTTTTCAGAAACCTATCTTACATTGCCACTGCATGTTCCCTGACCTCCCCATGCTGACCACCCCGCGGTGCTTTTCTCCATCCTACATTGCCACTCACTGCCTATCCTAATTCAGACCCTCCGATTCACACCATCCCGTGATGTTTTTCTCACTGCTACTAGTGAATGTAATGTAACACACACCCATACAATGCGCACCACCCCGTGATGTTTTTCAGAAACCTATCCTACATTGCCACTGCATGTTCCCTGACCTCCCCATGCTGACCACCCCGCGGTGCTTTTCTCCATCCTACATTGCCACTCACTGCCTATCCTAATTCAGACCCTCCGATTCACACCACCCCGTGATGTTTTTCTCACTCCTACTTGTGAATGTAATGTAACACACACCCATACAATGCGCACCACCCCGCGATGTTTTTCAGAAACCTATCCTACATTCCCACTGCATGTTCCCTGACCTCCCCATGCTGACCACCCCGAGGTGCTTTTTCCATCCTACATTGCCTCTCACTGCCTATCCTAATTCAGACCCTCCGATTCACACCACCCCGTGATGTTTTTCTCACTCCTACTAGTGAATGTAATGTAACACACACCCATACAATGCGCACCACCCCGTGATGTTTTTCTCACTCCTACTAGTGAATGTAATGTAACACACACCCATACAATGCGCACCACCCCGTGATGTATTTCTCACTCCTACTAGTGAATGTAATGTAACACACACCCATACAATGCGCACCACCCCGCGATGTTTTTCAGAAACCTATCCTCCATTGCCACTGCATGTTCCCTGACCTCCCCATGCTGACCACCCCGTGGTGCTTTTCTCCATCCTACATTGCCACTCACTGCCTATCCTAATTCAGACCCTCCGATTCAAACCACCCCGTGATGTTTTTCTCACTCCTACTAGTGAATGTAATGTAACACACACCCATACAATGCCCACCACCCCGTGATGTTTTTCTCACTCCTACTAGTGAATGTAATGTAACACACACCCATACAATGCGCACCACCCCGCGATATTTTTCAGAATCCTATCCTACATTGCCACTGCATGTTCCCTGACCTCCCCATGCTGACCATCCCGAGGTGCTTTTCTCCATCCTACATTGCCACTCACTGCCTATCCTAATTCAGACCCTCCGATTCACACCACCCCGTGATGTTTTTCTCCCTCCTACTAGTGAATGTAATGTAACACACACCCATACAATGTGCACCATCCCTTGATGTTTTTCTCACTCCTACTTGTGAATGTAATGTAACACACACCCATACAATGCGCACCACCCCGCGATGTTTTTCAGAAACCTATCCTCCATTGCCACTGCATGTTCCCTGACCTCCCCATGCTGACCAACCCGCGGTGCTTTTCTCCATCCTACATTGCCACTCACTGCCTATCCTAATTCAGGCCATCCGATTCACACCACCCCGTGATGTTTTGCTCACGCCTACTAGTGAGTGTAATGTAACACACACCCATACAATGCGCACCACCCCGCGATGTTTTTCAGAAACCTATCCTACATTGCCACTGCATGTTCCCTGACCTCCCCATGCTGACCACCACGCGGTGCTTTTCCCCATCCTACATTGCCACTCACTGCCTATCCTAATTCAGACCCTCCGATTCACACCACCCCGTGATGTTTTTCTAACTCCTACTAGTGAATGTAATGTAACACACACCCATACAATGCGCACCACCCCGCGCTGTTTTTCAGAAACCTATCCTACATTGCCACTGCATGTTCCCTGACCTCCCCATGCTGACCACCCCGCGGTGCTTTTCTCCATCCCACATTGCCACACACTGCCTATCCTAATTCAGACCCTCCGATTCACAACACCCCGTTATGTTTTCTCACTCCTACTAGTGAATGTAATGTAACACACACCCATACAATGTGCACCACCCCGTGATGTTTTTCTCACTCCTACTAGTGAATGTAATGTAACACACACCCATACAATGCGCACCACCCCGCGATGATTTTCAAAAACCTATCCTACATTGATACTGCATGTTCCATGACCTCCCCATGCTGACCACCCCGTGGTGCTTTTCTCCATCCTACATTGCCACTCACTGCCTATCCTAATTCAGACCCTCCAATCACACCACCCCGTAATGTTTTTCTCACTCCTACTAGTGAATGTAATGTAACACACACCCATACAATGCGCACCACCCCGCGATGTTTTTCAGAAACCTATCCTACATTGCCACTGCATGTTCCCTGACCTCCCCATGCTGACCACCCCGAGGTGCTTTTTCCATCCTACATTGCCTCTCACTGCCTATCTTAATTCAGACCCTCCGATTCACACCACCCCGTGATGTTTTTCTCACTCCTACTAGTGAATGTAATGTAACACACACCCATACAATGAGCACCACCCCGTGAAGTTTTTCTCACTCCTACTAGTGAATGTAATGTAACTCACACCCATACAATGCGCACCACCCCGCGATGTTTTTCAGAAACCTATCCTCCATTGCCACTGCATGTTCCCTGACCTCCCCATGCTGACCACCCCGCGGTGCTTTTCTCCATCCTACATTGCCACTCACTGCCTATCCTAATTCAGACCCTCCGATTCAAACCACCCCGTGATGTTTTTCTCACTCCTACTAGTGAATGTAATGTAACACACACCCATACAATGCGCACCACCCCGAGATGTTTTTCGGAAACCTATCCTACATTGCCACTGCATGTTCCCTGACCTCCCCATGCTGACCACCCCGCTGTGCTTTTCTCCACCCTACATTGCCACCCACTGCCTATCCTAATTCAGACCCTCCGATTCACACCACCCCATGATGTTTTTCTCACTCCTACTAGTGAATGTAATGTAACACACACCCATACAATGCGCACCACCCCGCGATGTTTTTCAGAAACCTATCCTACATTGCCACTGCATGTTCCCTGACGTCCCCATGCTGACCACCCCGCGGTGCTTTTCCCCATCCTACATTGCCATTCACTGCCTATCCTAATTCAGACCCTCCGATTCACACCACCCCGTGATGTTTTTCTCACTCCTACTAGTGAATGTTAAGTAACACACACCCATACAATGCGCACCACCCAGCGATGTTTTTCAGAAACCTATCCTACATTGCCTCTGCCTGTTCCCTGACCTCCCCATGCTGACCAACCCGCGGTGCTTTTCTCCATCCTACATTGCCACTCACTGCCTATCCTAATTCAGACCCTCCGATTCACACCACCCCGTGATGTTTTTCTCACTCCTACTAGTGAATGTAATGTAACACACACCCATACAATGCGCACCACCCCGTGATGTTTTTCTCACTCCTACTAGTGAATGTAATGTAACACACACCTATACAATGCGCACCACCCCGCGATGTTTTTCAGAAACCTATCTTACATTGCCACTGCATGTTCCCTGACCTCCCCATGCTGACCACCCCGTGGTGCTTTTCTCCATCCTACATTGCCACTCACTGCCTATCCTAATTCAGACCCTCCGATTCACACCATCCCGTGATGTTTTTCTCACTGCTACTAGTGAATGTAATGTAACACACACCCATACAATGCGCACCACCCCGTGATGTTTTTCAGAAACCTATCCTACATTGCCACTGCATGTTCCCTGACCTCCCCATGCTGACCACCCCGCGGTGCTTTTCTCCATCCTACATTGCCACTCACTGCCTATCCTAATTCAGACCCTCCGATTCACACCACCCCGTGATGTTTTTCTCACTCCTACTTGTGAATGTAATGTAACACACACCCATACAATGCGCACCACCCCGCGATGTTTTTCAGAAACCTATCCTACATTCCCACTGCATGTTCCCTGACCTCCCCATGCTGACCACCCCGAGGTGCTTTTTCCATCCTACATTGCCTCTCACTGCCTATCCTAATTCAGACCCTCCGATTCACACCACCCCGTGATGTTTTTCTCACTCCTACTAGTGAATGTAATGTAACACACACCCATACAATGCGCACCACCCCGTGATGTTTTTCTCACTCCTACTAGTGAATGTAATGTAACACACACCCATACAATGCGCACCACCCCGCGATGTTTTTCAGAAACCTATCCTACATTGCCACTGCATGTTCCCTGACCTCCCCATGCTGACCACCCCGCGGTGCTTTTCTCCACCCTACATTGCCACCCACTGCCTATCCTAATTCAGACCCTCCGATTCACACCACCCCGTGATGTTTTTCTCACTCCTACTAGTGAATGTAATGTAACACACACCAATACAATGCGCACCACCCCGCGATGTTTTTCAGAAACCTATCCTACATTGCCACTGCATGTTCCTTGACGTCCCCATGCTGACCAACCCGCGGTGCTTTTCCCCATCCTACATTGCCATTCACTGCCTATCCTAATTCAGACCCTCCGATTCACACCACCCCGTGATGTTTTTCTCACTCCTACTAGTGAATGTTAAGTAACACACACCCATACAATGCGCACCACCCAGCGATGTTTTTCAGAAACCTATCCTACATTGCCTCTGCCTGTTCCCTGACCTCCCCATGCTGACCAACCCGCGGTGCTTTTCTCCATCCTACATTGCCACTCACTGCCTATCCTAATTCAGACCCTCCGATTCACACCACCCCGTGATGTTTTTCTCACTCCTACTAGTGAATGTAATGTAACACACACCCATACAATGCGCACCACCCCGTGATGTTTTTCTCACTCCTACTAGTGAATGTAATGTAACACACACCCATACAATGCGCACCACCCCGCGATGTTTTTCAGAAACCTATCTTACATTGCCACTGCATGTTCCCTGACCTCCCCATGCTGACCACCCCGCGGTGCTTTTCTCCATCCTACATTGCCACTCACTGCCTATCCTAATTCAGACCCTCCGATTCACACCATCCCTTGATGTTTTTCTCACTGCTACTAGTGAATGTAATGTAACACACACCCATACAATGCGCACCACCCCGTGATGTTTTTCAGAAACCTATCCTACATTGCCACTGCATGTTCCCTGACCTCCCCATGCTGACCACCCCGCGGTGCTTTTCTCCATCCTACATTGCCACTCACTGCCTATCCTAATTCAGACCCTCCGATTCACACCACCCCGTGATGTTTTTCTCACTCCTACTTGTGAATGTAATGTAACACACACCCATACAATGCGCACCACCCCGCGATGTTTTTCAGAAACCTATCCTACATTCCCACTGCATGTTCCCTGACCTCCCCATGCTGACCACCCCGAGGTGCTTTTTCCATCCTACATTGCCTCTCACTGCCTATCCTAATTCAGACCCTCCGATTCACACCACCCCGTGATGTTTTTCTCACTCCTACTAGTGAATGTAATGTAACACACACCCATACAATGCGCACCACCCCGTGATGTTTTTCTCACTCCTACTAGTGAATGTTATGTAACACACACCCATACAATGCGCACCACCCCGCGATGTTTTTCAGAAACCTATCCTCCATTGCCACTGCATGTTCCCTGACCTCCCCATGCTGACCACCCCGCGGTGCTTTTCTCCATCCTACATTGCCACTCACTGCCTATCCTAATTCAGACCCTCCGATTCAAACCACCCCGTGATGTTTTTCTCACTCCTACTAGTGAATGTAATGTAACACACACCCATACAATGCCCACCACCCCGTGATGTTTTTCTCACTCCTACTAGTGAATGTAATGTAACACACACCCATACAATGCGCACCACCCCGCAATGTTTTTCAGAATCCTATCCTACATTGCCACTGCATGTTCCCTGACCTCCCCATGTTGACCATCCCGAGGTGCTTTTCTCCATCCTACATTGCCACTCACTGCCTATCCTAATTCAGACCCTCCGATTCACACCACCCCGTGATGTTTTTCTCCCTCCTACTAGTGAATGTAATGTAACACACACCCATACAATGTGCACCATCCCTTGATGTTTTTCTCACTCCTACTAGTGAATGTAATGTAACACACACCCATACAATGCGCACCACCCCGCGATGTTTTTCAGAAACCTATCCTACATAGCCTCTGCATGTTCCCTGACCTCCCCATGCTGACCACCACGCGGTGCTTTTCCCCATCCTACATTGCCACTCACTGCCTATCCTAATTCAGACCCTCCAATTCACACCACCCCGTGATGTTTTTCTCACTCCTACTAGTGAATGTAATGTAACACACACCCATACAATGCGCACCACCCCGCGATGTTTTTCAGAAACCTATCCTACATTGCCACTGCATATTCCCTGACCTCCCCATGCTGACCACCCCGCGGGGCTTTTCTCCATCCCACATTGCCACACACTGCCTATCCTAATTCAGACCCTCCGATTCACAACACCCCGTTATGTTTTCTCACTCCTACTAGTGAATGTAATGTAACACACACCCATACAATGCCCACCACCCCGTGATGTTTTTCTCACTCCTACTAGTGAATGTAATGTAACACACACCCATACAATGCGCACCACCCCGCGATGTTTTTCAGAAACCTATCCTACATTGATACTGCATGTTCCATGACCTCCCCATGCTGACCACCCCGCGGTGCTTTTCTCCATCCTACATTGCCACTCACTGCCTATCCTAATTCAGACCCTCCAATTCACACCACCCCGTGATGTTTTTCTCACTGCTACTAGTGAATGTAATGTAACACACACCCATACAATGCGCACCACCCCGCGATGTTTTTCAGAAACCTATCCTACTTTGCCACTGCATGTTCCCTGACTTCCCCATACTGACCACCCCGTGGTGCTTTTCTCCATCCTACATTGCCACTCACTGCCTATCCTAATTCAGACCCTCCGATTCACACCACCCCGTGATGTTTTTCTCACTCCTACTAGTGAATGTAATGTAACACACACCCATACAATGCGCACCACCCCGCGATGTTTTTCAGAAACCTATCCTACATTGCCACTGCATGTTCCCTGACCTCCCCATGCTGACCACCCCGCGGTGCTTTTCTCCACCCTACATTGCCACCCACTGCCTATCCTAATTCAGACCCTCCGATTCACACCACCCCGTGATGTTTTTCTCACTCCTACTAGTGAATGTAATGTAACACACACCCATACAATGCGCACAACCCCGCGATGTTTTTCAGAAACCTATCCTACATTGCCACTGCATGTTCCCTGACGTCCCCATGCTGACCAACCCGCGGTGCTTTTCCCCATCCTACATTGCCATTCACTGCCTATCCTAATTCAGACCCTCCGATTCACACCACCCCGTGATGTTTTTCTCACTCCTACTAGTGAATGTAATGTAACACACACCCATACAATGCCCACCACCCCGTGATGTTTTTCTCACTCCTACTAGTGAATGTAATGTAACACACACCCATACAATGTGCACCATCCCTTGATGTTTTTCTCACTCCTACTAGTGAATGTAATGTAACACACACCCATACAATGCGCACCACCCCGCGATGTTTTTCAGAAACCTATCCTACATTGCCTCTGCATGTTCCCTGACCTCCCCATGCTGACCACCACGCGGTGCTTTTCCCCATCCTACATTGCCACTCACTGCCTATCCTAATTCAGACCCTCCAATTCACACCACCCCGTGATGTTTTTCTCACTCCTACTAGTGAATGTAATGTAACACACACCCATACAATGCGCACCACCCCGCGATGTTTTTCAGAAACCTATCCTACATTGCCACTGCATATTCCCTGACCTCCCCATGCTGACCACCCCGCGGGGCTTTTCTCCATCCCACATTGCCACACACTGCCTATCCTAATTCAGACCCTCCGATTCACAACACCCCGTTATGTTTTCTCACTCCTACTAGTGAATGTAATGTAACACACACCCATACAATGCCCACCACCCCGTGATGTTTTTCTCACTCCTACTAGTGAATGTAATGTAACACACACCCATACAATGCGCACCACCCCGCGATGTTTTTCAGAAACCTATCCTACATTGATACTGCATGTTCCATGACCTCCCCATGCTGACCACCCCGCGGTGCTTTTCTCCATCCTACATTGCCACTCACTGCCTATCCTAATTCAGACCCTCCAATTCACACCACCCCGTGATGTTTTTCTCACTCCTACTAGTGAATGTAATGTAACACACACCCATACAATGCGCACCACCCCGCGATGTTTTTCAGAAACCTATCCTACATTGCCACTGCATGTTCCCGGACCTCCACATGCTGACCACCCCAAGGTGCTTTTTCCATCCTACATTGCCTCTCACTGCCTATCCTAATTCAGACCCTCCGATTCACACCACCCCGTGATGTTTTTCTCACTCCTACTAGTGAATGTAATGTAACACACACCCATACAATGAGCACCACCCCGTGATGTTTTTCTCACTCCTACTAGTGAATGTAATGTAACTCACACCCATACAATGCGCACCACCCCGCGATGTTTTTCAGAAACCTATCCTCCATTGCCACTGCATGTTCTCTGACCTCCCCATGCTGACCACCCCGCGGTGCTTTTCTCCATCCTACATTGCCACTCACTGCCTATCCTAATTCAGACCCTCCGATTCAAACCACCCCGTGATGTTTTTCTCACTCCTACTAGTGAATGTAATGTAACACACACCCATACAATGCCCACCACCCCTGATGTTTTTCTCACTCCTACTAGTGAATGTAATGTAACACACACCCATACAATGCGCACCACCCCGCGATGTTTTTCAGGATCCTATCCTACATTGCCACTCCATGTTCCCTGACCTCCCCATGCTGACCATCCCGCGGTGCTTTTCTCCATCCTACATTGCCACTCACTGCCTATCCTAATTCAGACCCTCCGATTCACACCACCCCGTGATGTTTTTCTCCCTCCTACTAGTGAATGTAATGTAACACACACCCATACAATGCGCACAATCCCTTGATGTTTTTCTCACTCCTACTAGTGAATTTAATGTAACACACACCCATACAATGCGCACCACCCCGCGATGTTTTTCAGAAACCTATCCTACATTGCCACTGCATGTTCCCTGACCTCCCCATGCTGACCACCCCGCGGTCCTTTTCTCCATCCCACATTGTCACACACTGCCTATCCTAATTCAGACCCTCCGATTCACACCACCCCGTGATGTTTTTCTCACTCCTACTAAT
Source organism: Cavia porcellus (assembly GCF_034190915.1). Classification (NCBI taxonomy): domain Eukaryota; kingdom Metazoa; phylum Chordata; class Mammalia; order Rodentia; family Caviidae; genus Cavia; species Cavia porcellus. Next base: position 186,764 of record NW_026947702.1, on the reverse strand, counting down.
GAATGTAATGTAACACACACCCATACAATGCGCACCACCCCGTGATGTTTTTCTCACTCCTACTAGTGAATGTAATGTAACACACACCCATACAATGCGCAGCACCCCGCGATGTTTATCGGAAACCTATCCTACATTGCCACTGCATGTTCCCTGACATCCCCATGCTGACCACCCCGCGGTGCTTTTCTCCATCCTACATTGCCAATCACTGCCTATCCTAATTCAGACACTAGGATTCACACCACCCCGTGATGTTTTTCTCACTCCTACTAGTGAATGTAATGTAACACACACCCATACAATGCGCACCACCCCGTGATGTTTTTCTCACTCCTACTAGTGAATGTAATGTAACACACACCCATACAATGCGCACCACCCCGTGATGTTTTTCTCACTCCTACTAGTGAATGTAATGTAACACACACCCATACAATGCGCACCACCCCGCGATTTTTTTCAGAAACCTATCCTACTTTGCCACTGCATGTTCCCTGACTTCCCCATACTGACCACCCCGCGGTGCTTTTCTCCATCCTACATTGCCACTCACTGCCTATCCTAATTCAGACCATCCGATTCACTCCACTCCGTTGTGTTTTTCTCACTCCTACTAGTGAATGTAATGTAACACACACCCATACAATGCGCACCACCCCGCGATGTTTTTCGGAAACCTATCCTACATTGCCACTGCATGTTCCCTGACATCCCCATGCTGACCACCCCGCGGTGGTTTCTCCATCCTACATTGCCAATCACTGCCTATCCTAATTCAGACACTCCGATTCACACCACCCCGTGATGTTTTTCTCACTCCTACTAGTGAATGTAATGTAACACACACCCATACAATGCGCACCACCCCGTGATGTTTTTCTCACTCCTACTAGTGAATGTAATGTAACACACACCCATACAATGCGCACCACCCCGTGATGTTTTTCTCACTCCTACTAGTGAATGTAATGTAACACACACCCATACAATGCGCACCACCCCGCGATTTTTTACAGAAACCTATCCTACTTTGCCACTGCATGTTCCCTGACTTCCCCATACTGACCACCCCGTGGTGCTTTTCTCCATCCTACATTGCCACTCACTGCCTATCCTAATTCAGACCCTCCGATTCACACCACCCCGTGATGTTTTTCTCACTCCTACTAGTGAATGTAATGTAACACACACCCATACAATGCGCACCACCCCGCGATGTTTTTCAGAAACCTATCCTACATTGCCACTGCATGTTCCCTGACCTCCCCAAGCTGACCACCCCGAGGAGCTTTTCTCCATCCTACATTGCCACTCACTGCCTATCCTAATTCAGACCCTCCGATTCACACCACCCCGTGATGTTTTTCTCCCTCCTACTAGTGAATGTAATGTAACACACACCCATACAATGTGCACCATCCCTTGATGTTTTTCTCACTCCTACTAGTGAATGTAATGTAACACACACCCATACAATGCGCACCACCCCGCGATGTTTTTCAGAAACCTATCCTACATTGCCACTGCATGTTCCCTGACCTCCCCATGCTGACCACCCCGCGGTGCTTTTCTCCACCCTACATTGCCACCCACTGCCTATCCTAATTCAGACCCTCCGATTCACACCACCCCGTGATGTTTTTCTCACTCCTACTAGTGAATGTAATGTAACACACACCCATACAATGCGCACCACCCCGCGATGTTTTTCAGAAACCTATCCTACATTGCCACTGCATGTTCCCTGACGTCCCCATGCTGACCAACCCGCGGTGCTTTTCCCCATCCTACATTGCCATTCACTGCCTATCCTAATTCAGACCCTCCGATTCACACCACCCCGTGATGTTTTTCTCACTCCTACTAGTGAATGTTAAGTAACACACACCCATACAATGCGCACCACCCAGCGATGTTTTTCAGAAACCTATCCTACATTGCCTCTGCCTGTTCCCTGACCTCCCCATGCTGACCAACCCGCGGTGCTTTTCTCCATCCTACATTGCCACTCACTGCCTATCCTAATTCAGACCCTCCGATTCACACCACCCCGTGATGTTTTTCTCACTCCTACTAGTGAATGTAATGTAACACACACCCATACAATGCGCACCACCCCGTGATGTTTTTCTCACTCCTACTAGTGAATGTAATGTAACACACACCCATACAATGCGCACCACCCCGCGATGTTTTTCAGAAACCTATCTTACATTGCCACTGCATGTTCCCTGACCTCCCCATGCTGACCACCCCGCGGTGCTTTTCTCCATCCTACATTGCCACTCACTGCCTATCCTAATTCAGACCCTCCGATTCACACCATCCCTTGATGTTTTTCTCACTCCTACTTGTGAATGTAATGTAACACACACCCATACAATGCGCACCACCCCGCGATGTTTTTCAGAAACCTATCCTACATTCCCACTGCATGTTCCCTGACCTCCCCATGCTGACCACCCCGAGGTGCTTTTTCCATCCTACATTGCCTCTCACTGCCTATCCTAATTCAGACCCTCCGATTCACACCACCCCGTGATGTTTTTCTCACTCCTACTAGTGAATGTAATGTAACACACACCCATACAATGCGCACCACCCCGTGATGTTTTTCTCACTCCTACTAGTGAATGTAATGTAACACACACCCATACAATGCGCACCACCCCGCGATGTTTTTCAGAAACCTATCCTCCATTGCCACTGCATGTTCCCTGACCTCCCCATGCTGACCACCCCGCGGTGCTTTTCTCCATCCTACATTGCCACTCACTGCCTATCCTAATTCAGACCCTCCGATTCAAACCACCCCGTGATGTTTTTCTCACTCCTACTAGTGAATGTAATGTAACACACACCCATACAATGCCCACCACCCCGTGATGTTTCTCTCACTCCTACTAGTGAATGTAATGTAACACACACCCATACAATGCGCACCACCCCGCAATGTTTTTCAGAATCCTATCCTACATTGCCACTGCATGTTCCCTGACCTCCCCATGTTGACCATCCCGAGGTGCTTTTCTCCATCCTACATTGCCACTCACTGCCTATCCTAATTCAGACCCTCCGATTCACACCACCCCGTGATGTTTTTCTCCCTCCTACTAGTGAATGTAATGTAACACACACCCATACAATGTGCACCATCCCTTGATGTTTTTCTCACTCCTACTAGTGAATGTAATGTAACACACACCCATACAATGCGCACCACCCCGCGATGTTTTTCAGAAACCTATCCTACATTGCCTCTGCATGTTCCCTGACCTCCCCATGCTGACCACCACGCGGTGCTTTTCCCCATCCTACATTGCCACTCACTGCCTATCCTAATTCAGACCCTCCAATTCACACCACCCCGTGATGTTTTTCTCACTCCTACTAGTGAATGTAATGTAACACACACCCATACAATGCGCACCACCCCGCGATGTTTTTCAGAAACCTATCCTACATTGCCACTGCATATTCCCTGACCTCCCCATGCTGACCACCCCGCGGGGCTTTTCTCCATCCCACATTGCCACACACTGCCTATCCTAATTCAGACCCTCCGATTCACAACACCCCGTTATGTTTTCTCACTCCTACTAGTGAATGTAATGTAACACACACCCATACAATGCCCACCACCCCGTGATGTTTTTCTCACTCCTACTAGTGAATGTAATGTAACACACACCCATACAATGCGCACCACCCCGCGATGTTTTTCAGAAACCTATCCTACATTGATACTGCATGTTCCATGACCTCCCCATGCTGACCACCCCGCGGTGCTTTTCTCCATCTTACATTGCCACTCACTGCCTATCCTAATTCAGACCCTCCAATTCACACCACCCCGTGATGTTTTTCTCACTCCTACTAGTGAATGTAATGTAACACACACCCATACAATGCGCACCACCCCGCGATGTTTTTCAGAAACCTATCCTACATTGCCACTGCATGTTCCCTGACCTCCACATGCTGACCACCGCAAGGTGCTTTTTCCATCCTACATTGCCTCTCACTGCCTATCCTAATTCAGACCCTCCGATTCACACCACCCCGTGATGTTTTTCTCACTCCTACTAGTGAATGTAATGTAACACACACCCATACAATGAGCACCACCCCGTGATGTTTTTCTCACTCCTACTAGTGAATGTAATGTAACTCACACCCATACAATGCGCACCACCCCGCGATGTTTTTCAGAAACCTATCCTCCATTGCCACTGCATGTTCTCTGACCTCCCCATGCTGACCACCCCGCGGTGCTTTTCTCCATCCTACATTGCCACTCACTGCCTATCCTAATTCAGACCCTCCGATTCAAACCACCCCGTGATGTTTTTCTCACTCCTACTAGTGAATGTAATGTAACACACACCCATACAATGCCCACCACCCCTGATGTTTTTCTCACTCCTACTAGTGAATGTAATGTAACACACACCCATACAATGCGCACCACCCCGCGATGTTTTTCAGGATCCTATCCTACATTGCCACTCCATGTTCCCTGACCTCCCCATGCTGACCATCCCGCGGTGCTTTTCTCCATCCTACATTGCCACTCACTGCCTATCCTAATTCAGACCCTCCGATTCACACCACCCCGTGATGTTTTTCTCCCTCCTACTAGTGAATGTAATGTAACACACACCCATACAATGCGCACAATCCCTTGATGTTTTTCTCACTCCTACTAGTGAATTTAATGTAACACACACCCATACAATGCGCACCACCCCGCGATGTTTTTCAGAAACCTATCCTACATTGCCACTGCATGTTCCCTGACCTCCCCATGCTGACCACCCCGCGGTCCTTTTCTCCATCCCACATTGTCACACACTGCCTATCCTAATTCAGACCCTCCGATTCACACCACCCCGTGATGTTTTTCTCACTCCTACTAATGAATGTAATGTAACACACACCCATACAATGCGCACCACCCCGTGATGTTTTTCTCACTCCTACTAGTGAATGTAATGTAACACACACCCATACAATGCGCACCACCCAGCGATGTTTTTCAGAAACCTATCCTACATTGCCACTGCATGTTCCCTGACCTCCCCATGCTGACCACCCCGCGGTGCTTTTCTCCATCCTACATTGCCACTCACTGCCTATCCTAACTCAGACCATCCGATTCACACCACTCGGTTGTGTTTTTCTCACTCCTACTAGTGAATGTAATGTAACACACACCCATACAATGCGCAGCACCCCGCGATGTTTATCGGAAACCTATCCTACATTGCCACTGCATGTTCCCTGACATCCCCATGCTGACCACCCCGCGGTGCTTTTCTCCATCCTACATTGCCAATCACTGCCTATCCTAATTCAGACACTAGGATTCACACCACCCCGTGATGTTTTTCTCACTCCTACTAGTGAATGTAATGTAACACACACCCATACAATGCGCACCACCCCGTGATGTTTTTCTCACTCCTACTAGTGAATGTAATGTAACACACACCCATACAATGCGCACCACCCCGTGATGTTTTTCTCACTCCTACTAGTGAATGTAATGTAACACACACCCATACAATGCGCACCACCCCGCGATTTTTTTCAGAAACCTATCCTACTTTGCCACTGCATGTTCCCTGACTTCCCCATACTGACCACCCCGCGGTGCTTTTCTCCATCCTACATTGCCACTCACTGCCTATCCTAATTCAGACCATCCGATTCACTCCACTCCGTTGTGTTTTTCTCACTCCTACTAGTGAATGTAATGTAACACACACCCATACAATGCGCACCACCCCGCGATGTTTTTCGGAAACCTATCCTACATTGCCATTGCATGTTCCCTGACATCCCCATGCTGACCACCCCGCGGTGGTTTCTCCATCCTACATTGCCAATCACTGCCTATCCTAATTCAGACACTCCGATTCACACCACCCCGTGATGTTTTTCTCACTCCTACTAGTGAATGTAATGTAACACACACCCATACAATGCGCACCACCCCGTGATGTTTTTCTCACTCCTACTAGTGAATGTAATGTAACACACACCCATACAATGCGCACCACCCCGTGATGTTTTTCTCACTCCTACTAGTGAATGTAATGTAACACACACCCATACAATGCGCACCACCCCGCGATTTTTTACAGAAACCTATCCTACTTTGCCACTGCATGTTCCCTGACTTCCCCATACTGACCACCCCGTGGTGTTTTTCTCCATCCTACATTGCCACTCACTGCCTATCCTAATTCAGACCCTCCGATTCACACCACCCCGTGATGTTTTTCTCCCTCCTACTAGTGAATGTAATGTAACACACACCCATACAATGCGCACCACCCCGTGATGTTTTTCTCACTCCTACTAGTGAATGTAATGTAACACACACTCATACAATGCGCACCACCCCGCGATGTTTTTCATAAACCTATCCTACATTGCCACTGCATGTTCCCTGATCTCACCATGTTGACCACCCCGCGGTGCTTTTCTCCATCCTCCATTGCCACTCACTGCCTATCCTAATTCAGACCCTCCGATTCACACCACCCCGTGATGTTTTTCTCACTCCTACTAGTGAATGTAATGTAACACACACCCATACAATGCGCACCAAACCGTGATGTTTTTCTCACTCCTTCTAGTGAATGTAATGTAACACACACCCATACAATGCGCACCACCCCGCGATGTTTTTCAGAAAACTATCCTACATTGCCACTGCATGTGCCCTGACCTCCCCATGCTGACCACCCCGCGGTTCTTTTCTTCATCCTACATTGCCACTCACTGCCTATCCTAATTCAGACCCTCCGATTCACACCACCCCGTGATGTTTTTCTCACTGCTACTAGTGAATGTAATGTAACACACAACCATACAATGCGCACCACCCCGCGATGTTTTTCAGAAACCTATCCTACATTGCCATTGCATGTTCCCTGACCTCCCCATGCTGACCACCCCGCGGTGCTTTTCTTCATCCTACATTGCCACTCCCTGCCTATCCTAATTCAGACCCTCCGATTCACACCATCCCGTGATGTTTTTCTCACTCCTACTTGTGAATGTAATGTAAACCCACCCATACAATGCGAACCACCCCGCGATGTTTTTCAGAAAGGTATCCTACATTGACACTGCATGTTCCCTGACGTCCCCATGCTGACCACCCCGCGGTGCTTTTCCCCATCCTACATTGCCATTCACTGCCTATCCTAATTCAGACCTTCCGATTCACACCACTCCGTGATGTTTTTCTCACTCCTACTAGTGAATGTTAAGTAACACACACCCATACAATGCGCACCACCCCGCGATGTTTTTCAGAAACATATCCTACATTGCCTCTGCCTGTTCCCTGACCTCCCCATGCTGACCACCCCGCGGTGCTTTTCTCCATCCTACATTGCCACTCACTGCCTATCCTAATTCAGACCCTCCGATTCACACCACCCCGTGATGTATTTCTCACTCCTACTATTGAATGTAATGTAACACACACCCATACAATGCGCACCACCCCGTGAGGTTTTTCTCACTCCTACTAGTGTATGTAATGTAACACACACCCATACAATGCGCACCACCCCGCGATGTTTTTCAGAAACCTATCCTACATTGCCACTGAATGTTCCCCGACCTCCCCATGCTGACCACCCCCTGGTGCTTTTCTCCATCCTACATTGCCACTCAATGCCTATCCAAATTCAGACACTCCGATTCACACCACCCCGCGATGTTTTTCGCACTCCTACTAGTGAATGTAATGTAACACCCACCCATACAATGCGCACCACCCCGCGATGTTTTTCAGAAACCTATCGTACATTGCCACTCCATGTTCCCTGACCTCCGCATGCTGACCACCCCGCGGTGCTTTTCTCCATCCTACATTGCCACTCACTTCAAATCCTAATTCAGACCCTCCGATTCACACCACCCGATGATGTTTTTCTCACTCCTACTAGTGAATGTAATGTAACACCCACCGATACAATGCGCACCACCCCGCGATGTTTTTCATAAACCTATCCTACATTGCCACTGCATGTTCCCTGACCTTCCCATGCTGACCACCCCGCGGTGCTTTTCTCCATCCTACATTGCCACTCACTGCCTATCCTAATTCAGACCCTCCGATTCACACCACCCGGTGATGTTTTTCTCACTCCTACTAGTGAATGTAATGTAACACACAACCATACAATGCGCACCACCCCGTGATGTTTTTCAGAAAACTATCCTACATTGCCACTGCATGTTCCCTGACCTCCCCATGCGGACCACCCGGCGGTGCTTTTCTGCATCCTACATTGCCACTCACTGCCTATCCTAATGCAGACCCTCCGATTCACACCACCCCGTGATGTTTTTCTCACTCCTACTAGTGAATGTAATGTAACACACACCCATACAATGCGCACCACCGAGTGATGTTTTTCTCACTTCTACTAGTGAATGTAACGTAACACACACCCATACAATGCGCACCACCCCGCGATGTTTTTCAGAAACCTATCCTACATTGCCACTGCATGTTCCCTGACCTCCCCATGCTGACCACCCCGCGGTGCTTTTCTCCATCCTACATTGCCACTCACTGCCTATCCTAATTCAGACCCTCCGATTCACACCACCCTGTGATGTTTTTCTCACTCCTACTAGTGAATGTAATGTAACACACACCCATACAATGCGCACCACCCCGCGATGTTTTTCAGAAACCTATCCTACATTGCCTCTGCATGTTCCCTGACCTCCCCATGCTGACCACCCCGCGGTGCTTTTCCTCATCCTACATTGACACTAACTGCCTATCCTAATTGAGATCCTCCGATTCACACCACCCTGTGATGTTTTTCTAACTCCTACTAGTAAATGTAATGTAACACACACCCATACAATGCGCACCACCCCGCGATGTTTTTCAGAAACCTATCGTACATTGCCACTGCATGTTCCCTGACCTCCCCATGCTGACCATCCCGAGGTGCTTTTCTCCATCCTACATTGCCTCTCACTGCCTATCCTAATTCAGACCCTCCGATTCACACCACCCCGTGATGTTTTTCTCACTCCTACTAGTGAATGTAATGTAACACACACCCATACAATGCGCACCACCCCGTGATGTTTTTCTCACTCCTACTAGTGAATGTAATGTAACACACACCCATACAATGCGCACCACCCCGCGATGGTTTTCAGAAACCTATCCTACATTGCCTTTGCATGTTCGCTGACCTCACCATGCTGACCACACCGCGGTGCTTTTCTCCATCCTACATTACCACTCACTGCCTATCCTAATTCAGACCCTCCGATTCAAACCACCCCGTGATGTTTTTCTCACTCCTACTAGTGAATGTAATGTAACACACACCCATACAATGCCCACCACCCCGTGATGTTTTTCTCACTCCTACTAGTGAATGTAATGTAACACACACCCATACAATGCGCACCACCCCGCGATGTTTTTCAGAATCCTATCCTACATTGCCACTGCATGTTCCCTGACCTCCCCATGCTGACCATCCCGCCTTGCTTTTCTCCATCCTACATTGCCACTCACGGCCTATCCTAATTCAGACCCTCCGATTCACACCACCCCGTGATGTTTTTCTCACTTCTACTAGTGAATGTAATGTAACACACACCCATACAATGCGCACCATCCCGTGATGTTTTTCTCACTCCTACTAGTGAATGTAATGTAATACACACCCATACAATGCGCACCACCCCGCGATGTTTTTCAGAAACCTATCCTACATTGCCACTGCATGTTCCCTGACCTCCCCATGCTGACCACCCCGCGGTGCTTTTCTACATCCTACATTGCCACTCACTGCCTATCCTAATTCAGACCCTCCGATTCACACCACCCCGTGATGTTTTTCTACTCCTACTAGTGAATGTAATGTAACACACACCCATACAATGCGCACCACCCCGCGATGTTTTTCAGATACCTATCCTACATTGCCACTGCTTGTTCCCTGACCTCCCCATGGTGACCACCCCGCGGTGCTTTTCTCCATCCTACATTGCCAATCACTGCCTATCCTAATTCAGACCCTCCGATTCACACCACCCCGTGATGTTTTTCTCACTCCTACTAGTGAATGTAATGTAACACACACCCATACAATACGCACCACCCCGTGATGTTTTTCTCACTCCTACTAGTGAATGTAATGTAACACACACCCATACAATGCGCACCACCCCGCGAAGTTTTTCAGAAACCTGTCCTACATTGCCACTGCATGTTCCCTGACCTCCCCATGCTGACCACCCTGCGGTGCTTTTCTCCATCCTACATTGCCACTCACTGCCTATGCTAATACAGACCCTCCGATTCACACCACCCCGTGAAGTTTTTCTCACTCCTACTAGTGAATGTAATGTAACACACACCCATACAATGCGCACCACCCCGCGATGTTTTTCAGAAACCTATCCTACATTGCCACTGCATGTTCCCTGACCTCCCCATGCTGACCACCGCGCTGTGCTTTTCTCCATCCTACATTGCCACTCACTGCCTATCCTAATTCAGACCCTCCGATTCACACCACCCCGTGATGTTTTTCTCACTCCTACTAGTGAATGTAATGTAACACACACCGATACAATGTGCACCACCCCGTGATGTTTTTCTCACTCCTACTAGAGAATGTAATGTAAGACACACCCATACAATGTGCACCTCCCCGCGATGTTTTTCGGAAACCTATCCTACATTGCCACTGCATGTTCCCTGACCTCCCCATGCTGACCATCCCGCGGTGCTTTTCTCCATCCTACATTGCCACTCACTGCCTATCCTAATTCTGACCCTCCGATTCACAACACCACGTGATGTTTTTCTCACTCCTACTAGTGAATGTAATGTAACACACACCCATACAATGCGCACCACCCCGCGATGTTTTTCGGAAACCTATCCTACATTGCCACTGCATGTTCCCTGACCTCCCCATGCTGACCACCCCGCGGTGCTTTTCTCCATCCTACATTGCCACTCACTGCCTATCCTAATTCAGACCCTCCGATTCACACCACCCCGTGATGATTTTCTCACTCCTACTAGTGAATGTAATGTAACACACACCCATACAATGCGCACCACCCCGCGATGTTTTTCAGAAACCTATCCTACATTGCCACTGCATGTTCCCTGACCTCCCCATGCTGACAACCCCGCGGTACTTTTCTCCATCCTACATTGCCACTCACTGCCTATCCTAATTCAGACCCTCAGATTCACACCACCCCGTGATGTTTTTCTCACTCCTACTAGTGAATGTAATGTAACACACACCCATACAATGCGCACCACCCAGCGATGTTTTTCAGAAACCTATCCTACATTGCCACTGCATGTTCCCTGACCTCCCCATGCTGACCACACCGCGGTGCTTTTCTCCATCCTACATTGCCACTCACTGCCTATCCTAATTCAGACCCTCCGATTCAAACCACCCCGTGATGTTTTTCTCACTGCTACTAGTGAATGTAATGTAACACACACCCATACAATGCCCACCACCCCGTGATGTTTTTGTCACTCCTACAATTGAATGTAATGTAACACACACCCATACAATGCGCACCATCCCATGATGTTTTTCTCACTCCTACTAGTGAATGTAATGTAACACACACCCATACAATGCGCACCACCCCGCGATGTTTTTCAGAAACCTATCCTACATTGCCACTGCATGTTCCCTGACCTCCCCATGCTGACCACCCCGCGGTGCTTTTCTCCATCCCACATTGCCACACACTGCCTATCCTAATTGAGACCCTCCGATTCACACCACCCCGTGATGTTTTTCTCACTCCTACTAGTGAATGTAATGTAACACACACCCATACAATGCGCACCACCCTGTGATGTTTTTCTCATTATTACTAGTGAATGTAATGTAACACACACCCATACAATGCGCACCACCCCGCGATGTTTTTCAGAAACCTATCCTACTTTGCCACAGAATGTTCCCTGACCTCCCCATGCTGACCACCCCGCGGTGCTTTTCTCCATCCTACATTGCCACTCACTGCCTATCCTAATTCAGACCATCCGATTCACACCACTCCGTTGTGTTTTTCTCACTCCTACTAGTGAATGTAATGTAACACACACCCATACAATGCGCACCACCCCGCGATGTTTTTCGGAAACCTATCCTACATTGCCACTGCATGCTCCCTGACTTCCCCATGCTGACCACCCAGCGGTGCTTTTCTCCATCCTACATTGCCACTCACTGCCTATCCTAATTCAGACCCTCCAATTCATACCACCCCGTGATGTTTTTCTCACTCCTACTAGTGAATGTGATGTAACACACACCCATACAATGCGCACCACCCCGCGATGTTTTTCAGAAACGTATCCTACATTGCCACTGCATGTTACCTGACCTCCCCATGCTGACCAACCTTCGGTGCTTTTCTCCATCCTACATTGCCACTCACTGCCTATCCTAATTCAGACCCTCCGATTTACACCACCCCGTGATGTTTTTCTCCGTCCTACTAGTGAATGTAATGTAACACACACCCATACAATGCGCACCACCCCGCAATGTTTTTCAGAATCCTATCCTACATTGCCACTGCACGTTCACTGACCTCCCATGCTGACCACCCCGTGGTGCTTTTGTCCATCCTACATTGCCACACACTGCCTATCCTAATTCAGACCCTCCGATTCACACCACTCCGTGATGTTTTTCTCACTCCTACTAGTGATTGTAATATAACACACACCCATACAATGCGTACCACCCCGTAATGTTTTTCTCACTCCTACTAGTGAATGTAATGTAACACACACCCATACAATGCGCACCCCCCCGCGATGTTTTTCAGAAACCTATCCTATATTGCCACTGCATGTTCCCTGACCTCCCCATGCTGACCACCCCGCGGTGCTTTTATCCATCCCACATTGCCACACACTGCCTATCCTAATTCAGACCCTCCGATTCACACCACCCCGTGATGTTTTTCTCACTCCTACTAGTGTATGTAATGTAACACACACCCATACAATGCGCACCACCCCGTGATGTTTTTCTCACTCCTACTAGTGAATGTAATGTAACACAGACCCATACAATGCGCACCACCCCGCGAGGTTTTTCACAAACCTATCCTACATTGACACTGCATGTTCCCTGACCTCCCCATGCTGACCACCCCGCGGTGCTTTTCTCCATCCTACATTGCCACTCACTGCCTATCCTAATTCAGACCCTCCGATTCACAGCACCCCGTGATGTTTTTCTCACTCCTACTGGTGAATGTAATGTAACACACACCCATACAATGCGCACCACCCCGCGATGTTTTTTAGAAACCTATCCTACATTGCCACTGCATGTTCCCTGACCTCCCCATGCTGACCACCCCGCGGTGCTTTTCTCCATCCTACATTGCCACTCACTGCCTATCCTAATTCAGACCCTCCGATTCACACCACCCCGTGATGTTTTTCTCTCTCCTAATAGTGAATGTAATGTAACACACACCCATACAATGCGCACCACCCCGTGATGTTTTTCTCACTCCTACTAGTGAATGTAATGTAACACACACACATACAATGCGCACCACCCCGGGATGTTTTTCACAAACCTATCCTACATTGCCACTGCATGTTCCCTGACCTCCCCATGCTGACCACCCCGCGGTGCTTTTCTCCATCCTACATTGCCACTCACTGCCTATCCTAATTCAGACCCTCCGATTCACACCACCCCGTGATGTTTTTCTTACTCCTACTAGTGAATGTAATGTAACACACACCCATACAATGCGCACCACCCCGCGATGTTTTTCAGAAACCTATCCTACATTGATACTGCATGTTCCATGACCTCCCCATGCTGACCACCCCGCGGTGCTTTTCTCCATCCTACATTGCCACTCACTGCCTATCCTAATTCAGACCCTCCAATTCACACCACCCCGTAATGTTTTTCTCACTCCTACTAGTGAATGTAATGTAACACACACCCATACAATGCGCACCACCCCGCGATGTTTTTCAGAAACCTATCCTACATTGCCACTGCATGTTCCCTGACCTCCCCATGCTGACCACCTCGAGGTGCTTTTTCCATCCTACATTGCCTCTCACTGCCTATCCTAATTCAGACCCTCCGATTCACACCACCCCGTGATGTTTTTCTCACTCCTACTAGTGAATGTAATGTAACACACACCCATACAATGCGCACCACCCCGTGATGTTTTTCTCACTCCTACTAGTGAATGTAATGTAACTCACACCCATACAATGCGCACCACCCCGCGATGTTTTTCAGAAACCTATCCTCCATTGTCATTGCATGTTCCCTGACCTCCCCTTGCTGACCACCCCGCGGTGCTTTTCTCCATCCTACATTGCCACTCACTGCCTATCCTAATTCAGACCCTCCGATTCAAACCACTCCGTGATGTTTTTCTCACTCCTACTAGTGAATGTAATGTAACACACACCCATACAATGCCCACCACCCCGTGATGTTTTTCTCACTCCTACTAGTGAATGTAATGTAACACACACCCATACAATGCGCACCACCCCGCGATGTTTTTCAGAATCCTATCCTACATTGCCACTGCATGTTCCCTGACCTCCCCATGCTGACCACCCCGCGGTCCTTTTCTCCATCCCACATTGCCACACACTGCCTATCCTAATTCAGACCCTCCGATTCACACCACCCCGTGATGTTTTTCTCACTCCTACTAATGAATGTAATGTAAAACACACCCATACAATGCGCACCACCCCGCGGTGTTTTTCGGAAACCTATCCTACATTGCCACTGCATGTTCCCTGACATCCCCATGCTGACCACCCCGCGGTGCTTTTCTCCATCCTACATTGCCAATCACTGCCTATCCTAATTCAGACACTCCGATTCACACCACCACGTGATGTTTTTCTCACTCCTACTAGTGAACGTAATGTAACACACACCCATACATTGCGCACCACCCCGTGATGTTTTTCTCACTCCTACTAGTGAATGTAATGTAACACACACCCATACAATGCGCACCACCCCGTGATGTTTTTCTCACTCCTACTAGTGAATATAATGTAACACACACCCATACAATGCGCACCACCCCGCGATTTTTTTCAGAAACCTATCCTACTTTGCCACTGCATGTTCCCTGACTTCCCCATACTGACCACTCCGCGGTGCTTTTCTCCATCCTACATTGCCACTCACTGCCTATCCTAATTCAGACCATCCGATTCACACCACTCCATTGTGTTTTTCTCACTCCTACTAGTGAATGTAATGTAACACACACCCATATAATGCGCAACACCCCGCGATGTTTTTCGGAAACCTATCCTACATTGCCACTGCATGTTCCCTGACCTCCCCATGCTGACCACCCCGCGGTGCTTTTCTCCACCCTACATTGCCACTCACTGCCTATCCTAATTCAGACCCTCCGATTCACACCACCCCGTGATGTTTTTCTCACTCCTACTAGTGAATGTAATGTAACACACACCCATACAATGCGCACCACCCCGTGATGTTTTTCTCACTCCTACTAGTGAATGTAATGTAACACACACCCATACAATGCGCACCACCCCGCGATGTTTTTCAGAAACCTATCCTACATTGCCACTGCATGTTCCCTGACCTCCCCATGCTGACCACCCCGCGGTGCTTTTCTCCATCCTACATTGCCACTCACTGCCTATCCTAATTCAGACCCTCCGATTCAAACAACCCCGTGATGTTTTTCTCACTGCTACTAGTGAATGTAATGTAACACACACCCATACAATGCCCACCACCCCGTGATGTTTTTGTCACTCCTACAATTGAATGTAATGTAACACACACTCATACAATGCGCACCATCCCATGATGTTTTTCTCACTCCTACTAGTGAATGTAATGTAACACACACCCATACAATGCGCACCACCCCGCGATGTTTTTCAGAAACCTATCCTACATTGCCACTGCATGTTCCCTGACCTCCCCATGCTGACCACCCCGCGGTGCTTTTCTCCATCCCACATTGCCACACACTGCCTATCCTAATTGAGACCCTCGGATTCACACCACCCCGTGATGTTTTTCTCACTCCTACTAGTGAATGTAATGTAACACACACCCATACAATGCGCACCACCCTGTGATGTTTTCCTCATTATTACTAGTGAATGTAATGTAACACACACCCATACAATGTGCACCACCCCGCGATGTTTTTCAGAAACCTATCCTACTTTGCCACTGAATGTTCCCTGACCTCCCCATGCTGACCACCCCGCGGTGCTTTTCTCCATCCTACATTGCCACTCACTGCCTATCCTAATTCAGAGCCTCCGATTCACACCACCCCGTGATGTTTTTCTTACTCCTACTAGTGAATGTAATGTAACACACACCCATACAATTCGCACCACCCCGCGATGTTTTTCCGAAACCTATCCTACATTGCCACTGCATGTTCCCTGACCTCCCCATGCTGACCACCCCGCGGTGCTTTTCTCCATCCTACATTGCCAGTCACTGCCTATCCTAATTCAGACCCTCCGATTCACAACACCCCGTGATGTTTTTCTCACTCCTACTAGTGAATGTAATGTAACACACACCCATACAATGCGCACCACCCCGCGATGTTTTTCGGAAACCTATCCTACATTGCCACTGCATGTTCCCTGACCTCCCCATGCTGACCATCCCGCAGTGCTTTTCTCCATCCTACATTGCCACTCACTGCCAATCCTAATTCAGACCCTCCGATTCCCACCACCCCGTGATGTTTTTCTCACTCCTACTAGTGAATGTAATGTAACACACACCCATACAATGCGCACCATCCCGTGATGTTTTTCTCACTCCTACTAGTGAATGTAATGTAACACACACCCATACAATGCGCACCATCCCGTGATGTTTTTCTCACTCCTACTAGTGAATGTAATGTAACACACACCCATACAATGCGCACCACCCCGCGATGTTTTTCAGAAACCTATCCTACATTGCCACTGCATGTTCCCTGACCTCCCCATGCTGACCACCTCGAGGTGCTTTTTCCATCCTACATTACCTCTCACTGCCTATCCTAATTCAGACCCTCCGATTCACACCACCCCGTGATGTTTTTCTCACTCCTACTAGTGAATGTAATGTAACACACACCCATACAATGCGCACCACCCCGTGATGTTTTTCTCACTCCTACTAGTGAATGTAATGTAACTCACACCCATACAATGCGCACCACCCCGCGATGTTTTTCAGAAACCTATCCTCCATTGTCATTGCATGTTCCCTGACCTCCCCTTGCTGACCACCCCGCGGTGCTTTTCTCCATCCTACATTGCCACTCACTGCCTATCCTAATTCAGACCCTCCGATTCAAACCACTCCGTGATGTTTTTCTCACTCCTACTAGTGAATGTAATGTAACACACACCCATACAATGCCCACCACCCCGTGATGTTTTTCTCACTCCTACTAGTGAATGTAATGTAACACACACCCATACAATGCGCACCACCCCGCGATGTTTTTCAGAATCCTATCCTACATTGCCACTGCATGTTCCCTGACCTCCCCATGCTGACCACCCCGCGGTCCTTTTCTCCATCCCACATTGCCACACACTGCCTATCCTAATTCAGACCCTCCGATTCACACCACCCCGTGATGTTTTTCTCACTCCTACTAATGAATGTAATGTAAAACACACCCATACAATGCGCACCACCCCGCGGTGTTTTTCGGAAACCTATCCTACATTGCCACTGCATGTTCCCTGACATCCCCATGCTGACCACCCCGCGGTGCTTTTCTCCATCCTACATTGCCAATCACTGCCTATCCTAATTCAGACACTCCGATTCACACCACCACGTGATGTTTTTCTCACTCCTACTAGTGAACGTAATGTAACACACACCCATACATTGCGCACCACCCCGTGATGTTTTTCTCACTCCTACTAGTGAATGTAATGTAACACACACCCATACAATGCGCACCACCCCGTGATGTTTTTCTCACTCCTACTAGTGAATATAATGTAACACACACCCATACAATGCGCACCACCCCGCGATTTTTTTCAGAAACCTATCCTACTTTGCCACTGCATGTTCCCTGACTTCCCCATACTGACCACTCCGCGGTGCTTTTCTCCATCCTACATTGCCACTCACTGCCTATCCTAATTCAGACCATCCGATTCACACCACTCCATTGTGTTTTTCTCACTCCTACTAGTGAATGTAATGTAACACACACCCATATAATGCGCAACACCCCGCGATGTTTTTCGGAAACCTATCCTACATTGCCACTGCATGTTCCCTGACCTCCCCATGCTGACCACCCCGCGGTGCTTTTCTCCACCCTACATTGCCACTCACTGCCTATCCTAATTCAGACCCTCCGATTCACACCACCCCGTGATGTTTTTCTCACTCCTACTAGTGAATGTAATGTAACACACACCCATACAATGCGCACCACCCCGTGATGTTTTTCTCACTCCTACTAGTGAATGTAATGTAACACACACCCATACAATGCGCACCACCCCGCGATGTTTTTCAGAAACCTATCCTACATTGCCACTGCATGTTCCCTGACCTCCCCATGCTGACCACCCCGCGGTGCTTTTCTCCATCCTACATTGCCACTCACTGCCTATCCTAATTCAGACCCTCCGATTCAAACAACCCCGTGATGTTTTTCTCACTGCTACTAGTGAATGTAATGTAACACACACCCATACAATGCCCACCACCCCGTGATGTTTTTGTCACTCCTACAATTGAATGTAATGTAACACACACTCATACAATGCGCACCATCCCATGATGTTTTTCTCACTCCTACTAGTGAATGTAATGTAACACACACCCATACAATGCGCACCACCCCGCGACGTTTTTCAGAAACCTATCCTACATTGCCACTGCATGTTCCCTGACCTCCCCATGCTGACCACCCCGCGGTGCTTTTCTCCATCCCACATTGCCACACACTGCCTATCCTAATTGAGACCCTCGGATTCACACCACCCCGTGATGTTTTTCTCACTCCTACTAGTGAATGTAATGTAACACACACCCATACAATGCGCACCACCCTGTGATGTTTTCCTCATTATTACTAGTGAATGTAATGTAACACACACCCATACAATGTGCACCACCCCGCGATGTTTTTCAGAAACCTATCCTACTTTGCCACTGAATGTTCCCTGACCTCCCCATGCTGACCACCCCGCGGTGCTTTTCTCCATCCTACATTGCCACTCACTGCCTATCCTAATTCAGAGCCTCCGATTCACACCACCCCGTGATGTTTTTCTTACTCCTACTAGTGAATGTAATGTAACACACACCCATACAATTCGCACCACCCCGCGATGTTTTTCCGAAACCTATCCTACATTGCCACTGCATGTTCCCTGACCTCCCCATGCTGACCACCCCGCGGTGCTTTTCTCCATCCTACATTGCCAGTCACTGCCTATCCTAATTCAGACCCTCCGATTCACAACACCCCGTGATGTTTTTCTCACTCCTACTAGTGAATGTAATGTAACACACACCCATACAATGCGCACCACCCCGCGATGTTTTTCGGAAACCTATCCTACATTGCCACTGCATGTTCCCTGACCTCCCCATGCTGACCATCCCGCAGTGCTTTTCTCCATCCTACATTGCCACTCACTGCCAATCCTAATTCAGACCCTCCGATTCCCACCACCCCGTGATGTTTTTCTCACTCCTACTAGTGAATGTAATGTAACACACACCCATACAATGCGAACCATCCCGTGATGTTTTTCTCACTCCTACTAGTGAATGTAATGTAACACACACCCATACAATGCGCACCATCCCGTGATGTTTTTCTCACTCCTACTAG
This sequence comes from Cavia porcellus, assembly GCF_034190915.1. Taxonomy (NCBI): domain Eukaryota; kingdom Metazoa; phylum Chordata; class Mammalia; order Rodentia; family Caviidae; genus Cavia; species Cavia porcellus. Next base: position 166,778 of record NW_026947702.1, on the reverse strand, counting down.
TGAATGTAATGTAACACACACCCATACAATGCGCACCACCCCGCGATGTTTTTCAGAAACCTATCCTACATTGCCACTGCATGTTCCCTGACCTCCCCATGCTGACCACCCCGCGGTGCTTTTCTCCATCCCACATTGCCACACACTGCCTATCCTAATTCAGACCCTCCGATTCACACCACCCCGTTATGTTTTCTCACTCCTACTAGTGAATGTAATGTAACACACACCCATACAATGTGCACCACCCCGTGATGTTTTTCTCACTCCTACTAGTGAATGTAATGTAACACACACCCATACAATGCGCACCACCCCGCGATGTTTTTCAGAAACCTATCCTACATTGATACTGCATGTTCCATGTCCTCCCCATGCTGACCAACCCGCGGTGCTTTTCTCCATCCTACATTGCCACTCACTGCCTATCCTAATTCAGACCCTCCAATTCACACCACCCCGTAATGTTTTTCTCACTCCTACTAGTGAATGTAATGTAACACACACCCATACAATGCGCACCACCCCGCGATGTTTTTCAGAAACCTATCCTACATTGCCACTGCATGTTCCCTGACCTCCCCATGCTGACCACCTCGAGGTGCTTTTTCCATCCTACATTGCCTCTCACTGCCTATCCTAATTCAGACCCTCCGATTCACACCACCCCGTGATGTTTTTCTCACTCCTACTAGTGAATGTAATGTAACACACACCCATATAATGCGCACCACCCCGTGATGTTTTTCTCACTCCTACTAGTGAATGTAATGTAACTCACACCCATACAATGCGCACCACCCCGCGATGTTTTTCAGAAACCTAACCTCCATTGCCATTGCATGTTCCCTGACCTCCCCTTGCTGACCACCCCGCGGTGCTTTTCTCCATCCTACATTGCCACTCACTGCCTATCCTAATTCAGACCCTCCGATTCAAACCACTCCGTGATGTTTTTCTCACTCCTACTAGTGAATGTAATGTAACACACACCCATACAATGCCCACCACCCCGTGATGTTTTTCTCACTCCTACTAGTGAATGTAATGTAACACACACCCATAAAATGCGCACCACCCCGCGATGTTTTTCAGAATCCTATCCTACATTGCAACTGCATGTTCCCTGACCTCCCCATGCTGACCACCCCGCGGTCCTTTTCTCCATCCCACATTGCCACACACTGCCTATCCTAATTCAGACCCTCCGATTCACACCACCCCGTGATGTTTTTCTCACTCCTACTAATGAATGTAATGTAACACACACCCATACAATGCGCACCACCCCGTGATGTTTTTCTCACTCCTACTAGTGAATGTAATGTAACACACACCCATACAATGCGCACCACCCCGCGGTGTTTTTCGGAAACCTATCCTACATTGCCACTGCATGTTCCCTGACATCCCCATGCTGACCACCCCGCGGTGCTTTTCTCCATCCTACATTGCCAATCACTGCCTATCCTAATTCAGACACTCCGATTCACACCACCCCGTGATGTTTTTCTCACTCCTACTAGTGAACGTAATGTAACACACACCCATACATTGCGCACCACCCCGTGATGTTTTTCTCACTCCTACTAGTGAATGTAATGTAACACACACCCATACAATGCGCACCACCCCGTGATGTTTTTCTCACTCCTACTAGTGAATATAATGTAACACACACCCATACAATGCGCACCACCCCGCGATTTTTTTCAGAAACCTATCCTACTTTGCCACTGCATGTTCCCTGACTTCCCCATACTGACCACCCCGCGGTGCTTTTCTCCATCCTACATTGCCACTCACTGCCTATCCTAATTCAGACCATCCGATTCACACCACTCCATTGTGTTTTTCTCACTCCTACTAGTGAATGTAATGTAACACACACCCATATAATGCGCAACACCCCGCGATGTTTTTCGGAAACCTATCCTACATTGCCACTGCATGTTCCCTGACCTCCCCATGCTGAACACCCCGCGGTGCTTTTCTCCACCCTACATTGCCACTCACAGCCTATCCTAATTAAGACCCTCCGATTCACACCACCCCGTGATGTTTTTCTCACTCCTACTAGTGAATGTAATGTAACACACACCCATACAATGCGCACCACACCGTGATGTTTTTCTCACTCCTACTAGTGAATGTAATGTAACACACACCCATACAATGCGCACCACCCCGCGATGTTTTTCAGAAACCTATCCTACATTGCCACTGCATGTTCCCTGACCTCCCCATGCTGACCACCCCGCGGTGCTTTTCTCCATCCTACATTGCCACTCACTGCCTATCCTAATTCAGACCCTCCGATTCAAACCACCCCGTGATGTTTTTCTCACTGCTACTAGTGAATGTAATGTAACACACACCCATACAATGCCCACCACCCCGTGATGTTTTTGTCACTCCTACAATTGAATGTAATGTAACACACACCCATACAATGCGCACCATCCCATGATGTTTTTCTCACTCCTACTAGTGAATGTAATGTAACACACACCCATACAATGCGCACCACCCTGTGATGTTTTCCTCATTATTACTAGTGAATGTAATGTAACACACACCCATACAATGCGCACCACCCCGCGATGTTTTTCAGAAACCTATCCTACTTTGCCACTGAATGTTCCCTGACCTCCCCATGCTGACCACCCCGCGGTGCTTTTCTCCATCCTACATTGCCACTCACTGCCTATCCTAATTCAGACCATCCGATTCACACCACTCCGTTGTGTTTTTCTCACTCCTACTAGTGAATGTAATGTAACACACACCCATACAATGCGCACCACCCCGCGATGTTTTTCCGAAACCTATCCTACATTGCCACTGCATGCTCCCTGACTTCCCCATGCTGACCACCCAGCGGTGCTTTTCTCCATCCTACATTGCCACTCACTGCCTATCCTAATTCAGACCCTCCAATTCACACCACCCCGTGATGTTTTTCTCACTCCTACTAGTGAATGTGATGTAACACACACCCATACAATGCGCACCACCCCGCGATGTTTTTCAGAAACCTATCCTACATTGCCACTGCATGTTACCTGACCTCCCCATGCTGACCAACCCGCGGTGCTTTTCTCCATCCTACATTGCCACTTACTGCCTATCCTAATTCAGACCCTCCGATTAACACCACCCCGTGATGTTTTTCTCCCTCCTACTAGTGAATGTAATGTAACACACACCCATACAATGTGCACCACCCCGTGATGTTTTTCTCACTCCTACTAGTGAATGTAATGTAACACACACCCATACAATGCGCACCACCCCGCGATGTTTTTCAGAATCCTATCCTACATTGCCACTGCACGTTCACTGACCTCCCATGCTGACCACCCCGTGGTGCTTTTGTCCATCCTACATTGCCACACACTGCCTATCCTAATTCAGACCCTCCGATTCACACCACTCCGTGATGTTTTTCTCACTCCTACTAGTGAATGTAATATAACACACACCCATACAATGCGTACCACCCCGTAATGTTTTTCTCACTCCTACTAGTGAATGTAATGTAACACACACCCATACAATGCGCACCCCCCCGTGATGTTTTTCAGAAACCTATCCTATATTGCCACTGCATGTTCCCTGACCTCCCCATGCTGACCAGGGCGGTGCTTTTCTCCATCCCACATTGCCACACACTTCCTATCCTAATTCAGACCCTCCGATTCACACCACCCCGTGATGTTTTTCTCACTCCTACTAGTGTATGTAATGTAACACACACCCATACAATGCGCACCACCCCGTGATGTTTTTCTCACTCCTACTAGTGAATGTAATGTAACACACACCCATACAATGCGCACCACCCCGCGAGGTTTTTCAGAAACCTATCCTACATTGCCACTGCATGTTCCCTGACCTCCCCATGCTGACCACCCCGCGGTGCTTTTCTCCATCCTACATTGCCACTCACTGCCTATCCTAATTCAGACCCTCCGATTCACAGCACCCCGTGATGTTTTTCTCACTCCTACTGGTGAATGTAATGTAACACACACCCATACAATGCGCACCACCCCGCGATGTTTTTTAGAAACCTATCCTACATTGCCACTGCATGTTCCCTGACCTCCCCATGCTGACCACCCCGCGGTGCTTTTCTACATCCTACATTGCCACTCACTGCCTATCCTAATTCAGACCCTCCGATTCACAGCACCCAGTGATGTTTTTCTCACTCCTACTAGTGAATGTAATGTAACACACACCCATACAATGCGCACCATCCCGTGATGTTTTTCTCACTCCTACTAGTGAATGTAATGTAACACACACCTATACAATGCGCACCACCCGCGATGTTTTTCAGAAACCTATCCTACATTGCCACTGCATGTTCCCTGACCTCCCGATGCTGACCACCCCGCGGTGCTTTTCTCCATCCCACATTGCCACACACTGCCTATCCTAATTCAGACCCTCCGATTCACACCACCCCGTTATGTTTTCTCACTCCTACTAGTGAATGTAATGTAACACACACCCATACAATGTGCACCACCCCGTGATGTTTTTCTCACTCCTACTAGTGAATGTAATGTAACACACACCCATACAATGCGCACCACCCCGCGATGTTTTTCAGAAACCTATCCTACATTGATACTGCATGTTCCATGACCTCCCCATGCTGACCACCCCGCGGTGCTTTTCTCCATCCTACATTGCCACTCACTGCCTATCCTAATTCAGACCCTCCAATTCACACCACCCCGTAATGTTTTTCTCACTCCTACTAGTGAATGTAATGTAACACACACCCATACAATGCGCACCACCCCGTGATGTTTTTCTCACTCCTACTAGTGAATGTAATGTAACTCACACCCATACAATGCGCACCACCCCGCGATGTTTTTCAGAAACCTATCCTCCATTGCCATTGCATTTTCCCTGACCTCCCCATGCTGACCACCCCGCGGTGCTTTTCTCCATCCTACATTGCCACTCACTGCCTATCCTAATTCAGAACCTCCGATTCAAACCACTCCGTGATGTTTTTCTCACTCCTACTAGTGAATGTAATGTAACGCACACCCATACAATGCCCACCACCCCGTGATGTTTTTCTCACTCCTACTAGTGAATGTAATGTAACACACACCCATACAATGCGCACCACCCCGCGATGTTTTTCAGAATCCTATCCTACATTGCCACTGCATGTTCCCTGACCTCCCCATGCTGACCACCCCGCGGTCCTTTTCTCCATCCCACATTGCCACACACTGCCTATCCTAATTCAGACCCTCCGATTCACACCACCCCGTGATGTTTTTCTCACTCCTACTAATGAATGTAATGTAACACACACCCATACAATGCGCACCACCCCGTGATGTTTTTCTCACTCCTACTAGTGAATGTAATGTAACACACACCCATACAATGCGCACCACCCCGCGGTGTTTTTCGGAAACCTATCCTACATTGCCACTGCATGTTTCCTGACATCCCCATGCTGACCACCCCGCGGTGCTTTTCTCCATCCTACATTGCCAATCACTGCCTATCCTAATTCAGACACTCCGATTCACACCACCCCGTGATGTTTTTCTCACTCCTACTAGTGAACGTAATGTAACACACACCCATACATTGCGCACCACCCCGTGATGTTTTTCTCACTCCTACTAGTGAATGTAATGTAACACACACCCATACAATGCGCACCACCCCGCGATGTTTTTCAGAAACCTATCCTACATTGATACTGCATGTTCCATGACCTCCCCATGCTGACCAACCCGCGGTGCTTTTCTCCATCCTACATTGCCACTCACTGCCTATCCTAATTCAGACCCTCCAATTCACACCACCCCGTAATGTTTTTCTCACTCCTACTAGTGAATGTAATGTAACACACACCCATACAATGCGCACCACCCCGCGATGTTTTTCAGAAACCTATCCTACATTGCCACTGCATGTTCCCTGACCTCCCCATGCTGACCACCTCGAGGTGCTTTTTCCATCCTACATTGCCTCTCACTGCCTATCCTAATTCAGACCCTCCGATTCACACCACCCCTTGATGTTTTTCTCACTCCTACTAGTGAATGTAATGTAACACACACCCATATAATGCGCACCACCCCGTGATGTTTTTCTCACTCCTACTAGTGAATGTAATGTAACTCACACCCATACAATGCGCACCACCCCGCGATGTTTTTCAGAAACCTATCCTCCATTGCCATTGCATGTTCCCTGACCTCCCCTTGCTGACCACCCCGCGGTGCTTTTCTCCATCCTACATTGCCACTCACTGCCTATCCTAATTCAGACCCTCCGATTCAAACCACTCCGTGATGTTTTTCTCACTCCTACTAGTGAATGTAATGTAACACACACCCATACAATGCCCACCACCCCGTGATGTTTTTCTCACTCCTACTAGTGAATGTAATGTAACACACACCCATACAATGCGCACCACCCCGCGATGTTTTTCAGAATCCTATCCTACATTGCCACTGCATGTTCCCTGACCTCCCCATGCTGACCACCCCGCGGTCCTTTTCTCCATCCCACATTGCCACACACTGCCTATCCTAATTCAGACCCTCCGATTCACACCACCCCGTGATGTTTTTCTCACTCCTACTAATGAATGTAATGTAACACACACCCATACAATGCGCACCACCCCGTGATGTTTTTCTCACTCCTACTAGTGAATGTAATGTAACACACACCCATACAATGCGCACCACCCCGCGGTGTTTTTCGGAAACCTATCCTACATTGCCACTGCAAGTTCCCTGACATCCCCATGCTGACCACCCCGCGGTGCTTTTCTCCATCCTACATTGCCAATCACTGCCTATCCTAATTCAGACACTCCGATTCACACCACCCCGTGATGTTTTTCTCACTCCTACTAGTGAACGTAATGTAACACACACCCATACATTGCGCACCACCCCGTGATGTTTTTCTCACTCCTACTAGTGAATGTAATGTAACACACACCCATACAATGCGCACCACCCCGTGATGTTTTTCTCACTCCTACTAGTGAATATAATGTAACACACACCCATACAATGCGCACCACCCCGCGATTTTTTTTAGAAACCTATCCTACTTTGCCACTGCATGTTCCCTGACTTCCCCATACTGACCACCCCGCGGTGCTTTTCTCCATCCTACATTGCCACTCACTGCCTATCCTAATTCAGACCATCCGATTCACACCACTCCATTGTGTTTTTCTCACTCCTACTAGTGAATGTAATGTAACACACACCCATATAATGCGCAACACCCCGCGATGTTTTTCGGAAACCTATCCTACATTGCCACTGCATGTTCCCTGACCTCCCCATGCTGAACACCCCGCGGTGCTTTTCTCCACCCTACATTGCCACTCACAGCCTATCCTAATTAAGACCCTCCGATTCACACCACCCCGTGATGTTTTTCTCACTCCTACTAGTGAATGTAATGTAACACACACCCATACAATGCGCACCACACCGTGATGTTTTTCTCACTCCTACTAGTGAATGTAATGTAACACACACCCATACAATGCGCACCACCCCGCGATGTTTTTCAGAAACCTATCCTACATTGCCACTGCATGTTCCCTGACCTCCCCATGCTGACCACCCCGCGGTGCTTTTTTCCATCCTACATTGCCACTCACTGCCTATCCTAATTCAGACCCTCCGATTCAAACCACCCCGTGATGTTTTTCTCACTGCTACTAGTGAATGTAATGTAACACACACCCATACAATGCCCACCACCCCGTGATGTTTTTGTCACTCCTACAATTGAATGTAATGTAACACACACCCATACAATGCGCACCATCCCATGATGTTTTTCTCACTCCTACTAGTGAATGTAATGTAACACACACCCATACAATGCGCACCACCCTGTGATGTTTTCCTCATTATTACTAGTGAATGTAATGTAACACACACCCATACAATGCGCACCACCCCGCGATGTTTTTCAGAAACCTATCCTACTTTGCCACTGAATGTTCCCTGACCTCCCCATGTTGACCACCCCGCGGTGCTTTTCTCCATCCTACATTGCCACTCACTGCCTATCCTAATTCAGACCATCCGATTCACACCACTCCGTTGTGTTTTTCTCACTCCTACTAGTGAATGTAATGTAACACACACCCATACAATGCGCACCACCCCGCGATGTTTTTCCGAAACCTATCCTACATTGCCACTGCATGCTCCCTGACTTCCCCATGCTGACCACCCAGCGGTGCTTTTCTCCATCCTACATTGCCACTCACTGCCTATCCTAATTCAGACCCTCCAATTCACACCACCCCGTGATGTTTTTCTCACTCCTACTAGTGAATGTGATGTAACACACACCCATACAATGCGCACCACCCCGCGATGTTTTTCAGAAACCTATCCTACATTGCCACTGCATGTTACCTGACCTCCCCATGCTGACCAACCCGCGGTGCTTTTCTCCATCCTACATTGCCACTTACTGCCTATCCTAATTCAGACCCTCCGATTAACACCACCCCGTGATGTTTTTCTCCCTCCTACTAGTGAATGTAATGTAACACACACCCATACAATGTGCACCACCCCGTGATGTTTTTCTCACTCCTACTAGTGAATGTAATGTAACACACACCCATACAATGCGCACCACCCCGCGATGTTTTTCAGAATCCTATCCTACATTGCCACTGCACGTTCACTGACCTCCCATGCTGACCACCCCGTGGTGCTTTTGTCCATCCTACATTGCCACACACTGCCTATCCTAATTCAGACCCTCCGATTCACACCACTCCGTGATGTTTTTCTCACTCCTACTAGTGAATGTAATATAACACACACCCATACAATGCGTACCACCCCGTAATGTTTTTCTCACTCCTACTAGTGAATGTAATGTAACACACACCCATACAATGCGCACCCCCCCGTGATGTTTTTCAGAAACCTATCCTATATTGCCACTGCATGTTCCCTGACCTCCCCATGCTGACCACCCCGCGGTGCTTTTCTCCATCCCACATTGCCACACACTGCCTATCCTAATTCAGACCCTCCGATTCACACCACCCCGTGATGTTTTTCTCACTCCTACTAGTGTATGTAATGTAACACACACCCATACAATGCGCACCACCCCGTGATGTTTTTCTCACTCCTACTAGTGAATGTAATGTAACACACACCCATACAATGCGCACCACCCCGCGAGGTTTTTCAGAAACCTATCCTACATTGCCACTGCATGTTCCCTGACCTCCCCATGCTGACCACCCCGCGGTGCTTTTCTCCATCCTACATTGCCACTCACTGCCTATCCTAATTCAGACCCTCCGATTCACAGCACCCCGTGATGTTTTTCTCACTCCTACTGGTGAATGTAATGTAACACACACCCATACAATGCGCACCACCCCGCGATGTTTTTTAGAAACCTATCCTACATTGCCACTGCATGTTCCCTGACCTCCCCATGCTGACCACCCCGCGGTGCTTTTCTACATCCTACATTGCCACTCACTGCCTATCCTAATTCAGACCCTCCGATTCACAGCACCCCGTGATGTTTTTCTCACTCCTACTAGTGAATGTAATGTAACACACACCCATACAATGCGCACCATCCCGTGATGTTTTTCTCACTCCTACTAGTGAATGTAATGTAACACACACCTATACAATGCGCACCACCCGCGATGTTTTTCAGAAACCTATCCTACATTGCCACTGCATGTTCCCTGACCTCCCGATGCTGACCACCCCGCGGTGCTTTTCTCCATCCCACATTGCCACACACTGCCTATCCTAATTCAGACCCTCCGATTCACACCACCCCGTTATGTTTTCTCACTCCTACTAGTGAATGTAATGTAACACACACCCATACAATGTGCACCACCCCGTGATGTTTTTCTCACTCCTACTAGTGAATGTAATGTAACACACACCCATACAATGCGCACCACCCCGCGATGTTTTTCAGAAACCTATCCTACATTGATACTGCATGTTCCATGACCTCCCCATGCTGACCACCCCGCGGTGCTTTTCTCCATCCTACATTGCCACTCACTGCCTATCCTAATTCAGACCCTCCAATTCACACCACCCCGTAATGTTTTTCTCACTCCTACTAGTGAATGTAATGTAACACACACCCATACAATGCGCACCACCCCGTGATGTTTTTCTCACTCCTACTAGTGAATGTAATGTAACTCACACCCATACAATGCGCACCACCCCGCGATGTTTTTCAGAAACCTATCCTCCATTGCCATTGCATTTTCCCTGACCTCCACATGCTGACCACCCAGCGGTGCTTTTCTCCATCCTACATTGCCACTCACTGCCTATCCTAATTCAGACCCTCCGATTCAAACCACTCCGTGATGTTTTTCTCACTCCTACTAGTGAATGTAATGTAACACACACCCATACAATGCCCACCACCCCGTGATGTTTTTCTCACTCCTACTAGTGAATGTAATGTAACACACACCCATACAATGCGCACCACCCCGCGATGTTTTTCAGAATCCTATCCTACATTGCCACTGCATGTTCCCTGACCTCCCCATGCTGACCACCCCGCGGTCCTTTTCTCCATCCCACATTGCCACACACTGCCTATCCTAATTCAGACCCTCCGATTCACACCACCCCGTGATGTTTTTCTCACTCCTACTAATGAATGTAATGTAACACACACCCATACAATGCGCACCACCCCGTGATGTTTTTCTCACTCCTACTAGTGAATGTAATGTAACACACACCCATACAATGCGCACCACCCCGCGGTGTTTTTCGGAAACCTATCCTACATTGCCACTGCATGTTCCCTGACATCCCCATGCTGACCACCCCGCGGTGCTTTTCTCCATCCTACATTGCCAATCACTGCCTATCCTAATTCAGACACTCCGATTCACACCACCCCGTGATGTTTTTCTCACTCCTACTAGTGAACGTAATGTAACACACACCCATACATTGCGCACCACCCCGTGATGTTTTTCTCACTCCTACTAGTGAATGTAATGTAACACACACCCATACAATGCGCACCACCCCGTGATGTTTTTCTCACTCCTACTAGTGAATATAATGTAACACACACCCATACAATGCGCACCACCCCGCGATTTTTTTCAGAAACCTATCCTACTTTGCCACTGCATGTTCCCTGACTTCCCCATACTGACCACCCCGCGGTGCTTTTCTCCATCCTACATTGCCACTCACTGCCTATCCTAATTCAGACCATCCGATTCACACCACTCCATTGTGTTTTTCTCACTCCTACTAGTGAATGTAATGTAACACACACCCATATAATGCGCAACACCCCGCGATGTTTTTCGGAAACCTATCCTACATTGCCACTGCATGTTCCCTGACCTCCCCATGCTGAACACCCCGCGGTGCTTTTCTCCACCCTACATTGCCACTCACAGCCTATCCTAATTAAGACCCTCCGATTCACACCACCCCGTGATGTTTTTCTCACTCCTACTAGTGAATGTAATGTAACACACACCCATACAATGCGCACCACACCGTGATGTTTTTCTCACTCCTACTAGTGAATGTAATGTAACACACACCCATACAATGCGCACCACCCCGCGATGTTTTTCAGAAACCTATCCTACATTGCCACTGCATGTTCCCTGACCTCCCCATGCTGACCACCCCGCGGTGCTTTTCTCCATCCTACATTGCCACTCACTGCCTATCCTAATTCAGACCCTCCGATTCAAACCACCCCGTGATGTTTTTCTCACTGCTACTAGTGAATGTAATGTAACACACACCCATACAATGCCCACCACCCCGTGATGTTTTTGTCACTCCTACAATTGAATGTAATGTAACACACACCCATACAATGCGCACCATCCCATGATGTTTTTCTCACTCCTACTAGTGAATGTAATGTAACACACACCCATACAATGCGCACCACCCTGTGATGTTTTCCTCATTATTACTAGTGAATGTAATGTAACACACACCCATACAATGCGCACCACCCCGCGATGTTTTTCAGAAACCTATCCTACTTTGCCACTGAATGTTCCCTGACCTCCCCATGCTGACCACCCCGCGGTGCTTTTCTCCATCCTACATTGCCACTCACTGCCTATCCTAATTCAGACCATCCGATTCACACCACTCCGTTGTGTTTTTCTCACTCCTACTAGTGAATGTAATGTAACACACACCCATACAATGCGCACCACCCCGTGATGTTTTTCTCACTCCTACTAGTGAATGTAATGTAACTCACACCCATACAATGCGCACCACCCCGCGATGTTTTTCAGAAACCTATCCTCCATTGCCATTGCATTTTCCCTGACCTCCACATGCTGACCACCCCGCGGTGCTTTTCTCCATCCTACATTGCCACTCACTGCCTATCCTAATTCAGACCCTCCGATTCAAACCACTCCGTGATGTTTTTCTCACTCCTACTAGTGAATGTAATGTAACACACACCCATACAATGCCCACCACCCCGTGATGTTTTTCTCACTCCTACTAGTGAATGTAATGTAACACACACCCATACAATGCGCACCACCCCGCGATGTTTTTCAGAATCCTATCCTACATTGCCACTGCATGTTCCCTGACCTCCCCATGCTGACCACCCCGCGGTCCTTTTCTCCATCCCACATTGCCACACACTGCCTATCCTAATTCAGACCCTCCGATTCACACCACCCCGTGATGTTTTTCTCACTCCTACTAATGAATGTAATGTAACACACACCCATACAATGCGCACCACCCCGTGATGTTTTTCTCACTCCTACTAGTGAATGTAATGTAACACACACCCATACAATGCGCACCACCCCGCGGTGTTTTTCGGAAACCTATCCTACATTGCCACTGCATGTTCCCTGACATCCCCATGCTGACCACCCCGCGGTGCTTTTCTCCATCCTACATTGCCAATCACTGCCTATCCTAATTCAGACACTCCGATTCACACCACCCCGTGATGTTTTTCTCACTCCTACTAGTGAACGTAATGTAACACACACCCATACATTGCGCACCACCCCGTGATGTTTTTCTCACTCCTACTAGTGAATGTAATGTAACACACACCCATACAATGCGCACCACCCCGTGATGTTTTTCTCACTCCTACTAGTGAATATAATGTAACACACACCCATACAATGCGCACCACCCCGCGATTTTTTTCAGAAACCTATCCTACTTTGCCACTGCATGTTCCCTGACTTCCCCATACTGACCACCCCGCGGTGCTTTTCTCCATCCTACATTGCCACTCACTGCCTATCCTAATTCAGACCATCCGATTCACACCACTCCATTGTGTTTTTCTCACTCCTACTAGTGAATGTAATGTAACACACACCCATATAATGCGCAACACCCCGCGATGTTTTTCGGAAACCTATCCTACATTGCCACTGCATGTTCCCTGACCTCCCCATGCTGAACACCCCGCGGTGCTTTTCTCCACCCTACATTGCCACTCACAGCCTATCCTAATTAAGACCCTCCGATTCACACCACCCCGTGATGTTTTTCTCACTCCTACTAGTGAATGTAATGTAACACACACCCATACAATGCGCACCACACCGTGATGTTTTTCTCACTCCTACTAGTGAATGTAATGTAACACACACCCATACAATGCGCACCACCCCGCGATGTTTTTCAGAAACCTATCCTACATTGCCACTGCATGTTCCCTGACCTCCCCATGCTGACCACCCCGCGGTGCTTTTCTCCATCCTACATTGCCACTCACTGCCTATCCTAATTCAGACCCTCCGATTCAAACCACCCCGTGATGTTTTTCTCACTGCTACTAGTGAATGTAATGTAACACACACCCATACAATGCCCACCACCCCGTGATGTTTTTGTCACTCCTACAATTGAATGTAATGTAACACACACCCATACAATGCGCACCATCCCATGATGTTTTTCTCACTCCTACTAGTGAATGTAATGTAACACACACCCATACAATGCGCACCACCCTGTGATGTTTTCCTCATTATTACTAGTGAATGTAATGTAACACACACCCATACAATGCGCACCACCCCGCGATGTTTTTCAGAAACCTATCCTACTTTGCCACTGAATGTTCCCTGACCTCCCCATGCTGACCACCCCGCGGTGCTTTTCTCCATCCTACATTGCCACTCACTGCCTATCCTAATTCAGACCATCCGATTCACACCACTCCGTTGTGTTTTTCTCACTCCTACTAGTGAATGTAATGTAACACACACCCATACAATGCGCACCACCCCGCGATGTTTTTCCGAAACCTATCCTACATTGCCACTGCATGCTCCCTGACTTCCCCATGCTGACCACCCAGCGGTGCTTTTCTCCATCCTACATTGCCACTCACTGCCTATCCTAATTCAGACCCTCCAATTCACACCACCCCGTGATGTTTTTCTCACTCCTACTAGTGAATGTGATGTAACACACACCCATACAATGCGCACCACCCCGCGATGTTTTTCAGAAACCTATCCTACATTGCCACTGCATGTTACCTGACCTCCCCATGCTGACCAACCCGCGGTGCTTTTCTCCATCCTACATTGCCACTTACTGCCTATCCTAATTCAGACCCTCCGATTAACACCACCCCGTGATGTTTTTCTCCCTCCTACTAGTGAATGTAATGTAACACACACCCATACAATGTGCACCACCCCGTGATGTTTTTCTCACTCCTACTAGTGAATGTAATGTAACACACACCCATACAATGCGCACCACCCCGCGATGTTTTTCAGAATCCTATCCTACATTGCCACTGCACGTTCACTGACCTCCCATGCTGACCACCCCGTGGTGCTTTTGTCCATCCTACATTGCCACACACTGCCTATCCTAATTCAGACCCTCCGATTCACACCACTCCGTGATGTTTTTCTCACTCCTACTAGTGAATGTAATATAACACACACCCATACAATGCGTACCACCCCGTAATGTTTTTCTCACTCCTACTAGTGAATGTAATGTAACACACACCCATACAATGCGCACCCCCCCGTGATGTTTTTCAGAAACCTATCCTATATTGCCACTGCATGTTCCCTGACCTCCCCATGCTGACCACCCCGCGGTGCTTTTCTCCATCCCACATTGCCACACACTGCCTATCCTAATTCAGACCCTCCGATTCACACCACCCCGTGATGTTTTTCTCACTCCTACTAGTGTATGTAATGTAACACACACCCATACAATGCGCACCACCCCGTGATGTTTTTCTCACTCCTACTAGTGAATGTAATGTAACACACACCCATACAATGCGCACCACCCCGCGAGGTTTTTCAGAAACCTATCCTACATTGCCACTGCATGTTCCCTGACCTCCCCATGCTGACCACCCCGCGGTGCTTTTCTCCATCCTACATTGCCACTCACTGCCTATCCTAATTCAGACCCTCCGATTCACAGCACCCCGTGATGTTTTTCTCACTCCTACTGGTGAATGTAATGTAACACACAGCCATACAATGCGCACCACCCCGCGATGTTTTTTAGAAACCTATCCTACATTGCCACTGCATGTTCCCTGACCTCCCGATGCTGACCACCCCGCGGTGCTTTTCTCCATCCCACATTGCCACACACTGCCTATCCTAATTCAGACCCTCCGATACACACCACCCCGTTATGTTTTCTCACTCCTACTAGTGAATGTAATGTAACACACACCCATACAATGTGCACCACCCCGTGATGTTTTTCTCACTCCTACTAGTGAATGTAATGTAACACACACCCATACAATGCGCACCACCCCGCGATGTTTTTCAGAAACCTATCCTACATTGATACTGCATGTTCCATGACCTCCCCATGCTGACCACCCCGCGGTGCTTTTCTCCATCCTACATTGCCACTCACTGCCTATCCTAATTCAGACCCTCCAATTCACACCACCCCGTAATGTTTTTCTCACTCCTACTAGTGAATGTAATGTAACACACACCCATACAATGCGCACCACCCCGTGATGTTTTTCTCACTCCTACTAGTGAATGTAATGTAACTCACACCCATACAATGCGCACCACCCCGCGATGTTTTTCAGAAACCTATCCTCCATTGCCATTGCATTTTCCCTGACCTCCCCATGCTGACCACCCCGCGGTGCTTTTCTCCATCCTACATTGCCACTCACTGCCTATCCTAATTCAGACCCTCCGATTCAAACCACTCCGTGATGTTTTTCTCACTCCTACTAGTGAATGTAATGTAACACACACCCATACAATGCCCACCACCCCGTGATGTTTTTCTCACTCCTACTAGTGAATGTAATGTAACACACACCCATACAATGCGCACCCCCCCGCGATGTTTTTCAGAATCCTATCCTACATTGCCACTGCATGTTCCCTGACCTCCCCATGCTGACCACCCCGCGGTCCTTTTCTCCATCCCACATTGCCACACACTGACTATCCTAATTCAGACCCTCCGATTCACACCACCCCGTGATGTTTTTCTCACTCCTACTAATGAATGTAATGTAACACACACCCATACAATGCGCACCACCCCGTGATGTTTTTCTCACTCCTACTAGTGAATGTAATGTAACACACACCCATACAATGCGCACCACCCCGCGGTGTTTTTCGGAAACCTATCCTACATTGCCACTGCATGTTCCCTGACATCCCCATGCTGACCACCCCGCGGTGCTTTTCTCCATCCTACATTGCCAATCACTGCCTATCCTAATTCAGACACTCCGATTCACACCACCCCGTGATGTTTTTCTCACTCCTACTAGTGAACGTAATGTAACACACACCCATACATTGCGCACCACCCCGTGATGTTTTTCTCACTCCTACTAGTGAATGTAATGTAACACACACCCATACAATGCGCACCACCCCGTGATGTTTTTCTCACTCCTACTAGTGAATATAATGTAACACACACCCATACAATGCGCACCACCCCGCGATTTTTTTCAGAAACCTATCCTACTTTGCCACTGCATGTTCCCTGACTTCCCCATACTGACTACCCCGCGGTGCTTTTCTCCATCCTACATTGCCACTCACTGCCTATCCTAATTCAGACCATCCGATTCACACCACTCCATTGTGTTTTTCTCACTCCTACTAGTGAATGTAATGTAACACACACCCATATAATGCGCAACACCCCGCGATGTTTTTCGGAAACCTATCCTACATTGCCACTGCATGTTCCCTGACCTCCCCATGCTGAACACCCCGCGGTGCTTTTCTCCACCCTACATTGCCACTCACAGCCTATCCTAATTAAGACCCTCCGATTCACACCACCCCGTGATGTATTTCTCACTCCTACTAGTGAATGTAATGTAACACACACCCATACAATGCGCACCACACCGTGATGTTTTTCTCACTCCTACTAGTGAATGTAATGTAACACACACCCATACAATGCGCACCACCCCGCGATGTTTTTCAGAAACCTATCCTACATTGCCACTGCATGTTCCCTGACCTCCCCATGCTGACCACCCCGCGGTGCTTTTCTCCATCCTACATTGCCACTCACTGCCTATCCTAATTCAGACCCTCCGATTCAAACCACCCCGTGATGTTTTTCTCACTGCTACTAGTGAATGTAATGTAACACACACCCATACAATGCCCACCACCCCGTGATGTTTTTGTCACTCCTACAATTGAATGTAATGTAACACACACCCATACAATGCGCACCATCCCATGATGTTTTTCTCACTCCTACTAGTGAATGTAATGTAACACACACCCATACAATGCGCACCACCCTGTGATGTTTTCCTCATTATTACTAGTGAATGTAATGTAACACACACCCATACAATGCGCACCACCCCGCGATGTTTTTCAGAAACCTATCCTACTTTGCCACTGAATGTTCCCTGACCTCCCCATGCTGACCACCCCGCGGTGCTTTTCTCCATCCTACATTGCCACTCACTGCCTATCCTAATTCAGACCATCCGATTCACACCACTCCGTTGTGTTTTTCTCACTCCTACTAGTGAATGTAATGTAACACACACCCATACAATGCGCACCACCCCGCGATGTTTTTCCGAAACCTATCCTACATTGCCACTGCATGCTCCCTGACTTCCCCATGCTGACCACCCAGTGGTGCTTTTCTCCATCCTACATTGCCACTCACTGCCTATCCTAATTCAGACCCTCCAATTCACACCACCCCGTGATGTTTTTCTCACTCCTACTAGTGAATGTGATGTAACACACACCCATACAATGCGCACCACCCCGCGATGTTTTTCAGAAACCTATCCTACATTGCCACTGCATGTTACCTGACCTCCCCATGCTGATCAACCCGCGGTGCTTTTCTCCATCCTACATTGCCACTCACTGCCTATCCTAATTCAGACCCTCCGATTAACACCACCCCGTGATGTTTTTCTCCCTCCTACTAGTGAATGTAATGTAACACACACCCATACAAAGTGCACCACCCCGTGATGTTTTTCTCACTCCTACTAGTGAATGTAATGTAACACACACCCATACAATGCGCACCACCCCGCGATGTTTTTCAGAATCCTATCCTACATTGCCACTGCACGTTCACTGACCTCCCATGCTGACCACCCCGTGGTGCTTTTGTCCATCCTACATTGCCACACACTGCCTATCCTAATTCAGACCCTCCGATTCACACCACTCCGTGATGTTTTTCTCACTCCTACTAGTGAATGTAATATAACACACACCCATACAATGCGTACCACCCCGTAATGTTTTTCTCACTCCTACTAGTGAATGTAATGTAACACACACCCATACAATGCGCACCCCCCCGTGATGTTTTTCAGAAACCTATCCTATATTGCCACTGCATGTTCCCTGACCTCCCCATGCTGACCACCCCGCGGTGCTTTTCTCCATCCCACATTGCCACACACTGCCTATCCTAATTCAGACCCTCCGATTCACACCACCCCGTGATGTTTTTCTCACTCCTACTAGTGTATGTAATGTAACACACACCCATACAATGCGCACCACCCCGTGATGTTTTTCTCACTCCTACTAGTGAATGTAATGTAACACACACCCATACAAAGCGCACCACCCCGCGAGGTTTTTCAGAAACCTATCCTACATTGCCACTGCATGTTCCCTGACCTCCCCATGCTGACCACCCCGCGGTGCTTTTCTCCATCCTACATTGCCACTCACTGCCTATCCTAATTCAGACCCTCCGATTCACAGCACCCCGTGATGTTTTTCTCACTCCTACTGGTGAATGTAATGTAACACACACCCATACAATGCGCACCACCCCGCGATGTTTTTTAGAAACCTATCCTACATTGCCACTGCATGTTCCCTGACCTCCCCATGCTGACCACCCCGCGGTGCTTTTCTACATCCTACATTGCCACTCACTGCCTATCCTAATTCAGACCCTCCGATTCACACCACTCCGTGATGTTTTTCTCACTCCTACTAGTGAATGTAATGTAACACACACCCATACAATGCGCACCACCCCGTGATGTTTTTCTCACTCCTACTAGTGAATGTAATGTAACACACACCCATACAATGCGCACCACCTCGGGATGTTTTTCAGAAACCTATCCTACATTGCCACTGCATGTTCCCTGACCTCCCCATGCTGACCACCCCGCGGTGCTTCTCTCCATCCTACATTGCCACTCACTGCCTATCCTAATTCAGAGCCTCCAATTCACACCACCCCGTGATGTTTTTCTTACTCCTACTAGTGAATGTAATGTAACACACACCCATACAATTCGCACCACCCCGCGATGTTTTTCCGAAACCTATCCTACATTGCCACTGCATGTTCCCTGACCTCCCCATGCTGACCACCCCGCGGTGCTTTTCTCCATCCTACATTGCCAGTCACTGCCTATCCTAATTCAGACCCTCCGATTCACAACACCCCGTGATGTTTTTCTCACTCCTACTAGTGAATGTAATGTAACACACACCCATACAATGCGCACCACCGCGCGATGTTTTTCGGAAACCTATCCTACATTGCCACTGCATGTTCCCTGACCTCCCCATGCTGACCATCCCGCAGTGCTTTTCTCCATCCTACATTGCCACTCACTGCCAATCCTAATTCAGACCCTCCGATTCCCACCACCCCGTGATGTTTTTCTCACTCCTACTAGTGAATGTAATGTAACACACACCCATACAATGCGCACCATCCCGTGATGTTTTTCTCACTCCTACTAGTGAATGTAATGTAACACACACCCATACAATGCGCACCACCCCGCGATGTTTTTCAGAAACCTATCCTACATTGCCACTGCATGTTCCCTGACCTCCCCATGCTGACCACCCCGCGGTCCTTTTCTCCATCCCACATTGCCACACACTGCCTATCCTAATTCAGACCCTCCGATTCACACCACCCCGTGATGTTTTTCTCACTCCTACTAATGAATGTAATGTAACACACACCCATACAATGCGCACCACCCCGTGATGTTTTTCTCACTCCTACTAGTGAATGTAATGTAACACACACCCATACAATGCGCACCACCCCGCGGTGTTTTTCGGAAACCTATCCTACATTGCCACTGCATGTTCCCTGACATCCCCATGCTGACCACCCCGCGGTGCTTTTCTCCATCCTACATTGCCAATCACTGCCTATCCTAATTCAGACACTCCGATTCACACCACCCCGTGATGTTTTTCTCACTCCTACTAGTGAATGTAATATAACACACACCCATACAATGCGTACCACCCCGTAATGTTTTTCTCACTCCTACTAGTGAATGTAATGTAACACACACCCATACAATGCGCACCCCCCCGTGA
Organism: Cavia porcellus; assembly: GCF_034190915.1. Taxonomy (NCBI): domain Eukaryota; kingdom Metazoa; phylum Chordata; class Mammalia; order Rodentia; family Caviidae; genus Cavia; species Cavia porcellus. The sequence continues at coordinate 145,819 of NW_026947702.1, read as the reverse complement.
TGTTTTTCAGAAACCTATCCTATATTGCCACTGCATGTTCCCTGACCTCCCCATGCTGACCACCCCGCGGTGCTTTTCTCCATCCCACATTGCCACACACTGCCTATCCTAATTCAGACCCTCCGATTCACACCACCCCGTGATGTTTTTCTCACTCCTACTAGTGTATGTAATGTAACACACACCCATACAATGCGCACCACCCCGTGATGTTTTTCTCACTCCTACTAGTGAATGTAATGTAACACACACCCATACAATGCGCACCACCCCGCGAGGTTTTTCAGAAACCTATCCTACATTGCCACTGCATGTTCCCTGACCTCCCCATGCTGACCACCCCGCGGTGCTTTTCTCCATCCTACATTGCCACTCACTGCCTATCCTAATTCAGACCCTCCGATTCACAGCACCCCGTGATGTTTTTCTCACTCCTACTGGTGAATGTAATGTAACACACACCCATACAATGCGCACCACCCCGCGATGTTTTTTAGAAACCTATCCTACATTGCCACTGCATGTTCCCTGACCTCCCCATGCTGACCACCCCGCGGTGCTTTTCTACATCCTACATTGCCACTCACTGCCTATCCTAATTCAGACCCTCCGATTCACACCACTCCGTGATGTTTTTCTCACTCCTACTAGTGAATGTAATGTAACACACACCCATACAATGCGCACCACCCCGTGATGTTTATCTCACTCCTACTAGTGAATGTAATGTAACACACACCCATACAATGCGCACCACCTCGGGATGTTTTTCAGAAACCTATCCTACATTGCCACTGCATGTTCCCTGACCTCCCCATGCTGACCACCCTGCGGTGCTTTTCTCCATCCTACATTGCCACTCACTGCCTATCCTAATTCAGAGCCTCCGATTCACACCACCCAGTGATGTTTTTCTTACTCCTACTAGTGAATGTAATGTAACACACACCCATACAATTCGCACCACCCCGCGATGTTTTTCCGAAACCTATCCTACATTGCCACTGCATGTTCCCTGACCTCCCCATGCTGACCACCCCGCGGTGCTTTTCTCCATCCTACATTGCCAGTCACTGCCTATCCTAATTCAGACCCTCCGATTCACAACACCCCGTGATGTTTTTCTCACTCCTACTAGTGAATGTAATGTAACACACACCCATACAATGCGCACCACCGCGCGATGTTTTTCGGAAACCTATCCTACATTGCCACTGCATGTTCCCTGACCTCCCCATGCTGACCATCCCGCAGTGCTTTTCTCCATCCTACATTGCCACTCACTGCCAATCCTAATTCAGACCCTCCGATTCCCACCACCCCGTGATGTTTTTCTCACTCCTACTAGTGAATGTAATGTAACACACACCCATACAATGCGCACCATCCCGTGATGTTTTTCTCACTCCTACTAGTGAATGTAATGTAACACACACCCATACAATGCGCACCATCCCGTGATGTTTTTCTCACTCCTACTAGTGAATGTAATGTAACACACACCTATACAATGCGCACCACCCGCGATGTTTTTCAGAAACCTATCCTACATTGCCACTGCATGTTCCCTGACCTCCCGATGCTGACCACCCCGCGGTGCTTTTCTCCATCCCACATTGCCACACACTGCCTATCCTAATTCAGACCCTCCGATTCACACCACCCCGTTATGTTTTCTCACTCCTACTAGTGAATGTAATGTAACACACACCCATACAATGTGCACCACCCCGTGATGTTTTTCTCACTCCTACTAGTGAATGTAATGTAACACACACCCATACAATGCGCACCACCCCGCGATGTTTTTCAGAAACCTATCCTACATTGATACTGCATGTTCCATGACCTCCCCATGCTGACCACCCCGCGGTGCTTTTCTCCATCCTACATTGCCACTCACTGCCTATCCTAATTCAGACCCTCCAATTCACACCACCCCGTAATGTTTTTCTCACTCCTACTAGTGAATGTAATGTAACACACACCCATACAATGCGCACCACCCCGTGATGTTTTTCTCACTCCTACTAGTGAATGTAATGTAACTCACACCCATACAATGCGCACCACCCCGCGATGTTTTTCAGAAACCTATCCTCCATTGCCATTGCATTTTCCCTGACCTCCCCATGCTGACCACCCCGCGGTGCTTTTCTCCATCCTACATTGCCACTCACTGCCTATCCTAATTCAGACCCTCCGATTCAAACCACTCCGTGATGTTTTTCTCACTCCTACTAGTGAATGTAATGTAACACACACCCATACAATGCCCACCACCCCGTGATGTTTTTCTCACTCCTACTAGTGAATGTAATGTAACACACACCCATACAATGCGCACCACCCCGCGATGTTTTTCAGAATCCTATCCTACATTGCCACTGCATGTTCCCTGACCTCCCCATGCTGACCACCCCGCGGTCCTTTTCTCCATCCCACATTGCCACACACTGCCTATCCTAATTCAGACCCTCCGATTCACACCACCCCGTGATGTTTTTCTCACTCCTACTAATGAATGTAATGTAACACACACCCATACAATGCGCACCACCCCGTGATGTTTTTCTCACTCCTACTAGTGAATGTAATGTAACACACACCCATACAATGCGCACCACCCCGCGGTGTTTTTCGGAAACCTATCCTACATTGCCACTGCATGTTCCCTGACATCCCCATGCTGACCACCCCGCGGTGCTTTTCTCCATCCTACATTGCCAATCACTGCCTATCCTAATTCAGACACTCCGATTCACACCACCCCGTGATGTTTTTCTCACTCCTACTAGTGAACGTAATGTAACACACACCCATACATTGCGCACCACCCCGTGATGTTTTTCTCACTCCTACTAATGAATGTAATGTAACACACACCCATACAATGCGCACCACCCCGTGATGTTTTTCTCACTCCTACTAGTGAATATAATGTAACACACACCCATACAATGCGCACCACCCCGCGATTTTTTTCAGAAACCTATCCTACTTTGCCACTGCATGTTCCCTGACTTCCCCATACTGACCACCCCGCGGTGCTTTTCTCCATCCTACATTGCCACTCACTGCCTATCCTAATTCAGACCATCCGATTCACACCACTCCATTGTGTTTTTCTCACTCCTACTAGTGAATGTAATGTAACACACACCCATATAATGCGCAACACCCCGCGATGTTTTTCGGAAACCTATCCTACATTGCCACTGCATGTTCCCTGACCTCCCCATGCTGAACACCCCGCGGTGCTTTTCTCCACCCTACATTGCCACTCACAGCCTATCCTAATTAAGACCCTCCGATTCACACCACCCCGTGATGTTTTTCTCACTCCTACTAGTGAATGTAATGTAACACACACCCATACAATGCGCACCACACCGTGATGTTTTTCTCACTCCTACTAGTGAATGTAATGTAACACACACCCATACAATGCGCACCACCCCGCGATGTTTTTCAGAAACCTATCCTACATTGCCACTGCATGTTCCCTGACCTCCCCATGCTGACCACCCCGCGGTGCTTTTCTCCATCCTACATTGCCACTCACTGCCTATCCTAATTCAGACCCTCCGATTAACACCACCCCGTGATGTTTTTCTCCCTCCTACTAGTGAATGTAATGTAACACACACCCATACAATGCGCACCACCCTGTGATGTTTTCCTCATTATTACTAGTGAATGTAATGTAACACACACCCATACAATGCGCACCATCCCATGATGTTTTTCTCACTCCTACTAGTGAATGTAATGTAACACACACCCATACAATGCGCACCACCCTGTGATGTTTTCCTCATTATTACTAGTGAATGTAATGTAACACACACCCATACAATGCGCACCACCCCGCGATGTTTTTCAGAAACCTATCCTACTTTGCCACTGAATGTTCCCTGACCTCCCCATGCTGACCACCCCGCGGTGCTTTTCTCCATCCTACATTGCCACTCACTGCCTATCCTAATTCAGACCATCCGATTCACACCACTCCGTTGTGTTTTTTTCACTCCTACTAGTGAATGTAATGTAACACACACCCATACAATGCGCACCACCCCGCGATGTTTTTCCGAAACTTATCCTACATTGCCACTGCATGCTCCCTGACTTCCCCATGCTGACCACCCAGCGGTGCTTTTCTCCATCCTACATTGCCACTCACTGCCTATCCTAATTCAGACCCTCCAATTCACACCACCCCGTGATGTTTTTCTCACTCCTACTAGTGAATGTGATGTAACACACACCCATACAATGCGCACCACCCCGCGATGTTTTTCAGAAACCTATCCTACATTGCCACTGCATGTTACCTGACCTCCCCATGCTGACCAACCCGCGGTGCTTTTCTCCATCCTACATTGCCACTCACTGCCTATCCTAATTCAGACCCTCCGATTAACACCACCCCGTGATGTTTTTCTCCCTCCTACTAGTGAATGTAATGTAACACACACCCATACAATGTGCACCACCCCGTGATGTTTTTCTCACTCCTACTAGTGAATGTAATGTAACACACACCCATACAATGCGCACCACCCCGCGATGTTTTTCAGAATCCTATCCTACATTGCCACTGCACGTTCACTGACCTCCCATGCTGACCACCCCGTGGTGCTTTTGTCCATCCTACATTGCCACACACTGCCTATCCTAATTCAGACCCTCCGATTCACACCACTCCGTGATGTTTTTCTCACTCCTACTAGTGAATGTAATATAACACACACCCATACAATGCGTACCACCCCGTAATGTTTTTCTCACTCCTACTAGTGAATGTAATGTAACACACACCCATACAATGCGAACCCCCCCGTGATGTTTTTCAGAAACCTATCCTATATTGCCACTGCATGTTCCCTGACCTCCCCATGCTGACCACCCCGCGGTGCTTTTCTCCATCCCACATTGCCACACACTGCCTATCCTAATTCAGACCCTCCGATTCACACCACCCCGTGATGTTTTTCTCACTCCTACTAGTGTATGTAATGTAACACACACCCATACAATGCGCACCACCCCGTGATGTTTTTCTCACTCCTACTAGTGAATGTAATGTAACACACACCCATACAATGCGCACCACCCCGCGAGGTTTTTCAGAAACCTATCCTACATTGCCACTGCATGTTCCCTGACCTCCCCATGCTGACCACCCCGCGGTGCTTTTCTCCATCCTACATTGCCACTCACTGCCTATCCTAATTCAGACCCTCTGATTCACAGCACCCCGTGATGTTTTTCTCACTCCTACTGGTGAATGTAATGTAACACACACCCATACAATGCGCACCACCCCGCGATGTTTTTTAGAAACCTATCCTACATTGCCACTGCATGTTCCCTGACCTCCCCATGCTGACCACCCCGCGGTGCTTTTCTACATCCTACATTGCCACTCACTGCCTATCCTAATTCAGACCCTCCGATTCACACCACTCCGTGATGTTTTTCTCACTCCTACTAGTGAATGTAATGTAACACACACCCATACAATGCGCACCACCCCGTGATGTTTTTCTCACTCCTACTAGTGAATGTAATGTAAAACACACCCATACAATGCGCAACACCTCGGGATGTTTTTCAGAAACCTATCCTACATTGCCACTGCATGTTCCCTGACCTCCCCATGCTGACCACCCCGCGGTGCTTTTCTCCATCCTACATTGCCACTCACTGCCTATCCTAATTCAGAGCCTCCGATTCACACCACCCCGTGATGTTTTTCTTACTCCTACTAGTGAATGTAATGTAACACACACCCATACAATGCGCACCACCCCGCGATGTTTTTCCGAAACCTATCCTACATTGCCACTGCATGTTCCCTGACCTCCCCATGCTGACCACCCCGCGGTGCTTTTCTCCATCCTACATTGCCAGTCACTGCCTATCCTAATTCAGACCCTCCGATTCACAACACCCCGTGATGTTTTTCTCACTCCTACTAGTGAATGTAATGTAACACACACCCATACAATGCGCACCACCGCGCGATGTTTTTCGGAAACCTATCCTACATTGCCACTGCATGTTCCCTGACCTCCCCATGCTGACCATCCCGCAGTGCTTTTCTCCATCCTACATTGCCACTCACTGCCAATCCTAATTCAGACCCTCCGATTCCCACCACCCCGTGATGTTTTTCTCACTCCTACTAGTGAATGTAATGTAACACACACCCATACAATGCGCACCATCCCGTGATGTTTTTCTCACTCCTACTAGTGAATGTAATGTAACACACACCCATACAATGCGCACCATCCCGTGATGTTTTTCTCACTCCTACTAGTGAATGTAATGTAACACACACCTATACAATGCGCACCACCCGCGATGTTTTTCAGAAACCTATCCTACATTGCCACTGCATGTTCCCTGACCTCCCGATGCTGACCACCCCGCGGTGCTTTTCTCCATCCCACATTGCCACACACTGCCTATCCTAATTCAGACCCTCCGATTCACACCACCCCGTTATGTTTTCTCACTCCTACTAGTGAATGTAATGTAACACACACCCATACAATGTGCACCACCCCGTGATGTTTTTCTCACTCCTACTAGTGAATGTAATGTAACACACACCCATACAATGCGCACCACCCCGCGATGTTTTTCAGAAACCTATCCTACATTGATACTGCATGTTCCATGACCTCCCCATGCTGACCACCCCGCGGTGCTTTTCTCCATCCTACATTGCCACTCACTGCCTATCCTAATTCAGACCCTCCAATTCACACCACCCCGTAATGTTTTTCTCACTCCTACTAGTGAATGTAATGTAACACACACCCATACAATGCGCACCACCCCGTGATGTTTTTCTCACTCCTACTAGTGAATGTAATGTAACTCACACCCATACAATGCGCACCACCCCGCGATGTTTTTCAGAAACCTATCCTCCATTGCCATTGCATTTTCCCTGACCTCCCCATGCTGACCACCCCGCGGTGCTTTTCTCCATCCTACATTGCCACTCACTGCCTATCCTAATTCAGACCCTCCGATTCAAACCACTCCGTGATGTTTTTCTCACTCCTACTAGTGAATGTAATGTAACACACACCCATACAATGCCCACCACCCCGTGATGTTTTTCTCACTCCTACTAGTGAATGTAATGTAACACACACCCATACAATGCGCACCACCCCGCGATGTTTTTCAGAATCCTATCCTACATTGCCACTGCATGTTCCCTGACCTCCCCATGCTGACCACCCCGCGGTCCTTTTCTCCATCCCACATTGCCACACACTGCCTATCCTAATTCAGACCCTCCGATTCACACCACCCCGTGATGTTTTTCTCACTCCTACTAATGAATGTAATGTAACACACACCCATACAATGCGCACCACCCCGTGATGTTTTTCTCACTCCTACTAGTGAATGTAATGTAAGACACACCCATACAATGCGCACCACCCCGCGGTGTTTTTCGGAAACCTATCCTACATTGCCACTGCATGTTCCCTGACATCCCCATGCTGACCACCCCGCGGTGCTTTTCTCCATCCTACATTGCCAATCACTGCCTATCCTAATTCAGACACTCCGATTCACACCACCCCGTGATGTTTTTCTCACTCCTACTAGTGAACGTAATGTAACACACACCCATACATTGCGCACCACCCCGTGATGTTTTTCTCACTCCTACTAGTGAATGTAATGTAACACACACCCATACAATGCGCACCACCCCGTGATGTTTTTCTCACTCCTACTAGTGAATGTAATGTAACACACACCCATACAATGCGCACCACCCAGCTATTTTTTTCAGAAACCTGTCCTACTTTGCCACTGCATGTTCCCTGACTTCCCCATACTGACCACCCCGCGGTGCTTTTCTCCATCCTACATTGCCACTCACTGCCTATCCTAATTCAGACCCTCCGATTCACACCACCCCGTGATGTTTTTCTCACTCCTACTAGTGAATGTAATGTAACATACACCCATACAATGCGCACCACCCCGCGATGTTTTTCAGAAACCTATCCTACATTGCCACTGCATGTTCCCTGACATCCAAATGCTGACCACCCCGAGGTGCTTTTTCCATCCTACATTGCCTCTCACTGCCTATCCTAATTCAGACCCTCCGATTCACACCACCCCGTGATGTTTTTCTAACTCCTACTAGTAAATGTAATGTAACAAACACCCATACAATGCGCACCACCACGTGTTTTTCTCACTCCTACTAGTGAATGTAATGTAACACACACCCATACAATGCGCACCACCCCGCGATGTTTTTCAGAAACCTATCCTACATTGCCACTGCATGTTCCCTGACTTCCCCATACTGACCACCCCGCGGTGCTTTTCTCCATCCTACATTGCCACTCACTGCCTATCCTAATTCAGACCCTCCGATTCACACCACCCCGTGATGTTTTTCTCACTCCTACTAGTGAATGTAATGTAACACACACCCATACAATGTGAACCACCCCGTGATGTTTTTCTCACTCCTACTAGTGAATGTAATGTAACACACACCCATACAATGTGCACCACCCAGCGATGTTTTTCAGAAACCTATCCTACATTGCCACTGCATGTTCCCTGACCTCCCCATGCTGACCATCCCGCGGTGCTTTTCTCGATCCTACATTGCCACTCACGGCCTATCCTAATTCAGACCCTCCGATTCACACCACCCCGTGATGTTTTTCTCACTCCTACTAGTGAATGTAATGTAACACACACCCATACAATGCCCACCACCCCGTGATGTTTTTCTCACTCCTACTAGTGAATGTAATGTAACACACACCCATACAATGCGCACCACCCCGCGATGTTTTTCAGAATCCTATCCTACATTGCCACTGCATGTTCCCTGACCTCCCCATGCTGACCACCCCGCGGTCCTTTTCTCCATCCCACATTGCCACACACTGCCTATCCTAATTCAGACCCTCCGATTCATACCACCCCGTGATGTTTTTCTCACTCCTACTAATGAATGTAATGTAACACACACCCATACAATGCGCACCACCCCGTGATGTTTTTCTCACTCCTACTAGTGAATGTAATGTAACACACACCCATACAATGCGCACCACCCCGCGGTGTTTTTCGGAAACCTATCCTACATTGCCACTGCATGTTCCCTGACATCCCCATGCTGACCACCCCACGGTGCTTTTCTCCATCCTACATTGCCAATCACTGCCTATCCTAATTCAGACACTCCGATTCACACCACCCCGTGATGTTTTTCTCACTCCTACTAGTGAACGTAATGTAACACACACCCATACATTGCGCACCACCCCGTGATGTTTTTCTCACTCCTACTAGTGAATGTAATGTAACACACACCCATACAATGCGCACCACCCCGTGATGTTTTTCTCACTCCTACTAGTGAATGTAATGTAACACACACCCATACAATGCGCACCACCCCGCGATTTTTTTCAGAAACCTGTCCTACTTTGCCACTGCATGTTCCCTGACTTCCCCATACTGACCACCCCGCGGTGCTTTTCTCCATCCTACATTGCCACTCACTGCCTATCCTAATTCAGACCATCCGATTCACACCACTCCATTGTGTTTTTCTCACTCCTACTAGTGAATGTAATGTAACACACACCCATATAATGCGCAACACCCCACGATGTTTTTCGGAAACCTATCCTACATTGCCACTGCATGTTCCCTGACCTCCCCATGCTGACCACCCCGCGGTGCTTTTCTCCACCCTACATTGCCACTCACTGCCTATCCTAATTCAGACCCTCCGATTCACACCACCCCGTGATGTTTTTCTCACTCCTACTAGTGAATGTAATGTAACACACACCCATACAATGCGCACCACCCCGTGATGTTTTTCTCACTCCTACTAGTGAATGTAATGTAACACACACCCATACAATGCGCCCCACCCCGCGATGTTTTTCAGAAACCTATCCTACATTGCCACTGCATGTTCCCTGACCTCCCCATGCTGACCACCCCGCGGTGCTTTTCTCCATCCTACATTGCCACTCACTGCCTATCCTAATTCAGAGCCTCCGATTCACACCACCCCGTGATGTTTTTCTCACTCCTACTAGTGAATGTAATGTAACATACACCCATACAATGCGCACCACCCCGCGATGTTTTTCAGAAACCTATCCTACATTGCCACTGCATGTTCCCTGACATCCAAATGCTGACCACCCCGAGGTGCTTTTTCCATCCTACATTGCCTCTCAATGCCTATCCTAATTCAGACCCTCCGATTCTCACCACCCCGTGATGTTTTTCTAACTCCTACTAGTAAATGTAATGTAACAAACACCCATACAATGCGCACCACCACGTGTTTTTCTCACTCCTACTAGTGAATGTAATGTAACACACACCCATACAATGCGCACCACCCCGCGATGTTTTTCAGAAACCTATCCTACATTGCCACTGCATGTTCCCTGACCTCCCCATGCTGACCACCCCGAGGTGCTTTTCTCCATCCTACATTGCCTCTCACTGCCTATCCTAATTCAGACCCTCCGATTCACACCACCCCGTGATGTTTTTCTCACTCCTACTAGTGAATGTAATGTAACACACACCCATACAATGTGAACCACCCCGTGATGTTTTTCTCACTCCTACTAGTGAATGTAATGTAACACACACCCATACAATGCGCACCACCCAGCGATGTTTTTCAGAAACCTATCCTACATTGCCACTGCATGTTCCCTGACCTCCCCATGCTGACCATCCCGCGGTGCTTTTCTCGATCCTACATTGCCACTCACGGCCTATCCTAATTCAGACCCTCCGATTCACACCACCCCGTGATGTTTTTCTCACTCCTACTAGTGAATGTAATGTAACACACACCCATACAATGCGCACCATCCCGTGATGTTTTTCTCACTCCTACTAGTGAATGTAATGTAACACACACCCATACAATGCGCCCCACCCCGCGATGTTTTTCAGAAACCTATCCTACATTGCCACTGCATGTTCCCTGACCTCCCCATGCTGACCACCCCGAGGTGCTTTTCTCCATCCTACATTGCCTCTCACTGCCTATCCTAATTCAGACCCTCCGATTCACACCACCCCGTGATGTTTTTCTCACTCCTACTAGTGAATGTAATGTAACACACACCCATACAATGCGCACCATCCCGTGATGTTTTTCTCACTCCTACTAGTGAATGTAATGTAACACACACCCATACAATGCGCACCACCCCGCGATGTTTTTCGGAAACCTATCCTACATTGCCACTGCATGTTCCCTGACCTCCCCATGCTGACCAGCCCGCGGTGCTTTTCTCCATCCTATATTGCCAATCACTGCCTATCCTAATTCAGACCCTCCGATTCACACCACCCCGTGATGTTTTTCTCACTCCTACTAGTGAATGTAATGTAACACACACCCATACAATGTGCACCACCCCGTGATGTTTTTCTCACTCCTACTAGTGAATGTAATGTAACACACACCATACAATGCGCACCACCCCACGAAGTTTTTCAGAAACCTATCTTATATTGCCACTGCATGTTCCCTGAACTCCCCATGCTGACGACCCCGCGGTGCTTTTCTCCATCCTACATTGCCACTCACTGCCTATCCTAATTCAGACCCTCCGATTCACACCACCCCGTGATGTTTTTCTCACTCCTACTAGTGAATGTAATGTAACACACACCCATACAATGCGCCCCCCCCCGGCGATGTTTTTCCGAAACCTATCCTACATTGCCACTGCATGTTTCCTGACCTCCCCATGCTGACCACCCCGCGGTGCTTTTCTCCATCCTACATTGCCACTCACTGCCTATCCTAATTTAGACCCTCCGATTCACAGCACCCCGTGATGTTTTTCTCACTCCTACTGGTGAATGTAATGTAACACACACCCATACAATGCGCACCACCCCGCGATGTTTTTTAGAAACCTATCCTACATTGCCACTGCATGTTCCCTGACCTCCCCATGCTGACCACCCCGCGGTGCTTTTCTCCATCCTACATTGCCACTCACTGCCTATCCTAATTCAGACCCTCCGATTCACACCACCCCGTGATGTTTTTCTCACTCCTACTAGTGAATGTAATGTAACATACACCCATACAATGCGCACCACCCCGCGATGTTTTTCAGAAACCTATCCTACATTGCCACTGCATGTTCCCTGACATCCAAATGCTGACCACCCCGAGGTGCTTTTTCCATCCTACATTGCCTCTCACTGCCTATCCTAATTCAGACCCTCCGATTCACACCACCCCGTGATGTTTTTCTAACTCCTACTAGTAAATGTAATGTAACAAACACCCATACAATGCGCACCACCACGTGTTTTTCTCACTCCTACTAGTGAATGTAATGTAACACACACCCATACAATGCGCACCACCCCGCGATGTTTTTCAGAAACCTATCCTACATTGCCACTGCATGTTCCCTGACTTCCCCATACTGACCACCCCGCGGTGCTTTTCTCCATCCTACATTGCCACTCACTGCCTATCCTAATTCAGACCCTCCGATTCACACCACCCCGTGATGTTTTTCTCACTCCTACTAGTGAATGTAATGTAACACACACCCATACAATGTGAACCACCCCGTGATGTTTTTCTCACTCCTACTAGTGAATGTAATGTAACACACACCCATACAATGTGCACCACCCAGCGATGTTTTTCAGAAACCTATCCTACATTGCCACTGCATGTTCCCTGACCTTCCCATGCTGACCATCCCGCGGTGCTTTTCTCGATCCTACATTGCCACTCACGGCCTATCCAAATTCAGACCCTCCGATTCACACCACCCCGTGATGTTTTTCTCACTCCTACTAGTGAATGTAATGTAACACACACCCATACAATGCCCACCACCCCGTGATGTTTTTCTCACTCCTACTAGTGAATGTAATGTAACACACACCCATACAATGCGCACCACCCCGCGATGTTTTTCAGAATCCTATCCTACATTGCCACTGCATGTTCCCTGACCTCCCCATGCTGACCACCCCGCGGTCCTTTTCTCCATCCCACATTGCCACACACTGCCTATCCTAATTCAGACCCTCCGATTCATACCACCCCGTGATGTTTTTCTCACTCCTACTAATGAATGTAATGTAACACACACCCATACAATGCGCACCACCCCGTGATGTTTTTCTCACTCCTACTAGTGAATGTAATGTAACACACACCCATACAATGCGCACCACCCCGCGGTGTTTTTCGGAAACCTATCCTACATTGCCACTGCATGTTCCCTGACATCCCCATGCTGACCACCCCGCGGTGCTTTTCTCCATCCTACATTGCCAATCACTGCCTATCCTAATTCAGACACTCCGATTCACACCACCCCGTGATGTTTTTCTCACTCCTACTAGTGAACGTAATGTAACACACACCCATACATTGCGCACCACCCCGTGATGTTTTTCTCACTCCTACTAGTGAATGTAATGTAACACACACCCATACAATGCGCACCACCCCGTGATGTTTTTCTCACTCCTACTAGTGAATGTAATGTAACACACACCCATACAATGCGCACCATCCCGCGATTTTTTTCAGAAACCTGTCCTACTTTGCCACTGCATGTTCCCTGACTTCCCCATACTGACCACCCCGCGGTGCTTTTCTCCATCCTACAGTGCCACTCACTGCCTATCCTAATTCAGACCATCCGATTCACACCACTCCATTGTGTTTTTCTCACTCCTACTAGTGAATGTAATGTAACACACACCCAAATAATGCGCCACACCCCGCGATGTTTTTCGGAAACCTATCCTACATTGCCACTGCATGTTCCCTGACCTCCCCATGCTGACCACCCCGCGGTGCTTTTCTCCACCCTACATTGCCACTCACTGCCTATCCTAATTCAGACCCTCCGATTCACACCACCCCGTGATGTTTTTCTCACTCCTACTAGTGAATGTAATGTAACACACACCCATACAATGCGCACCACCCCGTGATGTTTTTCTCACTCCTACTAGTGAATGTAATGTAACACACACCCATACAATGCGCCCCACCCCGCGATGTTTTTCAGAAACCTATCCTACATTGCCACTGCATGTTCCCTGACCTCCCCATGCTGACCACCCCGCGGTGCTTTTCTCCATCCTACATTGCCACTCACTGCCTATCCTAATTCAGACCCTCCGATTCACACCACCCCGTGATGTTTTTCTCACTCCTACTAGTGAATGTAATGTAACATACACCCATACAATGCGCACCACCCCGCGATGTTTTTCAGAAACCTATCCTACATTGCCACTGCATGTTCCCTGACATCCAAATGCTGACCACCCCGAGGTGCTTTTTCCATCCTACATTGCCTCTCAATGCCTATCCTAATTCAGACCCTCCGATTCTCACCACCCCGTGATGTTTTTCTAACTCCTACTAGTAAATGTAATGTAACAAACACCCATACAATGCGCACCACCACGTGTTTTTCTCACTCCTACTAGTGAATGTAATGTAACACACACCCATACAATGCGCACCACCCCGCGATGTTTTTCAGAAACCTATCCTACATTGCCACTGCATGTTCCCTGACCTCCCCATGCTGACCACCCCGAGGTGCTTTTCTCCATCCTACATTGCCTCTCACTGCCTATCCTAATTCAGACCCTCCGATTCACACCACCCCGTGATGTTTTTCTCACTCCTACTAGTGAATGTAATGTAACACACACCCTTACAATGTGAACCACCCCGTGATGTTTTTCTCACTCCTACTAGTGAATGTAATGTAACACACACCCATACAATGCGCACCACCCAGCGATGTTTTTCAGAAACCTATCCTACATTGCCACTGCATGTTCCCTGACCTCCCCATGCTGACCATCCCGCGGTGCTTTTCTCGATCCTACATTGCCACTCACGGCCTATCCTAATTCAGACCCTCCGATTCACACCACCCCGTGATGTTTTTCTCACTCCTACTAGTGAATGTAATGTAACACACACCCATACAATGCGCACCATCCCGTGATGTTTTTCTCACTCCTACTAGTGAATGTAATGTAACACACACCCATACAATGCGCCCCACCCCGCGATGTTTTTCAGAAACCTATCCTACATTGCCACTGCATGTTCCCTGACCTCCCCATGCTGACCACCCCGAGGTGCTTTTCTCCGTCCTACATTGCCTCTCACTGCCTATCCTAATTCAGACCCTCCGATTCACACCACCCCGTGATGTTTTTCTCACTCCTACTAGTGAATGTAATGTAACACACACCCATACAATGCGCACCATCCCGTGATGTTTTTCTCACTCCTACTAGTGAATGTAATGTAACACACACCCATACAATGCGCACCACCCCGCGATGTTTTTCGGAAACCTATCCTACATTGCCACTGCATGTTCCCTGACCTCCCCATGCTGACCAGCCCGCGGTGCTTTTCTCCATCCTATATTGCCAATCACTGCCTATCCTAATTCAGACCCTCCGATTCACACCACCCCGTGATGTTTTTCTCACTCCTACTAGTGAATGTAATGTAACACACACCCATACAATGTGCACCACCGCGTGATGTTTTTCTCACTCCTACTAGTGAATGTAATGTAACACACACCCATACAATGCGCACCACCCCACGAAGTTTTTCAGAAACCTATCTTATATTGCCACTGCATGTTCCCTGAACTCCCCATGCTGACGACCCCGCGGTGCTTTTCTCCATCCTACATTGCCACTCACTGCCTATCCTAATTCAGACCCTCCGATTCACACCACCCCGTGATGTTTTTCTCACTCCTACTAGTGAATGTAATGTAACACACACCCATACAATGCGCCCCCCCCCGGCGATGTTTTTCCGAAACCTATCCTACATTGCCACTGCATGTTTCCTGACCTCCCCATGCTGACCACCCCGCGGTGCTTTTCTCCATCCTACATTGCCACTCACTGCCTATCCTAATTTAGACCCTCCGATTCACAGCACCCCGTGATGTTTTTCTCACTCCTACTGGTGAATGTAATGTAACACACACCCATACAATGCGCACCACCCCGCGATGTTTTTTAGAAACCTATCCTACATTGCCACTGCATGTTCCCTGACCTCCCCATGCTGACCACCCCGCGGTGCTTTTCTCCATCCTACATTGCCACTCACTGCCTATCCTAATTCAGACCCTCCGATTCACACCACCCCGTGATGTTTTTCTCACTCCTACTAGTGAATGTAATGTAACACACACCCATACAATGCGCACCACCCCGTGATGTTTTTCTCACTCCTACTAGTGAATGTAATGTAACACACACCCATACAATGCGCACCACCCCGGGATGTTTTTCAGAAACCTATCCTACTTTGCCACTGCATGTTCCCTGACCTCCCCATGCTGACCACCCCGCGATGCTTTTCTCCATCCTACATTGCCACTCACTGCCTATCCTAATTCAGAGCCTCCGATTCACACCACCCCGTGATGTTTTTCTTACTCCTACTAGTGAATGTAATGTAACACACACCCATATAATTCGCACCACCCCGCGATGTTTTTCCGAAACCTATCCTACATTGCCACTGCATGTTCCCTGACCTCCCCATGCTGACCACCCCGCGGTGCTTTTCTCCATCCTACATTGCCAGTCACTGCCTATCCTAATTCAGACCCTCCGATTCACACCACCCCGTGATGTTTTTCTCACTCCTACTAGTGAATGTAATGTAACACACACCCATACAATGCGCACCACCCCGCGATGTTTTTCGGAAACCTATCCTACATTGCCACTGCATGTTCCCTGACTTCCCCATGCTGACCATCCCGCAGTGCTTTTCTCCATCCTACATTGCCACTCACTGCCAATCCTAATTCAGACCCTCCGATTCCCACCACCCCGTGATGTTTTTCTCACTCCTACTAGTGAATGTAATGTAACACACACCCATACAATGCGCACCATCCCGTGATGTTTTTCTCACTCCTACTAGTGAATGTAATGTAACACACACCCATACAATGCGCACCATCCCGTGATGTTTTTCTCACTCCTACTAGTGAATGTAATGTAACACACACCCATACAATGCGCACCACCCCGCGATGTTTTTCAGAAACCTATCCTACATTGCCACTGCATGTTCCCTGACCTCCCCATGCGGACCACCCCGCGGTGCTTTTCTCCATCCCACATTGCCACACACTGCCTATCCTAATTCAGACCCTCCGATTCACACCACCCCGTTATGTTTTCTCACTCCTACTAGTGAATGTAATGTAACACACACCCATACAATGTGCACCACCCCGTGATGTTTTTCTCACTCCTACTAGTGAATGTAATGTAACACACACCCATACAATGCGCACCACCCCGCGATGTTTTTCAGAAACCTATCCTACATTGATACTGCATGTTCCATGACCTCCCCATGCTGACCACCCCGCGGTGCTTTTCTCCATCCTACATTGCCACTCACTGCCTATCCTAATTCAGACCCTCCAATTCACACCACCCCGTAATGTTTTTCTCACTCCTACTAGTGAATGTAATGTAACACACACCCATACAATGCGCACCACCCCGCGATGTTTTTCAGAAACCTATCCTACATTGCCACTGCATGTTCCCTGACCTCCCCATGCTGACCACCTCGATGTGCTTTTTCCATCCTACATTGCCTTTCACTGCCTATCCTAATTCAGACCCTCCGATTCACACCACCCCGTGATGTTTTTCTCACTCCTACTAGTGAATGTAATGTAACACACACCCATACAATGCGCACCACCCCGTGATGTTTTTCTCACTCCTACTAGTGAATGTAATGTAACTCACACCCATACAATGCGCACCACCCCGCGATGTTTTTCAGAAACCTATCCTCCATTGCCATTGCATGTTCCCTGACCTCCCCATGCTGACCACCCCGCGGTGCTTTTCTCCATCCTACATTGCCACTCACTGCCTATCCTAATTCAGACCCTCCGATTCAAACCACTCCGTGATGTTTTTCTCACTCCTACTAGTGAATGTAATGTAACACACACCCATACAATGCCCACCACCCCGTGATGTTTTTGTCACTCCTACTAGTGAATGTAATGTAACACACACCCATACAAAGCGCACCACCCCGCGATGTTTTTCAGAATCCTATCCTACATTGCCACTGCATGTTCCCTGACCTCCCCATGCTAACCACACCGCGGTGCTTTTCTACATCCTACATTGCCACTCACTGCCTATCCTAATTCAGACCCTCTGATTCACACCACCGCGTGATGTTTTTCTCACTCCTACTAGTGAATGTAATGTAACACACACCCATACAATGCGCACCACCCCGCGATGTTTTTCGGAAACCTATCCTACATTGCCACTGCATGTTCCCTGACCTCCCCATGCTGACCAGCCCGCGGTGCTTTTCTCCATCCTACATTGCCAATCACTGCCTATCCTAATTCAGACCCTCCGATTCACACCACCCCGTGAAGTTTTTCTCACTCCTACTAGTGAATGTAATGTAACACACACCCATACAATGTGCACCACCCCGTGATGTTTTTCTCACTCCTACTAGTGAATGTAATGTAACACACACCCATACAATGCGCACCACCCCACGAAGTTTTTCAGAAACCTATCTTATATTGCCACTGCATGTTCCCTGAACTCCCCATGCTGACCACCCCGCGGTGCTTTTCTCCATCCTACATTGCCACTCACTGCCTATCCTAATTCAGACCCTCCGATTCACACCACCCCGTGATGTTTTTCTCACTTCTACTAGTGAATGTAATGTAACACACACCCATGCAATGCGCCCCCCCCGCGATGTTTTTCGGAAACCTATCCTACATTGCCACTGCATGTTCCCTGACCTCCCCATGCTGACCACCCCGCGGTGCTTTTCTCCATCCTACATTGCCACTCACTGCCTATCCTAATTTAGACCCTCCGATTCACAGCACCCCGTGATGTTTTTCTCACTCCTACTGGTGAATGTAATGTAACACACACCCATACAATGCGCACCACCCCACGATGTTTTTTAGAAACCTATCCTACATTGCCACTGCATGTTCCCTGACCTCCCCATGCTGACCACCCCGCGGTGCTTTTCTCCATCCTACATTGCCACTCACTGCCTATCCTAATTCAGACCCTCCGATTCACACCACCCCGTGATGTTTTTCTCACTCCTACTAGTGAATGTAATGTAACACACACCCATACAATGCCCACCACCCCGTGATGTTTTTCTCACTCCTACTAGTGAATGTAATGTAACACACACCCATACAATGCGCACCACCCCGCGATGTTTTTCAGAATCCTATCCTACATTGCCACTGCATGTTCCCTGACCTCCCCATGCTGACCACCCCGCGGTCCTTTTCTCCATCCCACATTGCCACACACTGCCTATCCTAATTCAGACCCTCCGATTCATACCACCCCGTGATGTTTTTCTCACTCCTACTAATGAATGTAATGTAACACACACCCATACAATGCGCACCACCCCGTGATGTTTTTCTCACTCCTACTAGTGAATGTAATGTAACACACACCCATACAATGCGCACCACCCCGCGGTGTTTTTCGGAAACCTATCCTACATTGCCACTGCATGTTCCCTGACATCCCCATGCTGACCACCCCGCGGTGCTTTTCTCCATCCTACATTGCCAATCACTGCCTATCCTAATTCAGACACTCCGATTCACACCACCCCGTGATGTTTTTCTCACTCCTACTAGTGAACGTAATGTAACACACACCCATACATTGCGCACCACCCCGTGATGTTTTTCTCACTCCTACTAGTGAATGTAATGTAACACACACCCATACAATGCGCACCACCCCGTGATGTTTTTCTCACTCCTACTAGTGAATGTAATGTAACACACACCCATACAATGCGCACCACCCCGCGATTTTTTTCAGAAACCTGTCCTACTTTGCCACTGCATGTTCCCTGACTTCCCCATACTGACCACCCCGCGGTGCTTTTCTCCATCCTACATTGCCACTCACTGCCTATCCTAATTCAGACCATCCGATTCACACCACTCCATTGTGTTTTTCTCACTCCTACTAGTGAATGTAATGTAACACACACCCAAATAATGCGCAACACCCCGCGATGTTTTTCGGAAACCTATCCTACATTGCCACTGCATGTTCCCTGACCTCCCCATGCTGACCACCCCGCGGTGCTTTTCTCCACCCTACATTGCCACTCACTGCCTATCCTAATTCAGACCCTCCGATTCACACCACCCCGTGATGTTTTTCTCACTCCTACTAGTGAATGTAATGTAACACACACCCATACAATGCGCACCACCCCGTGATGTTTTTCTCACTCCTACTAGTGAATGTAATGTAACACACACCCATACAATGCGCCCCACCCCGCGATGTTTTTCAGAAACCTATCCTACATTGCCACTGCATGTTCCCTGACCTCCCCATGCTGACCACCCCGCGGTGCTTTTCTCCATCCTACATTGCCACTCACTGCCTATCCTAATTCAGACCCTCCGATTCACACCACCCCGTGATGTTTTTCTCACTCCTACTAGTGAATGTAATGTAACATACACCCATACAATGCGCACCACCCCGCGATGTTTTTCAGAAACCTATCCTACATTGCCACTGCATGTTCCCTGACATCCAAATGCTGACCACCCCGAGGTGCTTTTTCCATCCTACATTGCCTCTCAATGCCTATCCTAATTCAGACCCTCCGATTCTCACCACCCCGTGATGTTTTTCTAACTCCTACTAGTAAATGTAATGTAACAAACACCCATACAATGCGCACCACCACGTGTTTTTCTCACTCCTACTAGTGAATGTAATGTAACACACACCCATACAATGCGCACCACCCCGCGATGTTTTTCAGAAACCTATCCTACATTGCCACTGCATGTTCCCTGACCTCCCCATGCTGACCACCCCGAGGTGCTTTTCTCCATCCTACATTGCCTCTCACTGCCTATCCTAATTCAGACCCTCCGATTCACACCACCCCGTGATGTTTTTCTCACTCCTACTAGTGAATGTAATGTAACACACACCCATACAATGTGAACCACCCCGTGATGTTTTTCTCACTCCTACTAGTGAATGTAATGTAACACACACCCATACAATGCGCACCACCCAGCGATGTTTTTCAGAAACCTATCCTACATTGCCACTGCATGTTCCCTGACCTCCCCATGCTGACCATCCCGCGGTGCTTTTCTCGATCCTACATTGCCACTCACGGCCTATCCTAATTCAGACCCTCCGATTCACACCACCCCGTGATGTTTTTCTCACTCCTACTAGTGAATGTAATGTAACACACACCCATACAATGCGCACCATCCCGTGATGTTTTTCTCACTCCTACTAGTGAATGTAATGTAACACACACCCATACAATGCGCCCCACCCCGCGATGTTTTTCAGAAACCTATCCTACATTGCCACTGCATGTTCCCTGACCTCCCCATGCTGACCACCCCGAGGTGCTTTTCTCCATCCTACATTGCCTCTCACTGCCTATCCTAATTCAGACCCTCCGATTCACACCACCCCGTGATGTTTTTCTCACTCCTACTAGTGAATGTAATGTAACACACACCCATACAATGCGCACCATCCCGTGATGTTTTTCTCACTCCTACTAGTGAATGTAATGTAACACACACCCATACAATGCGCACCACCCCGCGATGTTTTTCGAAAACCTATCCTACATTGCCACTGCATGTTCCCTGACCTCCCCATGCTGACCAGCCCGCGGTGCTTTTCTCCATCCTATATTGCCAATCACTGCCTATCCTAATTCAGACCCTCCGATTCACACCACCCCGTGATGTTTTTCTCACTCCTACTAGTGAATGTAATGTAACACACACCCATACAATGTGCACCACCCCGTGATGTTTTTCTCACTCCTACTAGTGAATGTAATGTAACACACACCCATACAATGCGCACCACCCCACGAAGTTTTTCAGAAACCTATCTTATATTGCCACTGCATGTTCCCTGAACTCCCCATGCTGACGACCCCGCGGTGCTTTTCTCCATCCTACATTGCCACTCACTGCCTATCCTAATTCAGACCCTCCGATTCACACCACCCCGTGATGTTTTTCTCACTCCTACTAGTGAATGTAATGTAACACACACCCATACAATGCGCCCCCCCCCCCGGCGATGTTTTTCCGAAACCTATCCTACATTGCCACTGCATGTTTCCTGACCTCCCCATGCTGACCACCCCGCGGTGCTTTTCTCCATCCTACATTGCCACTCACTGCCTATCCTAATTTAGACCCTCCGATTCACAGCACCCCGTGATGTTTTTCTCACTCCTACTGGTGAATGTAATGTAACACACACCCATACAATGCGCACCACCCCGCGATGTTTTTTAGAAACCTATCCTACATTGCCACTGCATGTTCCCTGACCTCCCCATGCTGACCACCCCGCGGTGCTTTTCTCCATCCTACATTGCCACTCACTGCCTATCCTAATTCAGACCCTCCGATTCACACCACCCCGTGATGTTTTTCTCACTCCTACTAGTGAATGTAATGTAACACACACCCATACAATGCGCACCACCCCGTGATGTTTTTCTCACTCCTACTAGTGAATGTAATGTAACACACACCCATACAATGCGCACCACCCCGGGATGTTTTTCAGAAACCTATCCTACTTTGCCACTGCATGTTCCCTGACCTCCCCATGCTGACCACCCCGCGATGCTTTTCTCCATCCTACATTGCCACTCACTGCCTATCCTAATTCAGAGCCTCCGATTCACACCACCCCGTGATGTTTTTCTTACTCCTACTAGTGAATGTAATGTAACACACACCCATATAATTCGCACCACCCCGCGATGTTTTTCCGAAACCTATCCTACATTGCCACTGCATGTTCCCTGACCTCCCCATGCTGACCACCCCGCGGTGCTTTTCTCCATCCTACATTGCCAGTCACTGCCTATCCTAATTCAGACCCTCCGATTCACAACACCCCGTGATGTTTTTCTCACTCCTACTAGTGAATGTAATGTAACACACACCCATACAATGCGCACCACCCCGCGATGTTTTTCGGAAACCTATCCTACATTGCCACTGCATGTTCCCTGACTTCCCCATGCTGACCATCCCGCAGTGCTTTTCTCCATCCTACATTGCCACTCACTGCCAATCCTAATTCAGACCCTCCGATTCCCACCACCCCGTGATGTTTTTCTCACTCCTACTAGTGAATGTAATGTAACACACACCCATACAATGCGCACCATCCCGTGATGTTTTTCTCACTCCTACTAGTGAATGTAATGTAACACACACCCATACAATGCGCACCATCCCGTGATGTTTTTCTCACTCCTACTAGTGAATGTAATGTAACACACACCCATACAATGCGCACCACCCTGCGATGTTTTTCAGAAACCTATCCTACATTGCCACTGCATGTTCCCTGACCTCCCCATGCGGACCACCCCGCGGTGCTTTTCTCCATCCCACATTGCCACACACTGCCTATCCTAATTCAGACCCTCCGATTCACACCACCCCGTTATGTTTTCTCACTCCTACTAGTGAATGTAATGTAACACACACCCATACAATGTGCACCACCCCGTGATGTTTTTCTCACTCCTACTAGTGAATGTAATGTAACACACACCCATACAATGCGCACCACCCCGCGATGTTTTTCAGAAACCTATCCTACATTGATACTGCATGTTCCATGACCTCCCCATGCTGACCACCCCGCGGTGGTTTTCTCCATCCTACATTGCCACTCACTGCCTATCCTAATTCAGACCCTCCAATTCACACCACCCCGTAATGTTTTTCTCACTCCTACTAGTGAATGTAATGTAACACACACCCATACAATGCGCACCACCCCGCGATGTTTTTCAGAAACCTATCCTACATTGCCACTGCATGTTCCCTGACCTCCCCATGCTGACCACCTCGATGTGCTTTTTCCATCCTACATTGCCTTTCACTGCCTATCCTAATTCAGACCCTCCGATTCACACCACCCCGTGATGTTTTTCTCACTCCTACTACTGAATGTAATGTAACACACACCCATACAATGCGCACCACCCCGTGATGTTTTTCTCACTCCTACTAGTGAATGTAATGTAACTCACACCCATACAATGCGCACCACCCCGCGATGTTTTTCAGAAACCTATCCTCCATTGCCATTGCATGTTCCCTGACCTCCCCATGCTGACCACCCCGCGGTGCTTTTCTCCATCCTACATTGCCACTCACTGCCTATCCTAATTCAGACCCTCCGATTCAAACCACTCCGTGATGTTTTTCTCACTCCTACTAGTGAATGTAATGTAACACACACCCATACAATGCCCACCACCCCGTGATGTTTTTGTCACTCCTACTAGTGAATGTAATGTAACACACACCCATACAAAGCGCACCACCCCGCGATGTTTTTCAGAATCCTATCCTACATTGCCACTGCATGTTCCCTGACCTCCCCATGCTAACCACACCGCGGTGCTTTTCTACATCCTACATTGCCACTCACTGCCTATCCTAATTCAGACCCTCTGATTCACACCACCGCGTGATGTTTTTCTCACTCCTACTAGTGAATGTAATGTAACACACACCCATACAATGCGCACCACCCCGCGATGTTTTTCGGAAACCTATCCTACATTGCCACTGCATGTTCCCTGACCTCCCCATGCTGACCAGCCCGCGGTGCTTTTCTCCATCCTACATTGCCAATCACTGCCTATCCTAATTCAGACCCTCCGATTCACACCACCCCGTGATGTTTTTCTCACTCCTACTAGTGAATGTAATGTAACACACACCCATACAATGTGCACCACCCCGTGATGTTTTTCTCACTCCTACTAGTGAATGTAATGTAACACACACCCATACAATGCGCACCACCCCACGAAGTTTTTCAGAAACCTATCTTATATTGCCACTGCATGTTCCCTGAACTCCCCATGCTGACCACCCCGCGGTGCTTTTCTCCATCCTACATTGCCACTCACTGCCTATCCTAATTCAGACCCTCCGATTCACACCACCCCGTGATGTTTTTCTCACTTCTACTAGTGAATGTAATGTAACACACACCCATACAATGCGCCCCCCCCCGCGATGTTTTTTGGAAACCTATCCTACATTGCCACTGCATGTTCCCTGACCTCCCCATGCTGACCACCCCGCGGTGCTTTTCTCCATCCTACATTGCCACTCACTGCCTATCCTAATTTAGACCCTCCGATTCACAGCACCCCGTGATGTTTTTCTCACTCCTACTGGTGAATGTAATGTAACACACACCCATACAATGCGCACCACCCCACGATGTTTTTTAGAAACCTATCCTACATTGCCACTGCATGTTCCCTGACCTCCCCATGCTGACCACCCCGCGGTGCTTTTCTCCATCCTACATTGCCACTCACTGCCTATCCTAATTCAGACCCTCCGATTCACACCACCCCGTGATGTTTTTCTCACTCCTACTAGTGAATGTAATGTAACACACACCCATACAATGCGCACCACCCCGTGATGTTTTTCTCACTCCTACTAGTGAATGTAATGTAACACACACCCATGCAATGCGCACCACCCCGGGATGTTTTTCAGAAACCTATCCTACTTTGCCACTGCATGTTCCCTGACCTCCCCATGCTGACCACCCCGCGGTGCTTTTCTCCATCCTACATTGCCACTCACTGCCTATCCTAATTCAGAGCCTCCGATTCACACCACCCCGTGATGTTTTTCTTACTCCTACTAGTGAATGTAATGTAACACACACCCATATAATTCGCACCACCCCGCGATGTTTTTCCGAAACCTATCCTACATTGCCACTGCATGTTCCCTGACCTCCCGATGCTGACCACCCCGCGGTGCTTTTCTCCATCCTACATTGCCAGTCACTGCCTATCCTAATTCAGACCCTCCGATTCACAACACCCCGTGATGTTTTTCTCACTCCTACTAGTGAATGTAATGTAACACACACCCATACAATGCGCACCACCCCGCGATGTTTTTCGGAAACCTATCCTACATTGCCACTGCATGTTCCCTGACTTCCCCATGCTGACCATCCCGCAGTGCTTTTCTCCATCCTACATTGCCACTCACTGCCAATCCTAATTCAGACCCTCCGATTCCCACCACCCCGTGATGTTTTTCTCACTCCTACTAGTGAATGTAATGTAACACACACCCATACAATGCGCACCATCCCGTGATGTTTTTCTCACTCCTACTAGTGAATGTAATGTAACACACACCCATACAATGCGCACCATCCCGTGATGTTTTTCTCACTCCTACTAGTGAATGTAATGTAACACACACCCATACAATGCGCACCACCCCGCGATGTTTTTCAGAAACCTATCCTACATTGCCACTGCATGTTCCCTGACCTCCCCATGCTGACCACCCCGCGGTGCTTTTCTCCATCCCACATTGCCACACACTGCCTATCCTAATTCAGACCCTCCGATTCACACCACCCCGTTATGTTTTCTCACTCCTACTAGTGAATGTAATGTAACACACACCCATACAATGTGCACCACCCCGTGATGTTTTTCTCACTCCTACTAGTGAATGTAATGTAACACACACCCATACAATGCGCACCACCCCGCGATGTTTTTCAGAAACCTATCCTACATTGATACTGCATGTTCCATGACCTCCCCATGCTGACCACCCCGCGGTGCTTTTCTCCATCCTACATTGCCACTCACTGCCTATCCTAATTCAGACCCTCCAATTCACACCACCCCGTAATGTTTTTCTCACTCCTACTAGTGAATGTAATGTAACACACACCCATACAATGCGCACCACCCCGCGATGTTTTTCAGAAACCTATCCTACATTGCCACTGCATGTTCCCTGACCTCCCCATGCTGACCACCTCGAGGTGCTTTTTCCATCCTACATTGCCTCTCATTGCCTATCCTAATTCAGACCCTCCGATTCACACCACCCCGTGATGTTTTTCTCACTCCTACTAGTGAATGTAATGTAACACACACCCATACAATGCGCACCACCCCGTGATGTTTTTCTCACTCCTACTAGTGAATGTAATGTAACTCACACCCATACAATGCGCACCACCCCGCGATGTTTTTCAGAAACCTATCCTCCATTGCCATTGCATGTTCCCTGACCTCCCCATGCTGACCACCCCGCGGTGCTTTTCTCCATCCTACATTGCCACTCACTGCCTATCCTAATTCAGACCCTCTGATTCAAACCACTCCGTGATGTTTTTCTCACTCCTACTAGTGAATGTAATGTAACACACACCCTTACAATGCCCACCACCCCGTGATGTTTTTGTCACTCCTACTAGTGAATGTAATGTAACACACACCCATACAAAGCGCACCACCCCGCGATGTTTTTCAGAATCCTATCCTACATTGCCACTGCATGTTCCCTGACCTCCCCATGCTGACCACACCGCGGTGCTTTTCTACATCCTACATTGCCACTCACTGCCTATCCTAATTCAGACCCTCTGATTCACACCACCGCGTGATGTTTTTCTCACTCCTACTAGTGAATGTAATGTAACACACACCCATACAATGCGCACCACCCCGCGATGTTTTTCGGAAACCTATCCTACATTGCCACTGCATGTTCCCTGACCTCCCCATGCTGACCAGCCCGCGGTGCTTTTCTCCATCCTACATTGCCAATCACTGCCTATCCTAATTCAGACCCTCCGATTCACACCACCCCGTGATGTTTTTCTCACTCCTACTAGTGAATGTAATGTAACACACACCCATACAATGTGCACCACCCCGTGATGTTTTTCTCACTCCTACTAGTGAATGTAATGTAACACACACCCATACAATGCGCACCACCCCACGAAGTTTTTCAGAAACCTATCTTATATTGCCACTGCATGTTCCCTGAACTCCCCATGCTGACCACCCCGCGGTGCTTTTCTCCATCCTACATTGCCACTCACTGCCTATCCTAATTCAGACCATCCGATTCACACCACCCCGTGATGTTTTTCTCACTTCTACTAGTGAATGTAATGTAACACACACCCATACAATGCGCCCCCCCCCGCGATGTTTTTCGGAAACCTATCCTACATTGCCACTGCATGTTCCCTGACCTCCCCATGCTGACCACCCCGCGGTGCTTTTCTCCATCCTACATTGCCACTCACTGCCTATCCTAATTTAGACCCTCCGATTCACAGCACCCCGTGATGTTTTTCTCACTCCTACTGGTGAATGTAATGTAACACACACCCATACAATGCGCACCACCCCGCGATGTTTTTTAGAAACCTATCCTACATTGCCACTGCATGTTCCCTGACCTCCCCATGCTGACCACCCCGCGGTGCTTTTCTCCATCCTACATTGCCACTCACTGCCTATCCTAATTCAGACCCTCCGATTCACACCACCCCGTGATGTTTTTCTCACTCCTACTAGTGAATGTAATGTAACACACACCCATACAATGCGCACCACCCCGTGATGTTTTTCTCACTCCTACTAGTGAATGTAATGTAACACACACCCATACAATGCGCACCACCCCGCGATGTTTTTCGGAAACCTATCCTACATTGCCACTGCATGTTCCCTGACTTCCCCATGCTGACCATCCCGCAGTGCTTTTCTCCATCCTACATTGCCACTCACTGCCAATCCTAATTCAGACCCTCCGATTCCCACCACCCCGTGATGTTTTTCTCACTCCTACTAGTGAATGTAATGTAACACACACCCATACAATGCGCACCATCCCGTGATGTTTTTCTCACTCCTACTAGTGAATGTAATGTAACACACACCCATACAATGCGCACCATCCCGTGATGATTTTCTCACTCCTACTAGTGAATGTAATGTAACACACACCCATACAATGCGCACCACCCCGCGATGTTTTTCACAAACCTAATCTACATTGCCACTGCATGTTCCCTGACCTCCCCATGCTGACCACCCCGCGGTGCTTTTCTCCATCCCACATTGCCACACACTGCCTATCCTAATTCAGACCCTCCGATTCACACCACCCCGTTATGTTTTCTCACTCCTACTAGTGAATGTAATGTAACACACACCCATACAATGTGCACCACCCCGTGATGTTTGTCTCACTCCTACTAGTGAATGTAATGTAACACACACCCATACAATGCGCACCACCCCGCGATGTTTTTCAGAAACCTATCCTACATTGATATTGCATGTTCCATGACCTCCCCATGCTGACCACCCCGCGGTGCTTTTCTCCATCCTACATTGCCACTCACTGCCTATCCTAATTCAGACCCACCAATTCACACCACCCCGTAATGTTTTTCTCACTCCTACTAGTGAATGTAATGTAACACACACCCATACAATGCGCACCACCCCGCGATGTTTTTCAGAAACCTATCCTACATTGCCACTGCATGTTCCCTGACCTCCCCATGCTGACCACGTCGAGGTGCTTTTTCCATCCTACATTGCCTCTCACTGCCTATCCTAATTCAGACCCTCCGATTCACACCACCCCGTGATGTTTTTCACACTCCTACTAGTGAATGTAATGTAACACACACCCATACAATGCGCACCACCCCGTGATGTTTTTCTCACTCCTACTAGTGAATGTAATGTAACTCACACCCATACAATGCGCACCACCCCGCGATGTTTTTCAGAAACCTATCCTCCATTGCCATTGCATGTTCCCTGACCTCCCCATGCTGACCACCCCGCGGTGCTTTTCTCCATCCTAAATTGCCACTCACTGCCTATCCTAATTCAGACCCTCCGATTCAAACCACTCCGTGATGTTTTTCTCACTCCTACTAGTGAATGTAATGTAACACACACCCATACAATGCCCACCACCCCGTGATGTTTTTGTCACTCCTACTAGTGAATGTAATGTAACACACACCCATACAAAGCGCACCACCCCGCGATGTTTTTCAGAATCCTATCCTACATTGCCACTGCATGTTCCCTGACCTCCCCATGCTGACCACCCCTCGGTCCTTTTCTCCATCCCACATTGCCACACACTGCCTATCCTAATTCAGACCCTCCGATTCACACCACCCCGTGATGTTTTTCTCACTCCTACTAATGAATGTAATGTAACACACACCCATACAATGCGCACCACCCCGTGATGTTTTTCTCACTCCTACTAGTGAATGTAATGTAACACACACCCATACAATGCGCACCACCCCGCGGTGTTTTTCGGAAACCTATCCTACATTGCCACTGCATGTTCCCTGACCTCCCCATGCTGACCACCCCGCGGTGCTTTTCTCCATCCTACATTGCCACTCACTGCCTATCCTAATTTAGACCCTCCGATTCACAGCACCCCGTGATGTTTTTCTCACTCCTACTGGTGAATGTAATGTAACACACACCCATACAATGCGCACCACCCCGCGATGTTTTTTAGAAACCTATCCTACATTGCCACTGCATGTTCCCTGACCTCCCCATGCTGACCACCCCGCGGTGCTTTTCTCCATCCTACATTGCCACTCACTGCCTATCCTAATTCAGACCCTCCGATTCACACCACCCCGTGATGTTTTTCTCACTCCTACTAGTGAATGTAATGTAACACACACCCATACAATGCGCACCACCCCGTGATGTTTTTCTCACTCCTACTAGTGAATGTAATGTAACACACACCCATACAATGCGCACCACCCCGCGATGTTTTTCGGAAACCTATCCTACATTGCCACTGCATGTTCCCTGACTTCCCCATGCTGACCATCCCGCAGTGCTTTTCTCCATCCTACATTGCCACTCACTGCCAATCCTAATTCAGACCCTCCGATTCCCACCACCCCGTGATGTTTTTCTCACTCCTACTAGTGAATGTAATGTAACACACACCCATACAATGCGCACCATCCCGTGATGTTTTTCTCACTCCTACTAGTGAATGTAATGTAACACACACCCATACAATGCGCACCATCCCGTGATGTTTTTCTCACTCCTACTAGTGAATGTAATGTAACACACACCCATACAATGCGCACCACCCCGCGATGTTTTTCACAAACCTATCCTACATTGCCACTGCATGTTCCCTGACCTCCCCATGCTGACCACCCCGCGGTGCTTTTCTCCATCCCACATTGCCACACACTGCCTATCCTAATTCAGATCCTCCGATTCACACCACCCCGTTATGTTTTCTCACTCCTACTAGTGAATGTAATGTAACACACACCCATACAATGTGCACCACCCCGTGATTTTTGTCTCACTCCTACTAGTGAATGTAATGTAACACACAACCATACAATGCGCACCACCCCGCGATGTTTTTCAGAAACCTATCCTACATTGATATTGCATGTTCCATGACCTCCCCATGCTGACCACCCCGCGGTGCTTTTCTCCATCCTACATTGCCACTCACTGCCTATCCTAATTCAGACCCACCAATTCACACCACCCCGTAATGTTTTTCTCACTCCTACTAGTGAATGTAATGTAACACACACCCCTACAATGCGCACCACCCCGCGATGTTTTTCAGAAACCTATCCTACATTGCCACTGCATGTTCCCTGACCTCCCCATGCTGACCACCTCGAGGTGCTTTTTCCATCCTACATTGCCTCTCACTGCCTATCCTAATTCAGACCCTCCGATTCACACCACCCCGTGATGTTTTTCACACTCCTACTAGTGAATGTAATGTAACACACACCCATACAATGCGCACCACCCCGTGATGTTTTTCTCACTCCTACTAGTGAATGTAATGTAACTCACACCCATACAATGCGCACCACCCCGCGATGTTTTTCAGAAACCTATCCTCCATTGCCATTGCATGTTCCCTGACCTCCCCATGCTGACCACCCCGCGGTGCTTTTCTCCATCCTACATTGCCACTCACTGCCTATCCTAATTCAGACCCTCCGATTCAAACCACTCCGTGATGTTTTTCTCACTCCTACTAGTGAATGTAATGTAACACACACCCATACAATGCCCACCACTCCGTGATGTTTTTGTCACTCCTACTAGTGAATGTAATGTAACACACACCCATACAAAGCGCACCACCCCGCGATGTTTTTCAGAATCCTATCCTACATTGCCACTGCATGTTCCCTGACCTCCCCATGCTGACCACCCCTCGGTCCTTTTCTCCATCCCACATTGCCACACACTGCCTATCCTAATTCAGACCCTCCGATTCACACCACCCCGTGATGTTTTTCTCACTCCTACTAATGAATGTAATGTAACACACACCCATACAATGCGCACCACCCCGTGATGTTTTTCTCACTCCTACTAGTGAACGTAATGTAACACACACCCATACATTGCGCACCACCCCGTGATGTTTTTCTCACTCCTACTAGTGAATGTAATGTAACACACACCCATACAATGCGCACCACCCCGTGATGTTTTTCTCACTCCTACTAGTGAATGTAATGTAACACACACCCATACAATGCGCACCACCCCGCGATTTTTTTCAGAAACCTATCCTACTTTGCCACTGCATGTTCCCTGACTTCCCCATACTGACCACCCCGCGGTGCTTTTCTCCATCCTACATTGCCACTCACTGCCTATCCTAATTCAGACCATCCGATTCACACCACTCCAATGTGTTTTTCTCACTCCTACTACTGAATGTAATGTAACACACACCCATATAATGCGCAACACCCCGCGATGTTTTTCGGAAACCTATCCTACATTGCCACTGCATGTTCCCTGACCTCCCCATGCTGACCACCCCGCGGTGCTTTTCTCCACCCTACATTGCCACTCACTGCCTATCCTAATTCAGACCCTCCGATTCACACCACCCCGTGATGTTTTTCTCACTCCTACTAGTGAATGTAATGTAACACACACCCATACAATGCGCACCACCCCATGATGTTTTTCTCACTCCTACTAGTGAATGTAATGTAACACACACCCATACAATGCGCACCACCCCGCGATGTTTTTCAGAAACCTATCCTACATTGCCACTGCATGTTCCCTGACCTCCCCATGCTGACCACCCCGCGGTGCTTTTCTCCATCCTACATTGCCACTCACTGCCTATCCTAATTCAGACCCTCCGATTCACACCACCCCGTGATGTTTTTCTCACTCCTACTAGTGAATGTAATGTAACACACACCCATACAATGCGCACCACCCCGCGATGTTTTTCAGAAACCTATCCTACATTGCCACTGCATGTTCCCTGACATCCAAATGCTGACCACCCCGAGGTGCTTTTTCCATCCTACATTGCCTCTCACTGCCTATCCTAATTCAGACCCTCCGATTCACACCACCCCGTGATGTTTTTCTAACTCCTACTAGTAAATGTAATGTAACAAACACCCATACAATGCGCACCACCACGTGTTTTTCTCACTCCTACTAGTGAATGTAATGTAACACACACCCATACAATGCGCACCACCCCGCGATGTTTTTCAGAAACCTATCCTACATTGCCACTGCATGTTCCCTGACCTCCACATGCTGACCACCCCGAGGTGCTTTTCTCCATCCTACATTGCCTCTCACTGCCTATCCTAATTCAGACCCTCCGATTCACACCACCCCGTGATGTTTTTCTCACTCCTACTAGTGAATGTAATGTAACACACACCCATACAATGTGAACCACCCCGTGATGTTTTTCTCACTCCTACTAGTGAATGTAATGTAACACACACCCATACAATGCGCACCACCCAGCGATGTTTTTCAGAAACCTATCCTACATTGCCACTGCATGTTCCCTGACCTCCCCATGCTGACCATCCCGCGGTGCTTTTCTTGATCCTACATTGCCATTCACGGCCTATCCTAATTCAGACCCTCCGATTCACACCACCCCGTGATGTTTTTCTCACTCCTACTAGTGAATGTAATGTAACACACACCCATACAATGCACACCATCCCGTGATGTTTTTCTCACTCCTACTAGTGAATGTAATGTAACACACACCCATACAATGCGCCCCACCCCGCGATGTTTTTCAGAAACCTATCCTACATTGCCACTGCATGTTCCCTGACCTCCCCATGCTGACCACCCCGCGGTGCTTTTCTACATCCTATATTGCCACTCACTGCCTATCCTAATTCAGACCCTCCGATTCACACCACCGCGTGATGTTTTTCTCACTCCTACTAGTGAATGTAATGTAACACACACCCATACAATGCGCACCACCCCGCGATGTTTTTCGGAAACCTATCCTACATTGCCACTGCATGTTCCCTGACCTCCCCATGCTGACCAGCCTGCGGTGCTTTTCTCCATCCTACATTGCCAATCACTGCCTATCCTAATTCAGACCCTCCGATTCACACCACCCCGTGATGTTTTTCTCACTCCTACTAGTGAATGTAATGTAACACACACCCATACAATGTGCACCACCCCGTGATGTTTTTCTCACTCCTACTAGTGAATGTAATGTAACACACACCCATACAATGTGCACCACCCCGTGATGTTTTTCTCACTCCTACTAGTGAATGTAATGTAACACACACCCATACAATGCGCACCAACCCCGCGATGTTTTTCAGAAACCTATCCTACATTGATACTGCATGTTCCCTGACCTCCCAATGCTGACAACCCCGCGGTGCTTTTCTCCATCCTACATTGCCACTCACTGCCTATCCTAATTTAGACCCTCCGATTCACACCACCCCGTGATGTTTTTCTCACTCCTACTAGTGAATGTAATGTAACACACACCCATACAATGCGCACCACCCCGCGATGTTTTTCAGAAACCTATCCTACATTGCCACTGCATGTTCCCTGACCTCCCCATGATGACCACACCGAGGTGCTTTTCTCCATCCTACATTGCCTCTCACTGCCTATCCTAATTCAGACCCTTTGATTCACACCACCCCGTGATGTTTTTCTCACTCCTACTAGTGAATGTAATGTAACACACACCCATACAATGTGCACAACCCCGTGATGTTTTTCTCATTCCTACTAGTGAATGTAATGTAACACACACCCATACAATGCGCACCACCCCGCGATTTTTTTCAGAAACCTATCCTACATTGATATTGCATGTTCCCTGACCTCCCCATGCTGACCACCCCTCGGTGCTTTTCTCCATCCTACATTGCCACTCACTGCCTATCGTAATTCAGACCCTCCGATTCACACCACCCCGTGATGTTTTTCTCACTCCTACTAGTGAATGTAATATAACACACACCCATACAATGCGCACCACCCCGCGATGTTTTTCAGAAACCTATCCTACATTGCCAGTGCATGTTCCCTGACCTCCCCATGCTGACCACACCGAGGTGCTTTTCTCCATCCTACATTGCTTCTCACTGCCTATCCTAATTCAGACCCTCCGATTCACACCACCCCGTGATGTTTTTCTCACTCCTAATAGTGAATGTAATGTAACACACACCCATACAATGCGCACCACCCCGTGATGTTTTTCTCACTCCTACTGGTGAATGTAATGTAACACACACCCATACAATGCGCACCACCCCGCCATGTTTTTCAGAAACCTATCCTACATTGCCACTGCATGTTCCCTGACCTCCACATGCTGACCACCCCGCGGTGCTTTTCTCCATCCTACATTGCCACGCACTGCCTATCCTAATTCAGACCCTCCGATTCACACCACCCCGTGATGTTTTCTCACTCCTACTAGTGAATGTAATGTAACACACACCCATACAATGCGCACCACCCCGCGATGTTTTTCGGAAACCAGTCCTACATTGCCACTGCATGTTCCCTGACCTCCCCATGCTGACCACCCCGCGGTGCTTTTCTCCATCCTACATTGGCACTCACTGCCTATCCTAATTCAGACCCTCCAATTCACACCACACCGTGATATTTTTCTCACTCCTACTAGTGAATGTAATGTAACACACACCCATACAATGCGCACCACCCCGCGATGTTTTTCAGAAACCTATCCTACATTGCCACTGCATGTTCCCTGAGCTCCCCATGCTGACCACCCCGCGGTGCTTTTCTTCATCCTACATTGACACTCACTGCCTATCCTAACTCAGACCCTCCGATGCACACCTCCTCGTGATGTTTTTCTCACTCCTACTAGTGAATGTAATGTAACACACACCCATACAATGCGCACCACCCCGTGATGTTTTTCAGAAAACTATCCTACATTGCCACTGCATGTTCCCTGACCTCCCCATGCTGACCACACGGCGGTGCTTTTCTCCATCCTACATTGTGACTCACTGCCTATCCTAATTCGGACCCTCCGATTCACACCACTGCGTGATGTTTTTCTCACTCCTACTAGTGAATGTAATGTAACACAAACCCATACAATGCGCACCACTCCGTGATGTTTTTCTCACTCCCACTAGTGTATGTAATGTAACACACTCCCATACAATGCGCACCACCCCGCGATGTTTTTCAGAAATCTATCCTACATTGCCACTGAATGTTCCCTGACCTCCCCATGCTGACCACCCCGCGGTGCTTTTCTCCATCCTAAATTGCCACTCACTGCCTATCCTAATTTAGAACCTCCGATTCTCACCATCCCGCGATGTTTTTCTGACTCCTACTAGTGAATGTAATGTAACACACACCCATACAATGCGCAAAACCCCACGATGTTTTTCAGAAACCTATCCTACATTGCCACTGCATGTTCGCTCACCTCCCTATGCTGACCACCCCGCGGTGCTTTTCTCCATCCTACATTGCCACTCACTGCCTATCCTAATTCAGACCCTCCGATTCACACCACCCCGTGATGTTTTTCTCACTCCTACTAGTGAATGTAATGTAACACACACCCATACAATGCGCACCAACCCGCGATGTTTTTCAGAAACCTATCCTACATTACCACTGCATGTTCCCTGACCTCCGCATGCTGACCACGCCGCGGTGCTTTTCTCCATCCTACATTGCCACTCACTGCCTATCCTAATTCAGACCCTCCGATTCACACCACCCCGTGATGTTTTTCTCACTCCTACTAGTGAATGTAATGTAACACACACCCATACAATGCGCAACCACCCATGATGTTTTTCTCATTCCTACTAGTGAATGTAATGTAACACACTTCCATACAATGCGCACCACCCCGCGATGATTTTTAGAAACCTATCCTACATTGCCACTGCATGTTCCCTGACCTCCCCATGCTGACCACCCCGCGGTGCTTTTCTCCATCCTACATTGCCACTCACTGCCTATCCTAATTCAGAACCTCCGATTCACACCACCCCGCGATGTTTTTCTGACTCCTACTAGTGAAGGTTATGTAACACACACCCATACAATGCGCACAACCCCGCGATGTTTTTCAAAAACCTATCCTACATTGCCACTGCATGTTCGCTCACCTCCCCATGCTGACCACCCCGCGGTGCATTTCTCCATCCTACATTGCCACTCACTGCCTATCCTAATTCAGACCCTCCGATTCACACCACACCGTGATGTTTTTCTCACTCCTACTAGTGAATGTAATGTAACACACACCCATAAAATGCCCACCACCCCGCGATGTTTTTCAGAAACCTATCCTACATTGCCACTGCATGTTCCCTGAGCTCTCCATGCTTACCACCCCGCGGTGCTTTTCTTCATCCTACATTGACACTCACTGCCTATCCTAATTCAGACCCTCCGATTCACACCTCCTCGAGATGTTTTTCTCACTCCTACTACCGAATGTAATGTAACACACACCCATACAATGCGCACCACCCCGTGATGTTTTTCAGAAAACTATCCTACATTGCCACTGCATGTTCCCTGACCTCCCCATGCTGACCACACCGCGGTGCTTTTCTCCATCCTACATTGTGACTCACTGCCTATCCTAATTCAGACCCTCCGATTCACACCACCGCGTGATGTTTTTCTCAATCCTACTAGTGAATGTAATGTAACACACACCCATACAATGCGCAACCACCCGTGATGTTTTTCTCATTCCTACTAGTGAATGTAATGTAACACACTTCCATACAATGCGCACCACCCCGCGATGATTTTTAGAAACCTATCCTACATTGCCACTGTATGTTCCCTGACCTCCCCATGCTGACCACCCCGCGGTGCTTTTCTCCATCCTACATTGCCACTCACTGCCTATCCTAATTCAGAACCTCCGATTCACACCACCCCGCGATGTTTTTCTGACTCCTACTAGTGAAGGTTATGTAACACACACCCATACAATGCGCACAACCCCGCGATGTTTTTCAGAAACCTATCCTACATTGCCACTGCATGTTCGCTCACCTCCCCATGCTGACCACCCCGCGGTGCATTTCTCCATCCTACATTGCCACTCACTGCCTATCCTAATTCAGACCCTCCGATTCACACCACCCCGTGATGTTTTTCTCACTCCTACTAGTGAATGTAATGTAACACACACCCATACAATGCGCACCACCCCGCGATGTTTTTCAGAAACCTATCCTACATTACCACTGCATGTTCCCTGACCTCCACATGCTGACCACGCCGGGGTGCTTTTCTCCATCCTACATTGCCACTCACTGCCTATCCTAATTCAGAACCTCCGATTCACACCACCCCGTTATGTTTTTCTCACTCCTACTAGTGAATGTAATGTAATATACACCCATACAATGCGCACCACCCCGTGATGTTTTTCTCACTCCTACTAGTGAATGTAATGTAACACACACCCATACAATGCGCACCACCCCGCGATGTTTTTCTGAAACCTATCCTACATTGCCACTGCATGTTCCTTAACCTCCCCATGCTGACCACCCCGTGGTGCTTTTCTCCATCCTACATTGCCACTCACTGCCTATCCTAATTCAGACCCTCCGATTCAACCACCCCGTGATGTTTTTCTCACTCCTACTAGTGAATGTAATGTAACACACACCCATGCAATGCGCACCACCCCGCGATGTTTTTGAAAAACCTATCCTACATTGCCACTGCATGTTCCCTGACTTCCCAATGCTGACAACCCCGCGGTTTTTTTCTCCATCCTATATTGCCACTGACTGCCTATCCTAATTCAGACCCTCCGATTCACACCATCCCGTGATGTTTTTCTCACTCCTAATAGTAAATGTAATGTAACACACACCCATAAAATGCGCACCACACCGCGATGTTTTTCAGAAACCTATCCTACATTGCCACTGCATGTTCCCTGACCTCCCCATGCTGACCACCCCGCGGTGCTTTTCTCCATCCTACATTGCCACTCACTGCCTATCCTAATTCAGACCCTCCAATTCACACCACCCCATGATGTTTTTCTCACTCCTACTAGTGAATGTAATGTAACACACACCCATACAATGCGCACCACCCCGCGATGTTTTTCAGAAACCTATCCTACATTGCCACTGCATGTTCCCTGACCTCCACATGCTGACCACCCCGCGGTGCTTTTCTCCATCCTACATTGCCACTCACTGCCTATCCTAATTCAGACCCTCCGATTCACACCACCCCATGATGTTTTTTTCACTCCTACTAGTGAATGTAATGTAACACACACCCATACAATGCGCAAAACCCCACGATGTTTTTCAGAAACCTATCCTACATTGCCACTGCATGTTCGCTCACCTCCCCATGCTGACCACCCCGCGGTGCTTTTCTACATCCGACATTGCCACTCACTGCCTATCCTAATTCAGACCCTCCGATTCACACCACCGCGTGATGTTTTTCTCACTCCTACTAGTGAATGTAATGTAACACACACCCATACAATGCGCACCAACCCGCGATGTTTTTCAGAAACCTATCCTACATTACCACTGCATGTTCCCTGACCTCCCCATGCTGACCACGCCGCGGTGCTTTTCTCCATCCTACATTGCCACTCACTGCCTATCCTAATTCAGACCCTCCGATTCGCACCAACCCGTGATGTTTTTCTCACTCCTACTAGTGAATGTAATGTAACACACACCCATACAATGTGCACCACCCCGTGATGTTTTTCTCACTCCTACTAG
Organism: Cavia porcellus; assembly: GCF_034190915.1. Taxonomy (NCBI): domain Eukaryota; kingdom Metazoa; phylum Chordata; class Mammalia; order Rodentia; family Caviidae; genus Cavia; species Cavia porcellus. Next base: position 105,562 of record NW_026947702.1, on the reverse strand, counting down.
TGAATGTAATGTAACACACACCCATACAATGCGCACCACGCCGTGATGTTTTTCTCACTCCTACTAGTGAATGTAATGTAACACACACCCATTCAATGCGCACCACCCCGCGATGTTTTTCAGAAACCTATCCTACATTGCCACTGCATGTTCCCTGGCCTCCCCATGCTGACCACCCCTCGGTGCTTTTCTCCATCCTACATTGCCACTCACTGCCTATCCTAATTCAGACCCTCTGATTCACACCACCCCGTGATGTTTTTCTCACTCCTACTAGTGAATGTAATGTAACACACACCCATACAATGCGCACCACCCCGCGATGTTTTTCAGAAACCTATCCTACATTGCCACTGCATGTTCCCTGAGCTCCCCATGCTTACCACCCCGCGGTGCTTTTCTTCATCCTACATTGACACTCACTGCCTATCCTAATTCAGACCCTCCGATTCACACCTCCTCGTGATGTTTTTCTCACTCCTACTAGTGAATGTAATGTAACACACACCCATACAATGTGCACCACCCCGTGATGTTTTTCCGAAAACTATCCTACATTGCCACTGCATGTTCCCTGACCTCCCCATGCTGACCACAACGCGGTGCTTTTCTCCATCCTACATTGTGACTCACTGCCTATCGTAATTCAGACCCTCCGATTCACACCACCGCGTGATGTTTTTCTCAATCCTACTAGTGAATGTAATGTAACACACACCCATACAATGCGCAACCCCCCGTGATGTTTTTCTCATTCCTACTAGTGAATGTAATGTAACACACTTCCATACAATGCGCACCACCCCGCGATGATTTTTAGAAACCTATCCTACATTGCCACTGCATGTTCCCTGACCTCCCCATGCTGACCACCCCGCGGTGCTTTTCTCCATCCTACATTGCCACTCACTGCCTATCCTAATTCAGAACCTCCGATTCACACCACCCCGCGATGTTTTTCTGACTCCTACTAGTGAATGTTATGTAACACACACCCATACAATGCGCACAACCCCGCGATGTTTTTCAGAAACCTATCCTACATTGCCACTGCATGTTCGCTCACCTCCCCATGCTGACCACCCCGCGGTGCATTTCTTCATCCTACATTGCCACTCACTGCCTATCCTAATTCAGACCCACCGATTCACACCACCCCGGGATGTTTTTCTCACTCCTACTAGTGAATGTAATGTAACACACACCCATACAATGCGCACCACCCCACGATGTTTTTCAGAAACCTATCCTACATTACCACTGCATGTTCCCTGACCTCCACATGCTGACCACGCCGGGGTGCTTTTCTCCATCCTACATTGCCACTCACTGCCTATCCTAATTCAGACCCTCCGATTCACACCACCCCGTTATGTTTTTCTCACTCCTACTAGTGAATGTAATGTAACATACACCCATACAATGCGCACCACCCCGTGATGTTTTTCTCACTCCTACTAGTGAATGTAATGTAACACACACCCATACAATGCGCACCACCCCGCGATGTTTTTCTGAAACCTATCCTACATTGCCACTGCATGTTCATTAACCTCCCCATGCTGACCACCCCGTGGTGCTTTTCTCCATCCTACATTGCCACTCACTGCCTATCCTAATTCAGACCCTCCGATTCAACCACCCCGTGATGTTTTTCTCACTCCTACTAGTGAATGTAATGTAACACACACCCATACAATGCGCACCACCCCACGATGTTTTTCAGAAACCTATCCTACATTGCCACTGCATGTTCCCTGACCTCCGCATGCTGACCACCCCGCGGTGCTTTTCTCCATCCTACATTGACACTCACTGCCTATCCTAATTCAGACCCTCCGATTCACACTTCCCCGTGATGTTTTTCTCACTCCTACTAGTGAATGTAATGTAACACACACCCATTCAATGCGCACCAACCCGCGATGTTTTTCAGAAACCTATCCTACATTGCCACTGCATGTTCCCTGGCCTCCCCATGCTGACCACCCCTCGGTGCTTTTCTCCATCCTACATTGCCACTCACTGCCTATCCTAATTCAGACCCTCCGATTCACACCACCCCGAGATGTTTTTCTCACTCCTACTAGTGAATGTAATGTAACACACACCCATACAATGCGCACCACCCCGTGATGTTTTTCTCACTCCTACTAGTGAATGTAATGTAACACACACCCATGCAATGCGCACCACCCCGCGATGTTTTTGAAAAACCTATCCTACATTGCCACTGCATGTTCCCTGACTTCCCAATGCTGACCACCCCGCGGTTTTTTTCTCCATCCTATATTGCCACTGACTGCCTATCCTAATTCAGACCCTCCGATTCACACCACCCCGTGATGTTTTTCTCACTCCTACTAGTAAATGTAATGTAACTCACACCCATACAATGCGCACCACCCCGCGATGTTTTTCAGAAACCTATCCTACATTGCTACTGCATGTTCCCTGACCTCCCCATGCTGACCACCCCGCGGTGCTTTTCTCCATCCTACATTGCCACTCACTGCCTATCCTAATTCAGACCCTCCAATTCACACCACCCCGTGATGTTTTTCTCACTCCTACTAGTGAATGTAATGTAACACACACCCATACAATGCGCACCACCCCGCGATGTTTTTCAGAAACCTATCCTACATTGCCACTGCATGTTCCCTGACTTCCCAATGCTGACCACCCCGCGGTTTTTTTCTCCATCCTATATTGCCACTGACTGCCTATCCTAATTCAGACCCTCCGATTCACACCACCCCGTGATGTTTTTCTCATTCCTACTAGTGAATGTAATTTAACACACACCCATACAATGCGCACCACCCCGTGATGTTTTTCTGACTCCTACTAGTGAATGTAATGTAACACACACCCATACAATGCGCACCACCACGTGTTTTTCTCACTCCTACTAATGAATGTAATGTAACACACACCCATACAATGCGCACCACCCCGCGATGTTTTTCAGAAACCTATCCTACATTGCCACTGCATGTTCCCTGACCTCCGCATGCTGACCACCCCGCGGTGCTTTTCTCCATCCTACATTGCCAATCACTGCCTATCCTAATTCAGACCCTCCGATTCTCACTTCCCCGTGATGTTTTTCTCACTCCTACTAGTGAATGTAATGTAACACACACCCATACAATGCGCACCACCGCGTGATGTTTTTCTGAATCCTACTAGTGAATGTAATGTAACACACACCCATACAATGCGCACCACCCCGCGATGTTTTTCAGAAACCTATCCTACATTACCACTGCATGTTCCCTGACCTCCACATGCTGACCACGCCGCGGTGCTTTTCTCCATCCTACATTGCCACTCACTGCCTATCCTAATTCAGACCCTCCGATTCACACCACCCCGTGATGTTTTTCTCACTCCTACTAGTGAATGTAATGTAACATACACCCATACAATGCGCACCACCCCGTGATGTTTTTCTCACTCCTACTAGTGAATGTAATGTAACACACACCCATACAATGCGCACCAACCCGCGATGTTTTTCTGAAACCTATCCTACATTGCCACTGCATGTTCCTTAACCTCCCCATGCTGACCACCCCGTGGTGCTTTTCTCCATCCTACATTGCCACTCACTGCCTATCCTAATTCAGACCCTCCGATTCACACCACCCCGTGATGTTTTTCTCACTCCTACTAGTGAATGTAATGTAACACACACCCATACAATGCGCCCCACCCCGCGATGTTTTTCAGAAACCTATCCTACATTGCCACTGCATGTTCCCTGACCTCGGCATGCTGACCACCCCGCGGTGCTTTTCTCCATCCTACATTGACACTCACTGCCTATCCTAATTCAGACCCTCCGATTCACACTTCCCCGTGATGTTTTTCTCACTCTTACTAGTGAATGTAATGTAACACACACCCATTCAATGCGCACCACCCCGCGATGTTTTTCAGAAACCTATCCTACATTGCCACTGCATGTTCCCTGACCTCCCCATGCTGACCACCCCGCGGTGCTTTTCTCCATCCTACATTGCCTCTCACTGCCTATCCTAATTCAGACCCTCCGATTCACACCACCCCGTGATGTTTTTCTCACTCCTACTAGTGAATGTAATGTAACACACACCCATACAATGCGCACCACCCCGTGATATTTTTCTCACTCCTACTAGTGAATGTAATGTAACACACACCCATACAATGCGCAACACCCCGCTCTGTTTTTCAGAAACCTATCCTACATTGCCACTGCATGTTCCCTGACCTCCACATGCTGACCACACCGCGGTGCTTTTCTCCATCCTACATTGCCACTCACTGAATATCCTAATTCAGACCCTCCGATTCACACCACCCCGTGATGTTTTTCTCACTCCTACTAGTGAATGTAATGTAACACACACCCATACAATGCGCACCACCCCGCGATGTTTTTCGGAAACCAATCCTACATTGCCAAGGCATGTTCCCTGACCTCCCCATGCTGACCACCCCGCGGTGCTTTTCTCCATCCTACATTGCCACTCACTGCCTATCCTAATTCAGACCCTCCGATTCACACCACACCGTGATGTTTTTCTCACTCCTACTAGTGAATGTAATGTAACACACACCCATACAATGCGCACCACCCCGCGATGTTTTTCAGAAAACTATCCTACATTGCCACTGCATGTTCCCTGAGCTCCCCATGCTTACCACCCCGCGGTGCTTTTCTTCATCCTACATTGACACTCACTGCCTATCCTAATTCAGACACTCCGATTCACACCTCCTCGTGATGTTTTTCTCACTCCTACTAGTGAATGTAATGTAACACACACCCATACAATGCGCACCACCCCGTGATGTTTTTCAGAAAACTATCCTACATTGCCACTGCATGTTCCCTGACCTCCCCATGCTGACCACACCGCGTGCTTTTCTCCATCCTACATTGTGACTCACTGCCTATCCCAATTCAGACCCTCCGATTCACACCACCGCATGATGTTTTTCTCACTCCTACTAGTGAATGTAATGTAACACACACCCATACAATGCGCACCACCCCGTGATGTTTTTCTCACTCCTACTAGTGAATGTAATGTAAGAAACTCCCATACAATGCGCACCACCCCGAGATGTTTTTCAGAAACCTATCCTACATTGCCACTGAATGTTCCCTGACCTCCCCATGCTGACCACCCCGCGGTGCTTTTCTCCATCCTACATTGCCACTCACTGCCTATCCTAATTCAGACCCTCCGATTCACACCACCCCGTGATGTTTTTCTCACTCCTACTAGTGAATGTAATGTAACATACAACCATACAATGCGCACCACCCCGTGATGTTTTTCTCACTCCTACTAGTGAATGTAATGTAACACACACCCATACAATACGCACCACCCCGCGACGTTTTTCTGAAACCTATCCTACATTGCCACTGCATGTTCCTTAACCTCCCCATGCTGACCAACCCGCGGTGCTTTTCTCCATCCTACATTGCCATTCACTGCCTATCCTAATTCAGACCCTCCGATTCACACCACCCCGTGATGTTTTTCTCACTCCTACTAGTGAATGTAATGTAACACACACCCATACAATGCGCACCACCCCACGATGTTTTTCAGAAACCTATCCTACATTGCCACTGCATGTTCCCTGACCTCCCCATGCTGAGCACCCCTCGGTGCTTTTCTCCATCCTACATTGCCACTCACTGCCTATCCTAATTCAGACCCTCCGATTCACACCACCCCATGATGTTTTTCTCACTCCTACTAGTGAATGTAATGTAACACACACACATACAATGCGCACCACCCTGTGATATTTTTCTCACTCCTACTAGTGAATGTAATGTAACATACACCCATACAATGCGCACCACCCCGTGATGTTTTTCTCACTCCTACTAGTGAATGTAATGTAACACACACCCATACAATACGCACCACCCCGCAATGTTTTTCAGAAACCTATCCTACATTGCCACTGCATGTTCCCTGACCTCCCCATGCTGACCACCCCGCGGTGCTTTTCTCCATCCTACATTGCCACTCACTGCCTATCCTAATTCAGACCCTCCAATTCACACCACCCCGTGATGTTTTTCTCACTCCTACTAGTGAATGTAATGTAACACACACCCATACAATGCGCACCACCCCGCGATGTTTTTCAGAAACCTATCCTACATTGCCACTGCATGTTCCCTGACCTCCCCATGCTGACCACCCCGCGGTGCTTTTCTCCATCCTACATTGCCACTCACTGCCTATCCTAATTCAGACCCTCCGATTCACACCACCCCATGATGTTTTTTTCACTCCTACTAGTGAATGTAATGTAACACACACCCATACAATGCCCACCACCCTGCGATGTTTTTCAGAAACCTATCCTACATTGCCACTGCATGTTCCCTGACCTCCCCATGCTGACCACCCCGCGGTGCTTTTCTCCATCCAACATTGCCACTCATGGCCTATCCTAATACAGACCCTCCGATTCACACCACCCCGTGATGTTTTTCTCACTCCTACTAGTGAATGTAATGTAACACACACCCATTCAATGCGCACCACCCCGCGATGTTTTTCTCACTCCTACTAGTGAATGTAATGTAACACACACCCATACAATGCGCACCACCCCGTGATGTTTTTCTCACTCCTACTAGTGAATGTAATGTAACACACACCCATACAATGCGCACCACCACGCGACGTTTCTCTGAAACCTATCCTACATTGCCACTGCATGTTCCTTAACCTCCCCATGCTGACCACCCCGTGGTGCTTTTCTCCATCCTACATTGCCACTCACTGCCTATCCTAATTCAGACCCTCCGATTCACACCACCCCGCGATGTTTTTCTCACTCCTACTAGTGAATGTAATGTAACACACACCCATACAACGCGCACCACCCACGATCTTTTTCAGAAACCTATCCTACATTGCCACTGCATGTTCCCTGACCTCCGCATGCTGACCACCCCGCGGTGCTTTTCTCCATCCTACATTGCCAATCACTGCCTATCCTAATTCAGACCCTCCGATTCTCACTTCCCCGTGATGTTTTTCTCACTCCTACTAGTGAATGTAATGTAACACACACCCATTCAATGCGCACCACCCCGCGATGGTTTTCAGAAACCTATCCTACATTGCCACTGCATGTTCCCTGGCCTCCCCATGCTAAGCACCCCTCGGTGCTTTTCTCCATCCTACATTGCCACTCACTGCCGATCCTAATTCAGACCCTCCAATTCACACCACCCCGTGATGTTTTTCTCACTCCTACTAGTGAATGTAATGTAACACACACCCATACAATGCGCACCACCGCGTGATGTTTTTCTGAATCCTACTAGTGAATGTAATGTAACACACACCCATACAATGCGCACCACCCCGCGATGTTTTTCAGAAACCTATCCTACATTACCACTGCATGTTCCCTGACCTCCACATGCTGACCACGCCGCGGTGCTTTTCTCCATCCTACATTGCCACTCACTGCCTATCCTAATTCAGACCCTCCGATTCACACCACCCCGTGATGTTTTTCTCACTCCTACTAGTGAATGTAATGTAACATACACCCATACAATGCGCACCACCCCGTGATGTTTTTCTCACTCCTACTAGTGAATGTAATGTAACACACACCCATACAATGCGCACCAACCCGCGATGTTTTTCTGAAACCTATCCTACATTGCCACTGCATGTTCCTTAACCTCCCCATGCTGACCACCCCGTGGTGCTTTTCTCCATCCTACATTGCCACTCACTGCCTATCCTAATTCAGACCCTCCGATTCACACCACCCCGTGATGTTTTTCTCACTCCTACTAGTGAATGTAATGTAACACACACCCATACAATGCGCCCCACCCCGCGATGTTTTTCAGAAACCTATCCTACATTGCCACTGCATGTTCCCTGACCTCGGCATGCTGACCACCCCGCGGTGCTTTTCTCCATCCTACATTGACACTCACTGCCTATCCTAATTCAGACCCTCCGATTCACACTTCCCCGTGATGTTTTTCTCACTCTTACTAGTGAATGTAATGTAACACACACCCATTCAATGCGCACCACCCCGCGATGTTTTTCAGAAACCTATCCTACATTGCCACTGCATGTTCCCTGACCTCCCCATGCTGACCACCCCGCGGTGCTTTTCTCCATCCTACATTGCCTCTCACTGCCTATCCTAATTCAGACCCTCCGATTCACACCACCCCGTGATGTTTTTCTCACTCCTACTAGTGAATGTAATGTAACACACACCCATACAATGCGCACCACCCCGTGATATTTTTCTCACTCCTACTAGTGAATGTAATGTAACACACACCCATACAATGCGCAACACCCCGCTATGTTTTTCAGAAACCTATCCTACATTGCCACTGCATGTTCCCTGACCTCCACATGCTGACCACACCGCGGTGCTTTTCTCCATCCTACATTGCCACTCACTGAATATCCTAATTCAGACCCTCCGATTCACACCACCCCGTGATGTTTTTCTCACTCCTACTGGTGAATGTAATGTAACACACACCCATACAATGCGCACCACCCCGCGATGTTTTTCGGAAACCAATCCTACATTGCCACGGCATGTTCCCTGACCTCCCCATGCTGACCAACCCGCGGTGCTTTTCTCCATCCTACATTGCCACTCACTGCCTATCCTAATTCAGACCCTCCGATTCACACCACACCGTGATGTTTTTCTCACTCCTACTAGTGAATGTAATGTAACACACACCCATACAATGCGCACCACCCCGCGATGTTTTTCAGAAAACTATCCTACATTGCCACTGCATGTTCCCTGAGCTCCCCATGCTTACCACCCCGCGGTGCTTTTCTTCATCCTACATTGACACTCACTGCCTATCCTAATTCAGACACTCCGATTCACACCTCCTCGTGATGTTTTTCTCACTCCTACTAGTGAATGTAATGTAACACACACCCATACAATGCGCACCACCCCGTGATGTTTTTCAGAAAACTATCCTACATTGCCACTGCATGTTCCCTGACCTCCCCATGCTGACCACACCGCGTGCTTTTCTCCATCCTACATTGTGTCTCACTGCCTATCCCAATTCAGACACTTCGATTCACACCACCGCATGATGTTTTTCTCACTCCTACTAGTGAATGTAATGTAACACACACCCATACAATGCGCACCACCCCGTGATGTTTTTCTCACTCCTACTAGTGAATGTAATGTAAGAAACTCCCATACAATGCGCACCACCCAGAGATGTTTTTCAGAAACCTATCCTACATTGCCACTGAATGTTCCCTGACCTCCCCATGCTGACCACCCCGCGGTGCTTTTCTCCATCCTACATTGCCACTCACTGCCTATCCTAATTCAGACCCTCCGATTCACACCACCCCGTGATGTTTTTCTCACTCCTACTAGTGAATGTAATGTAACATACACCCATACAATGCGCACCACCCCGTGATGTTTTTCTCACTCCTACTAGTGAATGTAATGTAACACACACCCATACAATACGCACCACCCCGCGACGTTTTTCTGAAACCTATCCTACATTGCCACTGCATGTTCCTTAACCTCCCCATGCTGACCAACCCGTGGTGCTTTTCTCCATCCTACATTGCCATTCACTGCCTATCCTAATTCAGACCCTCCGATTCACACCACCCCGTGATGTTTTTCTCACTCCTACTAGTGAATGTAATGTAACACACACCCATACAATGCGCACCACCCCACGATGTTTTTCAGAAACCTATCCTACATTGCCACTGCATGATCCCTGGCCTCCCCATGCTGAGCACCCCTCGGTGCTTTTCTCCATCCTACATTGCCACTCACTGCCTATCCTAATTCAGACCCTCCGATTCACACCACCCCGTGATGTTTTTCTCACTCCTACTAGTGAATGTAATGTAAAACACACACATACAATGCGCACCACCCTGTGATATTTTTCTCACTCCTACTAGTGAATGTAATGTAACACACACCCATGCAATGCGCACCACCCCGCGATGTTTTTGAAAAACCTATCCTACATTGCCACTGAATGTTCCCTGACCTCCCAATGCTGACCAACCCGCGGTTTTTTTCTCCATCCTATATTGCCAGTGACTGCCTATCCTAATTCAGACCCTCCGATTCACACCACCCCGTGATGTTTTTCTCACTCCTACTAGTAAATGTAATGTAACACACACCCATACAATGCGCACCACCCCGCAATGTTTTTCAGAAACCTATCCTACATTGCCACTGCATGTTCCCTGACCTCCCCATGCTGACCACCCCGCGGTGCTTTTCTCCATCCTACATTGCCACTCACTGCCTATCCTAATTCAGACCCTCCGATTCACAGCACACCGTGATGTTTTTCTCACTCCTACTAGTGAATGTAATGTAACACACACCCATACAATGCGCACCACCCCGCGATGTTTTTCAGAAAACTATCCTACATTGCCACTGCATGTTCCCTGAGCTCCCCATGCTTACCACCCCGCGGTGCTTTTCTTCATCCTACATTGACACTCACTGCCTATCCTAATTCAGACACTCCGATTCACACCTCCTCGTGATGTTTTTCTCACTCCTACTAGTGAATGTAATGTAACACACACCCATACAATGCGCACCACCCCGTGATGTTTTTCAGAAAACTATCCTACATTGCCACTGCATGTTCCCTGACCTCCCCATGCTGACCACACCGCGTGCTTTTCTCCATCCTACATTGTGACTCACTGCCTATCCCAATTCAGACCCTCCGATTCACACCACCGCATGATGTTTTTCTCACTCCTACTAGTGAATGTAATGTAACACACACCCATACAATGCGCACCACCCCGTGATGTTTTTCTCACTCCTACTAGTGAATGTAATGTAAGAAACTCCCATACAATGCGCACCACCCCGAGATGTTTTTCAGAAACCTATCCTACATTGCCACTGAATGTTCCCTGACCTCCCCATGCTGACCACCCCGCGGTGCTTTTCTCCATCCTACATTGCCACTCACTGCCTATCCTAATTCAGACCCTCCGATTCACACCACCCCGTGATGTTTTTCTCACTCCTACTAGTGAATGTAATGTAACATACACCCATACAATGCGCACCACCCCGTGATGTTTTTCTCACTCCTACTAGTGAATGTAATGTAACACACACCCATACAATACGCACCACCCCGCGACGTTTTTCTGAAACCTATCCTACATTGCCACTGCATGTTCCTTAACCTCCCCATGCTGACCAACCCGTGGTGCTTTTCTCCATCCTACATTGCCATTCACTGCCTATCCTAATTCAGACCCTCCGATTCACACCACCCCGTGATGTTTTTCTCACTCCTACTAGTGAATGTAATGTAACACACACCCATACAATGCGCACCACCCCACGATGTTTTTCAGAAACCTATCCTACATTTCCACTGCATGTTCCCTGGCCTCCCCATGCTGAGCACCCCTCGGTGCTTTTCTCCATCCTACATTGCCACTCACTGCCTATCCTAATTCAGACCCTCCGATTCACACCACCCCGTGATGTTTTTCTCACTCCTACTAGTGAATGTAATGTAACACACACACATACAATGCGCACCACCCTGTGATATTTTTCTCACTCCTACTAGTGAATGTAATGTAACACACACCCATGCAATGCGCACCACCCCGCGATGTTTTTGAAAAACCTATCCTACATTGCCACTGAATGTTCCCTGACCTCCCAATGCTGACCAACCCGCGGTTTTTTTCTCCATCCTATATTGCCAGTGACTGCCTATCCTAATTCAGACCCTCCGATTCACACCACCCCATGATGTTTTTCTCACTCCTACTAGTAAATGTAATGTAACACACACCCATACAATGCGCACCACCCCGCGATGTTTTTCAGAAACCTATCCTACATTGCCACTGCATGTTCCCTGACCTCCCCATGCTGACCACCCCGCGGTACTTTTCTCCATCCTACATTGCCACTCACTGCCTATCCTAATTCAGACCCTCCGATTCACACCACCCCATGATGTTTTTTTCACTCCTACTAGTGAATGTAATGTAACACACACCCATACAATGCCCACCACCCTGCGATGTTTTTCAGAAACCTATCCTACATTGCCACTGCATGTTCCCTGACCTCCCCATGCTGACCACCCCGCGGTGCTTTTCTCCATCCAACATTGCCACTCATGGCCTATCCTAATACAGACCCTCCGATTCACACCACCCCGTGATGTTTTTCTCACTCCTACTAGTGAATGTAATGTAACACACACGAATTCAATGCGCACCACCCCGCGATGTTTTTCTCACTCCTACTAGTGAATGTAATGTAACACACACCCATACAATGCGCACCACCACGCGACGTTTCTCTGAAACCTATCCTACATTGCCACTGCATGTTCCTTAACCTCCCCATGCTGACCACCCCGTGGTGCTTTTCTCCATCCTACATTGCCACTCACTGCCTATCCTAATTCAGACCCTCCGATTCACACCACCCCGCGATGTTTTTCTCACTCCTACTAGTGAATGTAATGTAACACACACCCATACAATGCGCACCACCCACGATCTTTTTCAGAAACCTATCCTACATTGCCACTGCATGTTCCCTGACCTCCGCATGCTGACCACCCCGCGGTGCTTTTCTCCATCCTACATTGCCACTCACTGCCTATCCTAATCCAGACCCTCCGATTCTCACTTCCCCGTGATGTTTTTCTCACTCCTACTAGTGAATGTAATGTAACACACACCCATTCAATGCGCACCACCCCGCGATGTTTTTCAGAAACCTATCCTACATTGCCACTGCATGTTCCCTGGCCTCCCCATGCTGAGCACCCCTCGGTGCTTTTCTCCATCCTACATTGTCACTCACTGCCGATCCTAATTCAGACCCTCCAATTCACACCACCCCGTGATGTTTTTCTCACTCCTACTAGTGAATGTAATGTAACACACACCCATACAATGCGCACCACCGCGTGATGTTTTTCTGAATCCTACTAGAGAATGTAATGTAACACACACCCATACAATGCGCACCACCCCGCGATGTTTTTCAGAAACCTATCCTACATTACCACTGCATGTTCCCTGACCTCCACATGCTGACCACGCCGCGGTGCTTTTCTCCATCCTACATTGCCACTCACTGCCTATCCTAATTCAGACCCTCCGATTCACACCACCCCGTGATGTTTTTCTCACTCCTACTAGTGAATGTAATGTAACATACACCCATACAATGCGCACCACCCCTTGATGTTTTTCTCACTCCTACTAGTGAATGTAATGTAACACACACCCATACAATGCGCACCAACCCGCGATGTTTTTCAGAAACAAATCCTACATTGCCACTGCATGTTCCTTAACCTCCCCATGCTGACCACCCCGTGGTGCTTTTCTCCATCCTACATTGCCACTCACTGCCTATCCTAATTCAGACCCTCCGATTCACACCATCCCGTGATGTTTTTCTCACTCCTACTAGTGAATGTAATGTAACACACACCCATACAATGCGCCCCACCCCGCGATGTTTTTCAGAAACCTATCCTACATTGCCACTGCATGTTCCCTGACCTCGGCATGCTGACCCCCCCGCGGTGCTTTTCTCCATCCTACATTGCCATTCACTGCCTATCCTAATTCAGACCCTCCGATTCACACCACCCCGTGATGTTTTTCTCACTCCTACTAGTGAATGTAATGTAACACACACCCATACAATGCGCACCACCCCACGATGTTTTTCAGAAACCTATCCTACATTGCCACTGCATGTTCCCTGGCCTCCCCATGCTGAGCACCCCTCGGTGCTTTTCTCCATCCTACATTGCCACTCACTGCCTATCCTAATTCAGACCCTCCGATTCACACCACCCCGTGATGTTTTTCTCACTCCTACTAGTGAATGTAATGTAACACACACACATACAATGCGCACCACCCTGTGATATTTTTCTCACTCCTACTAGTTAATGTAATGTAACACACACCAATGCAATGCGCACCACCCCGCGATGTTTTTGAAAAACCTATCCTACATTGCCACTGAATGTTCCCTGACCTCCCAATGCTGACCAACCCGCGGTTTTTTTCTCCATCCTATATTGCCAGTGACTGCCTATCCTAATTCAGACCCTCCGATTAACACCACCCCGTGATGTTTTTCTCACTCCTACTAGTAAATGTAATGTAACACACACCCATACAATGTGCACCACCCCGCAATGTTTTTCAGAAACCTATCCTACATTGCCACTGCATGTTCCCTGACCTCCCCATGCTGACCACCCCGCGGTGCTTTTCTCCATCCTACATTGCCACTCACTGCCTATCCTAATTCAGACCCTCCAATTCACACCACCCCGTGATGTTTTTCTCACTCCTACTAGTGAATGTAATGTAACACACACCCATACAATGCGCACCACCCCGCGATGTTTTTCAGAAACCTATCCTACATTGCCACTGCATGTTCCCTGACCTCCCCATGCTGACCACCCCGCGGTGCTTTTCTCCATCCTACATTGCCACTCACTGCCTATCCTAATTCAGACCCTCCGATTCACACCACCCCATGATGTTTTTTTCACTCCTACTAGTGAATGTAATGTAACACACACCCATACAATGCCCACCACCCTGCGATGTTTTTCAGAAACCTATCCTACATTGCCACTGCATGTTCCCTGACCTCCCCATGCTGACCACCCCGCGGTGCTTTTCTCCATCCAACATTGCCACTCATGGCCTATCCTAATACAGACCCTCCGATTCACACCACCCCGTGATGTTTTTCTCACTCCTACTAGTGAATGTAATGTAACACACACCCATTCAATGCGCACCACCCCGCGATGTTTTTCTCACTCCTACTAGTGAATGTAATGTAACACACACCCATACAATGCGCACCACCACGCGACGTTTCTCTGAAACCTATCCTACATTGCCACTGCATGTTCCTTAACCTCCCCATGCTGACCACCCCGTGGTGCTTTTCTCCATCCTACATTGCCACTCACTGCCTATCCTAATTCAGACCCTCCGATTCACACCACCCCGCGATGTTTTTCTCACTCCTACTAGTGAATGTAATGTAACACACACCCATACAATGCGCACCACCCACGATCTTTTTCAGAAACCTATCCTACATTGCCACTGCATGTTCCCTGACCTCCGCATGCTGACCACCCCGCGGTGCTTTTCTCCATCCTACATTGCCACTCACTGCCTATCCTAATCCAGACCCTCCGATTCTCACTTCCCCGTGATGTTTTTCTCACTCCTACTAGTGAATGTAATGTAACACACACCCATTCAATGCGCACCACCCCGCGATGTTTTTCAGAAACCTATCCTACATTGCCACTGCATGTTCCCTGGCCTCCCCATGCTGAGCACCCCTCGGTGCTTTTCTCCATCCTACATTGCCACTCACTGCCGATCCTAATTCAGACCCTCCAATTCACACCACCCCGTGATGTTTTTCTCACTCCTACTAGTGAATGTAATGTAACACACACCCATACAATGCGCACCACGGCGTGATGTTTTTCTGAATCCTACTAGTGAATGTAATGTAACACACACCCATACAATGCGCACCACCCCGCGATGTTTTTCAGAAACCTATCCTACATTACCACTGCATGTTCCCTGACCTCCACATGCTGACCACGCCGCGGTGCTTTTCTCCATCCTACATTGCCACTCACTGCCTATCCTAATTCAGACCCTCCGATTCACACCACCCCGTGATGTTTTTCTCACTCCTACTAGTGAATGTAATGTAACATACACCCATACAATGCGCACCACCCCGTGATGTTTTGCTCACTCCTACTAGTGAATGTAATGTAACACACACCCATACAATGCGCACCAACCCGCGATGTTTTTCAGAAACCTATCCTACATTGCCACTGCATGTTCCTTAACCTCCCCATGCTGACCACCCCGTGGTGCTTTTCTCCATCCTACATTGCCACTCACTGCCTATCCTAATTCAGACCCTCCGATTCACACCATCCCGTGATGTTTTTCTCACTCCTACTAGTGAATGTAATGTAACACACACCCATACAATGCGTCCCACCCCGCGATGTTTTTCAGAAACCTATCCTACATTGCCACTGCATGTTCCCTGACCTCGGCATGCTGACCACCCCGCGGTGCTTTTCTCCATCCTACATTGACACTCACTGCCTATCCTAATTCAGACCCTCCGATTCACACTTCCCCGTGATGTTTTTCTCACTCTTACTAGTGAATGTAATGTAACACACACCCATTCAATGCGCACCACCCCGCGATGTTTTTCAGAAACCTATCCTACATTGCCACTGCATGTTCCCTGACCTCCCCATGCTGACCACCCCGCGGTGCTTTTCTCCATCCTACATTGCCTCTCACTGCCTATCCTAATTCAGACCCTCCGATTCACACCACCCCGTGATGTTTTTCTCACTCCTACTAGTGAATGTAATGTAACACACACCCATACAATGCGCACCACCGCGTGATGTTTTTCTGAATCCTACTAGTGAATGTAATGTAACACACACCCATACAATGCGCACCACCCCGCGATGTTTTTCAGAAACCTATCCTACATTACCACTGCATGTTCCCTGACCTCCACATGCTGACCACGCCGCGGTGCTTTTCTCCATCCTACATTGCCACTCACTGCCTATCCTAATTCAGACCCTCCGATTCACACCACCCCGTGATGTTTTTCTCACTCCTACTAGTGAATGTAATGTAACATACACCCATACAATGCGCACCACCCCGTGATGTTTTTCTCACTCCTACTAGTGAATGTAAGGTAACACACACCCATACAATGCGCACCAACCCGCGATGTTTTTCAGAAACCTATCCTACATTGCCACTGCATGTTCCTTAACCTCCCCATGCTGACCACCCCGTGGTGCTTTTCTCCATCCTACATTGCCACTCACTGCCTATCCTAATTCAGACCCTCCGATTCACACCATCCCGTGATGTTTTTCTCACTCCTACTAGTGAATGTAATGTAACACACACCCATACAATGCGTCCCACCCCGCGATGTTTTTCAGAAACCTATCCTACATTGCCACTGCATGTTCCCTGACCTCGGCATGCTGACCACCCCGCGGTGCTTTTCTCCATCCTACATTGACACTCACTGCCTATCCTAATTCAGACCCTCCGATTCACACTTCCCCGTGATGTTTTTCTCACTCTTACTAGTGAATGTAATGTAACACACACCCATTCAATGCGCACCACCCCGCGATGTTTTTCAGAAACCTATCGTACATTGCCACTGCATGTTCCCTGACCTCCCCATGCTGACCACCCCGCGGTGCTTTTCTCCATCCTACATTGCCTCTCACTGCCTATCCTAATTCAGACCCTCCAATTCACACCACCCCGTGATGTTTTTCTCACTCCTACTAGTGAATGTAATGTAACACACACCCATACAATGCGCACCACCCCGTGATATTTTTCTCACTCCTACTAGTGAATGTAATGTAACACACACTGATACAATGCGCAACACCCCGCTATGTTTTTCAGAAACCTATCCTACATTGCCACTGCATGTTCCCTGACCTCCACATGCTGACCACACCGCGGTGCTTTTCTCCATCCTACATTGCCACTCACTGAATATCCTAATTCAGACCCTCCGATTCACACCACCCCGTGATGTTTTTCTCACTCCTACTAGTGAATGTAATGTAACACACACCCATACAATGCGCACCACCCCGCCATGTTTTTCGGAAACCAATCCTACATTGCCACGGCATGTTCCCTGACCTCCCCATGCTGACCACCCCGCGGTGCTTTTCTCCATCCTACATTGCCACTCACTGCCTATCCTAATTCAGACCCTCGATTCACACCACACCGTGATGTTTTTCTCACTCCTACTAGTGAATGTAATGTAACACACACCCATACAATGCGCACCACCCCGCAATGTTTTTCAGAAAACTATCCTACATTGCCACTGCATGTTCCCTGAGCTCCCCATGCTTACCACTCCGCGGTGCTTTTCTTCATCCTACATTGACACTCACTGCCTATCCTAATTCAGACCCTCCGATTCACACCTCCTCGTGATGTTTTTCTCACTCCTACTAGTGAATGTAATGTAACACACACCCATACAATGCGCACCACCCCGTGATGTTTTTCAGAAAACTATCCTACATTGCCACTGCATGTTCCCTGACCTCCCCATGCTGACCACACCGCGTGCTTTTCTCCATCCTACATTGTGACTCACTGCCTATCCCAATTCAGACCCTCCGATTCACACCACCGCATGATGTCTTTTCTCACTCCTACTAGTGAATGTAATGTAACACACACCCATACAATGCGCACCACCCCGTGATGTTTTTCTCACTCCTACTAGTGAATGTAATGTAAGAAACTCCCATACAATGCGCACCACCCCGCGATGTTTTTCAGAAACCTATCCTACATTGCCACTGAATGTTCCCTGACCTCCCCATGCTGACCACCCCGCGGTGCTTTTCTCCATCCTACATTGCCACTCACTGCCTATCCTAATTCAGACCCTCCGATTCACACCACCCCGTGATGTTTTTCTCACTCCTACTAGTGAATGTAATGTAACATACACCCATACAATGCGCACCACCCCGTGATGTTTTTCTCACTCCTACTAGTGAATGTAATGTAACACACACCCATACAATACGCACCTCCCCGCGACGTTTTTCTGAAACCTATCCTACATTGCCACTGCATGTTCCTTAACCTCCCCATGCTGACCACCCCGTGGTGCTTTTCTCCATCCTACATTGCCATTCACTGCCTATCCTAATTCAGACCCTCCGATTCACACCACCCCGTGATGTTTTTCTCACTCCTACTAGTGAATGTAATGTAACACATACCCATACAATGCGCACCACCCCACGATGTTTTTCAGAAACCTATCCTACATTGCCACTGCATGTTCCCTGACCTCCGCATGCTGACCACCCCGCGGTGCTTTTCTCCATCCTACATTGACACTCACTGCCTATCCTAATTCAGACCCTCCGATTCACACTTCCCCGTGATGTTTTTCTCACTCCTACTAGTGAATGTAATGTAACACACACCCATTCAATGCGCACCACCCCGCGATGTTTTTCAGAAAACTATCCTACATTGCCACTGCATGTTCCCTGGCCTCCCCATGCTGAGCACCCCTCAGTGCTTTTCTCCATCCTACATTGCCACTCACTGCCTATCCTAATTCAGACCCTCCGATTCACACCACCCCGTGATGTTTTTCTCACTCCTACTAGTGAATGTAATGTAACACACACACATACAATGCGCACCACCCTGTGATATTTTTCTCACTCCTACTAGTGAATGTAATGTAACACACACCCATGCAATGCGCACCACCCCGCGATGTTTTTGAAAAACCTATCCTACATTGCCACTGAATGTTCCCTGACCTCCCAATGCTGACCACCCCGCGGTGCTTTTCTCCATCGTACATTGACACTCACTGCCTATCCTAATTCAGACCCTCTGATTCACACTTCCCCGTGATGTTTTTCTCACTCTTACTAGTGAATGTAATGTAACACACACCCATTCAATGCGCACCACCCCGCGATGTTTTTCAGAAACCTATCCTACATTGCCACTGCATGTTCCCTGACCTCCCCATGCTGACCACCCCGCGGTGCTTTTCTCCATCCTACATTGCCTCTCACTGCCTATCCTAATTCAGACCCTCCGATTCACACCACCCCGTGATGTTTTTCTCACTCCTACTAGTGAATGTAATGTAACACACACCCATACAGTGCGCACCACCCCGTGATATTTTTCTCACTCCTACTAGTGAATCTAATGTAACACACACCGATACAATGCGCAACACCCCGCTATGTTTTTCAGAAACCTATCCTACATTGCCACTGCATGTTCCCTGACCTCCACATGCTGACCACACCGCGGTGCTTTTCTCCATCCTACATTGCCACTCACTGAATATCCTAATTCAGACCCTCCGATTCACACCACCCCGTGATGTTTTTCTCACTCCTACTAGTGAATGTAATGTAACACACACCCATACAATGCGCACCACCCCGCCATGTTTTTCGGAAACCAATCCTACATTGCCACAGCATGTTCCCTGACCTCCCCATGCTGACCACCCCGCGGTGCTTTTCTCCATCCTACATTGCCACTCACTGCCTATCCTAATTCAGACCCTCCGATTCACACCACACCGTGATGTTTTTCTCACTCCTACTAGTGAATGTAATGTAACACACACCCATACAATGCGCACCAACCCGCAATGTTTTTCAGAAAACTATCCTACATTGCCACTGCATGTTCCCTGAGCTCCCCATGCTTACCACCCCGCGGTGCTTTTCTTCATCCTACATTGACACTCACTGCCTATCCTAATTCAGACCCTCCGATTCACACCTCCTCGTGATGTTTTTCTCACTCCTACTAGTGAATGTAATGTAACACACACCCATACAATGCGCACCACCCCGTGATGTTTTTCAGAAAACTATCCTACATTGCCACTGCATGTTCCCTGACCTCCCCATGCTGACCACACCGCGTGCTTTTCTCCATCCTACATTGTGACTCACTGCCTATCCCAATTCAGACCCTCCGATTCACACCACCGCATGATGTCTTTTCTCACTCCTACTAGTGAATGTAATGTAACACACACCCATACAATGCGCACCACCCCGTGATGTTTTTCTCACTCCTACTAGTGAATGTAATGTAAGAAACTCCCATACAATGCGCACCACCCCGCGATGTTTTTCAGAAAACTATCCTACATTGCCACTGAATGTTCCCTGACCTCCCCATGCTGACCACCCCGCGGTGCTTTTCTCCATCCTACATTGCCACTCACTGCCTATCCTAATTCAGACCCTCCGATTCACACCACCCCGTGATGTTTTTCTCACTCCTACTAGTGAATGTAATGTAACATACACCCATACAATGCGCACCACCCCGTGATGTTTTTCTCACTCCTACTAGTGAATGTAATGTAACACACACCCATACAATACGCACCACCCCGCGACGTTTTTCTGAAACCTATCCTACATTGCCACTGCATGTTCCTTAACCTCCCCATGCTGACCACCCCGTGGTGCTTTTCTCCATCCTACATTGCCATTCACTGCCTATCCTAATTCAGACCCTCCGATTCACACCACCCCGTGATGTTTTTCTCACTCCTACTAGTGAATGTAATGTAACACACACCCATACAATGCGCACCACCCCACGATGTTTTTCAGAAACCTATCCTACATTGCCACTGCATGTTCCCTGACCTCCGCATGCTGACCACCCCGCGGTGCTTTTCTCCATCCTACATTGACACTCACTGCCTATCCTAATTCAGACCCTCCGATTCACACTTCCCCGTGATGTTTTTCTCACTCCTACTAGTGAATGTAATGTAACACACACCCATTCAATGCGCACCACCCCGCGATGTTTTTCAGAAACCTATCCTACATTGCCACTGCATGTTCCCTGGCCTCCCCATGCTGAGCACCCCTCAGTGCTTTTCTCCATCCTACATTGCCACTCACTGCCTATCCTAATTCAGACCCTCCGATTCACACCACCCCGTGATGTTTTTCTCACTCCTACTAGTGAATGTAATGTAACACACACACATACAATGCGCACCACCCTGTGATATTTTTCTCACTCCTACTAGTGAATGTAATGTAACACACACCCATGCAATGCGCACCACCCCGCGATGTTTTTGAAAAACCTATCCTACATTGCCACTGAATGTTCCCTGACCTCCCAATGCTGACCAACCCGCGGTTTTTTTCTCCATCCTATATTGCCAGTGACTGCCTATCCTAATTCAGACCCTCCGATTCACACCACCCCGTGATGTTTTTCTCACTCCTACTAGTAAATGTAATGTAACACACACCCATACAATGCGCACCACCCCGCAATGTTTTTCAGAAACCTATCCTACATTGCTACTGCATGTTCCCTGAGCTCCCCATGCTGACCACCCCGCGGTGCTTTTCTCCATCCTACATTGCCACTCACTGCCTATCCTAATTCAGACCTTCCGATTCACACCACCCCGTGATGTTTTTCTCACTCCTACTGGTGAATGTAATGTAACATACACCCATACAATGCGCACCACCCCGTGATGTTTTTCTCACTCCTACTAGTGAATGTAATGTAACACACACCCATACAATGCGCACCACCACGCGACGTTTCTCTGAAACCTATCCTACATTGCCACTGCATGTTCCTTAACCTCCCCATGCTGACCACCCCGTGGTGCTTTTCTCCATCCTACATTGCCACTCACTGCATATCCTAATTCAGACCCTCCGATTCACACCACCCCGCGATGTTTTTCTCACTCCTACTAGTGAATGTAATGTAACACACACCCATACAATGCGCACCACCCACGATCTTTTTCAGAAACCTATCCTACATTGCCACTGCATGTTCCCTGACCTCCGCATGCTGACCACCCCGCGGTGCTTTTCTCCATCCTACATTGCCACTCACTGCCTATCCTAATTCAGACCCTCCGATTCTCACTTCCCCGTGATGTTTTTCTCACTCCTACTAGTGAATGTAATGTAACACACACCCATTCAATGCGCACCACCCCGCGATGTTTTTCAGAAACCTATCCTACATTGCCACTGCATGTTCCCTGGCCTCCCCATGCTGAGCACCACTCGGTGCTTTTCTCCATCCTACATTGCCACTCACTGCCGATCCTAATTCAGACCCTCCAATTCACACCACCCCGTGATGTTTTTCTCACTCCTACTAGTGAATGTAATGTAACACACACCCATACAATGCGCACCAACCCGCGATGTTTTTCTGAAACCTATCCTACATTGCCACTGCATGTTCCTTAACCTCCCCATGCTGACCACCCCGTTGTGCTTTTCTCCATCCTACATTGCCACTCACTGCCTATCCTAATTCAGACCCTCCGATTCACACCATCCCGTGATGTTTTTCTCACTCCTACTAGTGAATGTAATGTAACACACACCCAAACAATGCGCCCCACCCCGCGATGTTTTTCAGAAACCTATCCTACATTGCCACTGCATGTTCCCTGACCTCGGCATGCTGACCACCCCGCGGTGCTTTTCTCCATCCTACATTGACACTCACTGCCTATCCTAATTCAGACCCTCCGATTCACACTTCCCCGTGATGTTTTTCTCACTCTTACTAGTGAATGTAATGTAACACACACCCATTCAATGCGCACCACCCCGCGATGTTTTTCAGAAACCTATCCTACATTGCCACTGCATGTTCCCTGACCTCCCCATGCTGACCACCCCGCGGTGCTTTTCTCCATCCTACATTGCCTCTCACTGCCTATCCTAATTCAGACCCTCCGATTCACACCACCCCGTGATGTTTTTCTCACTCCTACTAGTGAATGTAATGTAACACACACCCATACAATGCGCACCACCCCGTGATATTTTTCTCACTCCTACTAGTGAATGTAATGTAACACACACCCATACAATGCGCACCACCACGCGACGTTTCTCTGAAACCTATCCTACATTGCCACTGCATGTTCCTTAACCTCCCCATGCTGACCACCCCGTGGTGCTTTTCTCCATCCTACATTGCCACTCACTGCCTATCCTAATCCAGACCCTCCGATTCACACCACCCCGCGATGTTTTTCTCACTCCTACTAGTGAATGTAATGTAACACACACCCATACAATGCGCACCACCCACGATCTTTTTCAGAAACCTATTCTACATTGCCACTGCATGTTCCCTGACCTCCGCATGCTGACCACCCCGCGGTGGTTTTCTCCATCCTACATTGCCACTCACTGCCTATCCTAATCCAGACCCTCCGATTCTCACTTCCCCGTGATGTTTTTCTCACTCCTACTAGTGAATGTAATGTAACACACACCCATTCAATGCGCACCACCCCGCGATGTTTTTCAGAAACCTATCCTACATTGCCACTGCATGTTCCCTGGCCTCCCCATGCTGAGCACCCCTCGGTGCTTTTCTCCATCCTACATTGCCACTCACTGCCGATCCTAATTCAGACCCTCCAATTCACACCACCCCGTGATGTTTTTCTCACTCCTACTAGTGAATGTAATGTAACACACACCCATACAATGCGCACCACCGCGTGATGTTTTTCTGAATCCTACTAGTGAATGTAATGTAACACACACCCATACAATGCGCACCACCCCGCGATGTTTTTCAGAAACCTATCCTACATTACCACTGCATGTTCCCTGACCTCCACATGCTGACCACGCCGCGGTGCTTTTCTCCATCCTACATTGCCACTCACTGCCTATCCTAATTCAGACCCTCCGATTCACACCACCCCGTGATGTTTTTCTCACTCCTACTAGTGAATGTAATGTAACATACACCCATACAATGCGCACCACCCCGTGATGTTTTTCTCACTCCTACTAGTGAATGTAATGTAACACACACCCATACAATGCGCACCAACCCGCGATGTTTTTCAGAAACCTATCCTACATTGCCACTGCATGTTCCTTAACCTCCCCATGCTGACCAACCCGTGGTGCTTTTCTCCATCCTACATTGCCACTCACTGCCTATCCTAATTCAGACCCTCCGATTCACACCATCCCGTGATGTTTTTCTCACTCCTACTAGTGAATGTAATGTAACACACACCTATACAATGCGCCCCACCCCGCGATGTTTTTCAGAAACCTATCCTACATTGCCACTGCATGTTCCCTGACCTCGGCATGCTGACCACCCCGCGGTGCTTTTCTCCATCCTACATTGACACTTACTGCCTATCCTAATTCAGACCCTCCGATTCACACTTCCCCGTGATGTTTTTCTCACTCTTACTAGTGAATGTAATGTAACACACACCCATTCAATGCGCACCACCCCGCGATGTTTTTCAGAAACCTATCCTACATTGCCACTGCATGTTCCCTGACCTCCCCATGCTGACCACCCCGCGGTGCTTTTCTCCATCCTACATTGCCTCTCACTGCCTATCCTAATTCAGACCCTCCGATTCACACCACCCCGTGATGTTTTTCTCACTCCTACTAGTGAATGTAATGTAACACACACCCATACAATGCGCACCACCCCGTGATATTTTTCTCACTCCTACTAGTGAATGTAATGTAACACACACCGATACAATGCGCAACACCCCGCTATGTTTTTCAGAAACCTATCCTACATTGCCACTGCATGTTCCCTGACCTCCACATGCTGACCACACCGCGGTGCTTTTCTCCATCCTACATTGCCACTCACTGAATATCCTAATTCAGACCCTCCGATTCACACCACCCCGTGATGTTTTTCTCACTCCTACTAGTGAATGTAATGTAACACACACCCATACAATGCGCACCACCCCGCAATGTTTTTCAGAAAACTATCCTACATTGCCACTGCATGTTCCCTGAGCTCCCCATGCTTACCACCCCGCGGTGCTTTTCTTCATCCTACATTGACACTCACTGCCTATCCTAATTCAGACCCTCCGATTCACACCTCCTCGTGATGTTTTTCTCACTCCTACTAGTGAATGTAATGTAACACACACCCATACAATGCGCACCACCCCGTGATGTTTTTCAGAAAACTATCCTACATTGCCACTGCATGTTCCCTGACCTCCTCATGCTGACCACACCGCGTGCTTCTCTCCATCCTACATTGTGACTCACTGCCTATCCCAATTCAGACCCTCCGATTCACACCACCGCATGATGTTTTTCTCACTCCTACTAGTGAATGTAATGTAACACACACCCATACAATGCGCACCACCCCGTGATGTTTTTCTCACTCCTACTAGTGAATGTAATGTAAGAAACTCCCATACAATGCGCACCACCCCGCGATGTTTTTCAGAAACCTATCCTACATTGCCACTGAATGTTCCCTGACCTCCCCATGCTGACCACCCCGCGGTGCTTTTCTCCATCCTACATTGCCACTCACTGCCTATCCTAATTCAGACCCTCCGATTCACACCACCCCGTGATGTTTTTCTCACTCCTACTAGTGAATGTAATGTAACATACACCCATACAATGCGCACCACCCCGTGATGTTTTTCTCACTCCTACTAGTGAATGTAATGTAACACACACCCATACAATACGCACCACCCCGCGACGTTTTTCTGAAACCTATCCTACATTGCCACTGCATGTTCCTTAACCTCCCCATGCTGACCACCCCGTGGTGCTTTTCTCCATCCTACATTGCCATTCACTGCCTATCCTAATTCAGACCCTCCGATTCACACCACCCCGTGATGTTTTTCTCACTCCTACTAGTGAATGTAATGTAACACACACCCATACAATGCGCACCACCCCACGATGTTTTTCAGAAACCTATCCTACATTGCCACTGCATGTTCCCTGACCTCCGCATGCTGACCACCCCGCGGTGCTTTTCTCCATCCTACATTGACACTCACTGCCTATCCTAATTCAGACCCTCCGATTCACACTTCCCCGTGATGTTTTTCTCACTCCTACTAGTGAATGTAATGTAACACACACCCATTCAATGCGCACCAGCCCGCGATGTTTTTCATAAACCTATCCTACATTGCCACTGCATGTTCCCTGGCCTCCCCATGCTGAGCACCCCTCAGTGCTTTTCTCCATCCTACATTGCCACTCACTGCCTATCCTAATTCAGACCCTCCGATTCACACCACCCCGTGATGTTTTTCTCACTCCTACTAGTGAATGTAATGTAACACACACCCATACAATGCGCACCACCACGCGACGTTTCTCTGAAACCTATCCTACATTGCCACTGCATGTTCCTTAACCTCCCCATGCTGACCACCCCGTGGTGCTTTTCTCCATCCTACATTGCCACTCACTGCATATCCTAATTCAGACCCTCCGATTCACACCACCCCGCGATGTTTTTCTCACTCCTACTAGTGAATGTAATGTAACACACACCCATACAATGCGCACCACCCACGATCTTTTTCAGAAACCTATCCTACATTGCCACTGCATGTTCCCTGACCTCCGCATGCTGACCACCCCGCGGTGCTTTTCTCCATCCTACATTGCCACTCACTGCCTATCCTAATTCAGACCCTCCGATTCTCACTTCCCCGTGATGTTTTTCTCACTCCTACTAGTGAATGTAATGTAACACACACCCATTCAATGCGCACCACCCCGCGATGTTTTTCAGAAACCTATCCTACATTGCCACTGCATGTTCCCTGGCCTCCCCATGCTGAGCACCACTCGGTGCTTTTCTCCATCCTACATTGCCACTCACTGCCGATCCTAATTCAGACCCTCCAATTCACACCACCCCGTGATGTTTTTCTCACTCCTACTAGTGAATGTAATGTAACACACACCCATACAATGCGCACCAACCCGCGATGTTTTTCTGAAACCTATCCTACATTGCCACTGCATGTTCCTTAACCTCCCCATGCTGACCACCCCGTTGTGCTTTTCTCCATCCTACATTGCCACTCACTGCCTATCCTAATTCAGACCCTCCGATTCACACCATCCCGTGATGTTTTTCTCACTCCTACTAGTGAATGTAATGTAACACACACACAAACAATGCGCCCCACCCCGCGATGTTTTTCAGAAACCTATCCTACATTGCCACTGCATGTTCCCTGACCTCGGCATGCTGACCACCCCGCGGTGCTTTTCTCCATCCTACATTGACACTCACTGCCTATCCTAATTCAGACCCTCCGATTCACACTTCCCCGTGATGTTTTTCTCACTCTTACTAGTGAATGTAATGTAACACACACCCATTCAATGCGCACCACCCCGCGATGTTTTTCAGAAACCTATCCTACATTGCCACTGCATGTTCCCTGACCTCCCCATGCTGACCACCCCGCGGTGCTTTTCTCCATCCTACATTGCCTCTCACTGCCTATCCTAATTCAGACCCTCCGATTCACACCACCCCGTGATGTTTTTCTCACTCCTACTAGTGAATGTAATGTAACACACACCCATACAATGCGCACCACCCCGTGATATTTTTCTCACTCCTACTAGTGAATGTAATGTAACACACACCCATACAATGCGCACCACCACGCGACGTTTCTCTGAAACCTATCCTACATTGCCACTGCATGTTCCTTAACCTCCCCATGCTGACCACCCCGTGGTGCTTTTCTCCATCCTACATTGCCACTCACTGCCTATCCTAATCCAGACCCTCCGATTCACACCACCCCGCGATGTTTTTCTCACTCCTACTAGTGAATGTAATGTAACACACACCCATACAATGCGCACCACCCACGATCTTTTTCAGAAACCTATTCTACATTGCCACTGCATGTTCCCTGACCTCCGCATGCTGACCACCCCGCGGTGGTTTTCTCCATCCTACATTGCCACTCACTGCCTATCCTAATCCAGACCCTCCGATTCTCACTTCCCCGTGATGTTTTTCTCACTCCTACTAGTGAATGTAATGTAACACACACCCATTCAATGCGCACCACCCCGCGATGTTTTTCAGAAACCTATCCTACATTGCCACTGCATGTTCCCTGGCCTCCCCATGCTGAGCACCCCTCGGTGCTTTTCTCCATCCTACATTGCCACTCACTGCCGATCCTAATTCAGACCCTCCAATTCACACCACCCCGTGATGTTTTTCTCACTCCTACTAGTGAATGTAATGTAACACACACCCATACAATGCGCACCACCGCGTGATGTTTTTCTGAATCCTACTAGTGAATGTAATGTAACACACACCCATACAATGCGCACCACCCCGCGATGTTTTTCAGAAACCTATCCTACATTACCACTGCATGTTCCCTGACCTCCACATGCTGACCACGCCGCGGTGCTTTTCTCCATCCTACATTGCCACTCACTGCCTATCCTAATTCAGACCCTCCGACTCACACCACCCCGTGATGTTTTTCTCACTCCTACTAGTGAATGTAATGTAACATACACCCATACAATGCGCACCACCCCGTGATGTTTTTCTCACTCCTACTAGTGAATGTAATGTAACACACACCCATACAATGCGCACCAACCCGCGATGTTTTTCAGAAACCTATCCTACATTGCCACTGCATGTTCCTTAACCTCCCCATGCTGACCAACCCGTGGTGCTTTTCTCCATCCTACATTGCCACTCACTGCCTATCCTAATTCAGACCCTCCGATTCACACCATCCCGTGATGTTTTTCTCACTCCTACTAGTGAATGTAATGTAACACACACCTATACAATGCGCCCCACCCCGCGATGTTTTTCAGAAACCTATCCTACATTGCCACTGCATGTTCCCTGACCTCGGCATGCTGACCACCCCGCGGTGCTTTTCTCCATCCTACATTGACACTCACTGCCTATCCTAATTCAGACCCTCCGATTCACACTTCCCCGTGATGTTTTTCTCACTCTTACTAGTGAATGTAATGTAACACACACCCATTCAATGCGCACCACCCCGCGATGTTTTTCAGAAACCTATCCTACATTGCCACTGCATGTTCCCTGACCTCCCCATGCTGACCACCCCGCGGTGCTTTTCTCCATCCTACATTGCCTCTCACTGCCTATCCTAATTCAGACCCTCCGATTCACACCACCCCGTGATGTTTTTCTCACTCCTAATAGTGAATGTAATGTAACACACACCCATACAATGCGCACCACCCCGTGATATTTTTCTCACTCCTACTAGTGAATGTAATGTAACACACACCGATACAATGCGCAACACCCCGCTATGTTTTTCAGAAACCTATCCTACATTGCCACTGCATGTTCCCTGACCTCCACATGCTGACCACACCGCGGTGCTTTTCTCCATCCTACATTGCCACTCACTGAATATCCTAATTCAGACCCTCCGATTCACACCACCCCGTGATGTTTTTCTCACTCCTACTAGTGAATGTAATGTAACACACACCCATACAATGCGCACCACCCCGCGATGTTTTTCGTAAACCAATCCTACATTGCCACGGCATGTTCCCTGACCTCCCCATGCTGACCACCCCGCGGTGCTTTTCTCCATCCTACATTGCCACTCACTGCCTATCCTAATTCAGACCCTCCGATTCACACCACACCGTGATGTTTTTCTCACTCCTACTAGTGAATGTAATGTAACACACACCCATACAATGCGCACCACCCCGCAATGTTTTTCAGAAAACTATCCTACATTGCCACTGCATGTTCCCTGAGCTCCCCATGCTTACCACCCCGCGGTGCTTTTCTTCATCCTACATTGACACTCACTGCCTATCCTAATTCAGACCCTCCGATTCACACCTCCTCGTGATGTTTTTCTCACTCCTACTAGTGAATGTAATGTAACACACACCCATACAATGCGCACCACCCCGTGATGTTTTTCAGAAAACTATCCTACATTGCCACTGCATGTTCCCTGACCTCCTCATGCTGACCACACCGCGTGCTTCTCTCCATCCTACATTGTGACTCACTGCCTATCCCAATTCAGACCCTCCGATTCACACCACCGCATGATGTTTTTCTCACTCCTACTAGTGAATGTAATGTAACACACACCCATACAATGCGCACCACCCCGTGATGTTTTTCTCACTCCTACTAGTGAATGTAATGTAAGAAACTCCCATACAATGCGCACCACCCCGCGATGTTTTTCAGAAACCTATCCTACATTGCCACTGAATGTTCCCTGACCTCCCCATGCTGACCACCCCGCGGTGCTTTTCTCCATCCTACATTGCCACTCACTGCCTATCCTAATTCAGACCCTCCGATTCACACCACCCCGTGATGTTTTTCTCACTCCTACTAGTGAATGTAATGTAACATACACCCATACAATGCGCACCACCCCGTGATGTTTTTCTCACTCCTACTAGTGAATGTAATGTAACACACACCCATACAATACGCACCACCCCGCGACGTTTTTCTGAAACCTATCCTACATTGCCACTGCATGTTCCTTAACCTCCCCATGCTGACCACCCCGTGGTGCTTTTCTCCATCCTACATTGCCATTCACTGCCTATCCTAATTCAGACCCTCCGATTCACACCACCCCGTGATGTTTTTCTCACTCCTACTAGTGAATGTAATGTAACACACACCCATACAATGCGCACCACCCCACGATGTTTTTCAGAAACCTATCCTACATTGCCACTGCATGTTCCCTGACCTCCGCATGCTGACCACCCCGCGGTGCTTTTCTCCATCCTACATTGACACTCACTGCCTATCCTAATTCAGACCCTCCGATTCACACTTCCCCGTGATGTTTTTCTCACTCCTACTAGTGAATGTAATGTAACACACACCCATTCAATGCGCACCACCCCGCGATGTTTTTCATAAACCTATCCTACATTGCCACTGCATGTTCCCTGGCCTCCCCATGCTGAGCACCCCTCAGTGCTTTTCTCCATCCTACATTGCCACTCACTGCCTATCCTAATTCAGACCCTCCGATTCACACCACCCCGTGATGTTTTTCTCACTCCTACTAGTGAATGTAATGTAACACACACACATACAATGCGCACCACCCTGTGATATTTTTCTCACTCCTACTAGTGAATGTAATGTAACACACACCCATGCAATGCGCACCACCCCGCGATGTTTTTGAAAAACCTATCCTACATTGCCACTGAATGTTCCCTGACCTCCCAATGCTGACCAACCCGCGGTTTTTTTCTCCATCCTATATTGCCAGTGACTGCCTATCCTAATTCAGACCCTCCGATTCACACCACCCCGTGATGTTTTTCTCACTCCTACTAGTAAATGTAATGTAACACACACCCATACAATGCGCACCACCCCGCAATGTTTTTCAGAAACCTATCCTACATTGCCACTGCATGTTCCCTGACCTCCCCATGCTGACCACCCCGCGGTGCTTTTCTCCATCCTACATTGCCACTCACTGCCTATCCTAATTCAGACCCTCCAATTCACACCACCCCGTGATGTTTTTCTCACTCCTACTAGTGAATGTAATGTAACACACACCCATACAATGCGCACCACCCCGCGATGTTTTTCAGAAACCTATCCTACATTGCCACTGCATGTTCCCTGACCTCCCCATGCTGACCAACCCGCGGTGCTTTTCTCCATCCTACATTGCCACTCACTGCCTATCCTAATTCAGACCCTCCGATTCACACCACCCCATGATGTTTTTTTCACTCCTACTAGTGAATGTAATGTAACACACACCCATACAATGCCCACCACCCTGCGATGTTTTTCAGAAACCTATCCTACATTGCCACTGCATGTTCCCTGACCTCCCCATGCTGACCACCCCGCCGTGCTTTTCTCCATCCTACATTGCCACTCACTGCCTATCCTAATTCAGACCCTCCGATTCACACCACCCCGTGATGTTTTTCTCACTCCTACTAGTGAATGTAATGTAACACACACCCATACAATGCGCACCAACCCGCGATGTTTTTCAGAAACCTATCCTACATTGCCACTGCATGTTCCCTGACCTCCCCATGCTGACCACCCCGCGGTGCTTTTCTTCATCCTACATTGACACTCACTGCCTATCCTAATTCAGACCCTCCGATTCACACCTCCTCGTGATGTTTTTCTCACTCCTACTAGTGAATGTAATGTAACACACACCCATACAATGCGCACCACCCCGTGATGTTTTTCTCACTCCTACTAGTGAATGTAATGTAACACACTCCCATACAATGCGCACCACCCCGCGATGTTTTTCAGAAACCTATCCTACATTGCCACTGAATGTTCCCTGACCTCCCAATGCTGACCACCCCGCGGTGCTTTTCTCCATCCTACATGGCCAATCACTGCCTATCCTAATTCACAACCTCCGATTCACACCACCCCGCGATGTTTTTCTGACTCCTACTAGTGAATGTAATGTAACACACACCCATACAATGCGCACCACCCCGCGATGTTTTTCAGAAACCTATCCTACATTGCCACTGCATGTTCGCTCACTTCCCCATGCTGACCACACCGCGGTGCTTTTCTCCATCCTACATTGCCACTCACTGCCTATCCTAATTCAGACCCTCCGATTCACAACACCCCGTGATGTTTTTCTCACTCCTACTAGTGAATGTAATGTAACACACACCCATACAATGCGCACCACCCCGCGATGTTTTTCAGAAACCTATCCTACATTACCACTGCATGTTCCCTGACCTCCCCATGCTGACCTCGCCGCGGTGCTTTTCTCCATCCTACATTGCCACTCACTGCCTATCCTATTTCAGACCCTCCGATTCACACCACCCCGTGATGTTTTTCTCACTCCTTCTAGTGAATGTAATGTAACACACACCCATACAATGCGCACCACCCCGCGATGTTTTTCAGAAACCTATCCTACATTGCCACTGCATGGTCCCTGACCTCGGCATGCTGACCACCCCGCGGTGCTTTTCTCCATCCTACATTGACACTCACTGCCTATCCTAATTCAGACCCTCCGATTCACACCACCCCGTGATGTTTTTCGCACTCCTACTAGTGAATGTAATGTAACACACACACATACAATGCGCACCACCCCGTGATATTTTTCTCACTCCTACTAGTGAATGTAATGTAACACACACCCATACAATGCGCAACACCCCGCTATGTTTTTCAGAAACCTATCCTACATTGCCACTGCATGTTCCCTGACCTCCACATGCTGACCACACCGCGGTGCTTTTCTCCATCCTACATTGCCACTCACTGAATATCTTAATTCCGACCCTCTGATTCACACCAACCCGTGATGTTTTTCTCACTCCTACTAGTGAATGTAATGTAATACACACCCATACAATGCGCACCACCCCGCGATGTTTTTCGGAAACCAATCCTACATTGCCACGGCATGTTCCCTGACCTCCCCATGCTGACCACCCCGCGGTGCTTTTCTCCATCCTACATTGCAACTCACTGCCTATCCTAATTCAGACCCTCCGATTCACACCACAACGTGATGTTTTTCTCACTCCTACTAGTGAATGTAATGTAACACACACCCATACAATGCGCACCATCCCGCGATGTTTTTCAGAAAACTATCCTACATTGCCACTGCATGTTCCCTGAGCTCCCCATGCTTACCACCCCGCGGTGCTTTTCTTCATCCTACATTGACACTCACTGCCTAGCCTAATTCAGACCCTCCGATTCACACCTCCTCGTGATGTTTTTCTCACTCCTACTAGTGAATGTAATGTAACACACACCCATACAATGCGCACCACCCCGTGATGTTTTTCAGAAAACTATCCTACATTGCCACTGCATGTTCCCTGACCTCCCCATGCTGACCACACCGCGTGCTTTTCTCCATCCTACATTGTGACTCACTGCCTATCCCAATTCAGACCCTCCGATTCACACCACCGCATGATGTTTTTCTCAATCCTACTAGTGAATGTAATGTAACACACACCCATACAATGCGCAACACCCCGTGATGTTTTTCTCACTCCTACTAGTGAATATAATGTAAGAAACTCCCATACAATGCGCACCACCCCGCGATGTTTTTCAGAAACCTATCCTACATTGCCACTGAATGTTCCCTGACCTCCCCATGCTGACCACCCCGCGGTGCTTTTCTCCATCCTACATTGCCACTCACTGCCTATCCTAATTCAGACCCTCCGATTCACACCACCCCGTGATGTTTTTTTCACTCCTACTAGTGAATGTAATGTAACATACACCCATACAATGCGCACCACCCCGTGATGTTTTTCTCACTCCTACTAGTGAATGTAATGTAACACACACCCATACAATACGCACCACCCCGCGACGTTTTTCTGAAACCTATCCTACATTGCCACTGCATGTTCCTTAACCTCCCCATGCTGACCACCCCGTGGTGCTTTTCTCCATCCTACATTGCCATTCACTGCCTATCCTAATTCAGACCCTCCGATTCACACTTCCCCGTGATGTTTTTCTCACTCCTACTAGTGAATGTAATGTAACACACACCCATTCAATGCGCACCACCCCGCGATGTTTTTCAGAAACCTATCCTACATTGCCACTGCATGTTCCCTGGCCTCCCCATGCTGAGCACCCCTCAGTGCTTTTCTCCATCCTACATTGCCACTCACTGCCTATCCTAATTCAGACCCTCCGATTCACACCACCCCGTGATGTTTTTCTCACTATTACTAGTGAATGTAATGTAACACACACACATACAATGCGCACCACCCTGTGATGTTTTTCTCACTCCTACTAGTGAATGTAATGTAACACACACCCATGCAATGCGCACCACCCCGCGATGTTTTTGAATCACCTATCCTACATTGCCACTGAATGTTCCCTGATCTCCCAATGCTGACCAACCCGCGGTTTTTTTCTCCATCCTATATTGCCAGTGACTGCCTATCCTAATTCAGACCCTCCGATTCACACCACCCCGTGATGTTTTTCTCACTCCTACTAGTAAATGTAATGTAACACACACCCATACAATGCGCACCACCCCGCGATGTTTTTCAGAAACCTATCCTACATTGCCATTGCATGTTCCCTGACCTCCCCATGCTGACCACCCCGCGGTGCTTTTCTCCATCCTACATTGCCACTCACTGCCTATCCTAATTCAGACCCTCCAATTCACACCACCCCGA
Source organism: Cavia porcellus (assembly GCF_034190915.1). NCBI lineage: Eukaryota > Metazoa > Chordata > Mammalia > Rodentia > Caviidae > Cavia > Cavia porcellus. Next base: position 69,663 of record NW_026947702.1, on the reverse strand, counting down.
GATGTTTTTCTCACTCCTACTAGTGAATGTAATGTAACACACACCCATACAATGCGCACCACCCCGCGATGTCTTTCAGAAACCTATCCTACATTGCCACTGCATGTTCCCTGACCTCCCCATGCTGACCACCCCGCGGTGCTTTTCTCCATCCTACATTGCCACTCACTGCCTATCCTAATTCAGACCCTCCGATTCACGCCACCCCATGATGTTTTTTTCACTCCTACTAGTGAATGTAATGTAACACACACCCATACAATGCCCACCACCCTGCGATGTTTTTCAGAAACCTATCCTACATTGCCACTGCATGTTCCCTGACCTCCCCATGCTGACCACCCCGCGGTGCTTTTCTCCATCCTACATTGCCACTCACTGCCTATCCTAATTCAGACCCTCCAATTCAAACCACCCCGTGATGTTTTTCTCACTCCTACTAGTGAATGTAATGTAACACACACCCATACAATGCGCACCACCCCGTGATGTTTTTCTCACTCCTACTAGTGAATGTAATGTAACACACTCCCATACAATGCGCACCACCCCGCGATGTTTTTCAGAAACCTATCCTACATTGCCACTGAATGTTCCCTGACCTCCCAATGCTGACCACCCCGCGGTGCATTTCTCCATCCTACATGGCCAATCACTGCCTATCCTAATTCACAACCTCCGATTCACACCACCCCGCGATGTTTTTCTGACTCCTACTAGTGAATGTAATGTAACACACACCCATACAATGCGCACCACCCCGCGATGTTTTTCAGAAACCTATCCTACATTGCCACTGCATGTTCGCTCACTTCCCCATGCTGACCACCCCGCGGTGCTTTTCTCCATCCTACATTGCCACTCACTGCCTATCCTAATTCAGACCCTCCGATTCACAACACCCCGTGATGTTTTTCTCACTCCTACTAGTGAATGTAATGTAACACACACCCATACAATGCGCACCACCCCGCGATGTTTTTCAGAAACCTATCCTACATTACCACTGCATTTTCCCTGACCTCCCCATGCTGACCTCGCCGCGGTGCTTTTCTCCATCCTACATTGCCACTCACTGCCTATCCTATTTCAGACCCTCCGATTCACACCACCCCGTGATGTTTTTCTCACTCCTACTAGTGAATGTAATGTAACACACACCCATACAATGCGCACCACCCCGCGATGTTTTTCAGAAACCTATCCTACATTGCCACTGCATGGTCCCTGACCTCGGCATGCTGACCACCCCGCGGTGCTTTTCTCCATCCTACATTGACACTCACTGCCTATCCTAATTCAGACCCTCCGATTCACACCACCCCGTGATGTTTTTCGCACTCCTACTAGTGAATGTAATGTAACACACACACATACAATGCGCACCACCCCGTGATATTTTTCTCACTCCTACTAGTGAATGTAATGTAACACACACCCATACAATGCGCAACACCCCGCTATGTTTTTCAGAAACCTATCCTACATTGCCACTGCATGTTCCCTGACCTCCACATGCTGACCACACCGCGGTGCTTTTCTCCATCCTACATTGCCACTCACTGAATATCTTAATTCCGACCCTCTGATTCACACCACCCCGTGATGTTTTTCTCACTCCTACTAGTGAATGTAATGTAATACACACCCATACAATGCGCACCACCCCGCGATGTTTTTCGGAAACCAATCCTACATTGCCACGGCATGTTCCCTGACCTCCCCATGCTGACCACCCCGCGGTGCTTTTCTCCATCCTACATTGCAACTCACTGCCTATCCTAATTCAGACCCTCCGATTCACACCACAACGTGATGTTTTTCTCACTCCTACTAGTGAATGTAATGTAACACACACCCATACAATGCGCACCACCCCGCGATGTTTTTCAGAAAACTATCCTACATTGCCACTGCATGTTCCCTGAGCTCCCCATGCTTACCACCCCGCGGTGCTTTTCTTCATCCTACATTGACACTCACTGCCTAGCCTAATTCAGACCCTCCGATTCACACCTCCTCGTGATGTTTTTCTCACTCCTACTAGTGAATGTAATGTAACACACACCCATACAATGCGCACCACCCCGTGATGTTTTTCAGAAAACTATCCTACATTGCCACTGCATGTTCCCTGACCTCCCCATGCTGACCACACCGCGTGCTTTTCTCCATCCTACATTGTGACTCACTGCCTATCCCAATTCAGACCCTCCGATTCACACCACCGCATGATGTTTTTCTCAATCCTACTAGTGAATGTAATGTAACACACACCCATACAATGCGCACCACCCCGTGATGTTTTTCTCACTCCTACTAGTGAATATAATGTAAGAAACTCCCATACAATGCGCACCACCCCGCGATGTTTTTCAGAAACCTATCCTACATTGCCACTGAATGTTCCCTGACCTCCCCATGCTGACCACCCCGCGGTGCTTTTCTCCATCCTACATTGCCACTCACTGCCTATCCTAATTCAGACCCTCCGATTCACACCACCCCGTGATGTTTTTCTCACTCCTACTAGTGAATGTAATGTAACATACACCCATACAATGCGCACCACCCCGTGATGTTTTTCTCACTCCTACTAGTGAATGTAATGTAACACACACCCATACAATACGCACCACCCCGCGACGTTTTTCTGAAACCTATCCTACATTGCCACTGCATGCTCCTTAACCTCCCCATGCTGACCAGCCCGTGGTGCTTTTCTCCATCCTACATTGCCATTCACTGCCTATCCTAATTCAGACCCTCCGATTCACACTTCCCCGTGATGTTTTTCTCACTCCTACTAGTGAATGTAATGTAACACACACCCATTCAATGCGCACCACCCCGCGATGTTTTTCAGAAACCTATCCTACATTGCCACTGCATGTTCCCTGGCCTCCCCATGCTGAGCACCCCTCAGTGCTTTTCTCCATCCTACATTGCCACTCACTGCCTATCCTAATTCAGACCCTCCGATTCACACCACCCCGTGATGTTTTTCTCATTATTACTAGTGAATGTAATGTAACACACACACATACAATGCGCACCACCCTGTGATGTTTTTCTCACTCCTACTAGTGAATGTAATGTAACACACACCCATGCAATGCGCACCACCCCGCGATGTTTTTGAATCACCTATCCTACATTGCCACTGAATGTTCCCTGATCTCCCAATGCTGACCAACCCGCGGTTTTTTTCTCCATCCTATATTGCCAGTGACTGCCTATCCTAATTCAGACCCTCCGATTCACACCACCCCGTGATGTTTTTCTCACTCCTACTAGTAAATGTAATGTAACACACACCCATACAATGCGCACCACCCCGCGATGTTTTTCAGTAACCTATCCTACATTGCCACTGCATGTTCCCTGACCTCCCCATGCTGACCACCCCGCGGTGCTTTTCTCCATCCTACATTGCCACTCACTGCCTATCCTAATTCAGACCCTCCAATTCACACCACCCCGAGATGTTTTTCTCACTCCTACTAGTGAATGTAATGTAACACACACCCATACAATGCGCACCACCCCGCGATGTCTTTCAGAAACCTATCCTACATTGCCACTGCATGTTCCCTGACCTCCCCATGCTGACCACCCCGCGGTGCTTTTCTCCATCCTACATTGCCACTCACTGCCTATCCTAATTCAGACCCTCCGATTCACGCCACCCCATGATGTTTTTTTCACTCCTACTAGTGAATGTAATGTAACACACACCCATACAATGCCCACCACCCTGCGATGTTTTTCAGAAACCTATCCTACATTGCCACTGCATGTTCCCTGACCTCCCCATGCTGACCACCCCGCCGTGCTTTTCTCCATCCTACATTGCCACTCACTGCCTATCCTAATTCAGACCTTCCGATTCACACCAACCCGTGATGTTTTTCTCACTCCTACTAGTGAATGTAATGTAACACACACCCATACAATGCGCACCACCCCGCGATGTTTTTCAGAAACCTATCCTACATTGCCACTGCATGTTCCCTGACCTCCCCATGCTGACCACCCCGCGGTGCTTTTCTCCATCCTACATTGCCACTCATGGCCTATCCTAATACAGACCCTCCGATTCACACCACCCCGTGATGTTTTTCTCACTCCTACTAGTGAATGTAATGTAACACACACCCATACAATGCGCACCACCCCGCGATGTTTTTCAGAAACCTATCCTACATTGCCACTGCATGTTCCCTGATCTCCCGATGCTGACCACCCCGCGGTGCTTTTCTCCATCCTACATTGCCACTCACTGCCTCTCCTAATTCAGACCCTCCGATTCACTCCAACCCGTGATGTTTTTCTCACTCCTACTAGTGAATGTAATGTAACACACACCCATACAATGCGCACCACCCGTGATGTTTTTTCTGACTCCTACTAGTGAATGTTATGTAACACACACCCATACAATGCGCACCACCCCGCGATGTTTTTCAGAAACCTATCCTACATTGCCACTGCATGTTCGCTCACCTCCCCATGCTGACCACCCCGCGGTGCTTTTCTCCATCCTACATTGCCACTCAATGCCTATCCTAATTCAGACCCTCCGATTCACACCACCCCGTGATGTTTTTCTCACTCCTACTAGTGAATGTAATGTAACACACACCCATACAATGCGCACCACCCCGTGATGTTTTTCTGACTCCTACTAGTGAATGTAATGTAACACACACCCATACAATGCGCCCCACCCCGTGATGTTTTTCAGAAACCTATCCTACATTGCCACTGCATGTTCCCTGTCCTCCGCATGCTGACCACCCCGCGGTGCTTTTCTTCATCCTACATTGACACTCACTGCCTATCCTAATTCAGACCCTCCGATTCACACCTCCTCGTGATGTTTTTCTCACTCCTACTAGTGAATGTAATGTAACACACACCCATACAATGCGCACCACCCCGTGATGTTTTTCAGAAAACTATCCTACATGGCCACTGCATGTTCCCTGACCTCCCCATGCTGACCACCCCGCGGTGCTTTTCTCCACCCTACATTGTGACTCACTGCCTATCCTAATTCAGACCCTCTGATTCACACCACCGCGTGATGTTTTTCTCACTCCTACTAGTGAATGTAATGTAACACACACCCATACAATGCGCACCACCCCGTGATGTTTTTCTCACACCTACTAGTGAATGTAATGTAACACACTCCCATACAATGCGCACCAACCCCGCGATGTTTTTCAGAAACCTATCCTGCATTGCCACTGAATGTTCCCTGACCTCCCCATGCTGACCACCCCGCGGTGCTTTTCTCCATCCTACATTGCCACTCACTGCCTATCCTAATTCAGAACCTCCGATTCACACCAGCCCGCGATGTTTTTCTGACTCCTACTAGTGAATGTAATGTAACACACAACCATACAATGCGCACCACCCCGCGATGTTTTTCAGAAACCTATCCTACATTGCCACTGCATGTTCGCTCACCTCCCCATGCTGACCACACCGCGGTGCTTTTCTCCATCCTACATTGCCACTCACTGCCTATCCTAATTCAGACCCTCCGATTCACACCACCCCGTGATGTTTTTCTCACTCCTACTAGTGAATGTAATGTAACACACACCGATACAATGCGCACCACCCCGCGATGTTTTTCAGAAACCTATCCTACATTACCACTGCATGTTCCCTGACCTCCCCATGCTGACCACGCCGCGGTGCTTTTCTGCATCCTACATTGCCACTCACTGCCTATCCTAATTCAGAGCCTCCGATTCACACCACCCCGTGATGTTTTTCTCACTCCTACTAGTGAATGTAATGTAACACACACCCATACAATGCGCACCACCCCGTGATGTTTTTCTCACTCCTACTAGTGAATGTAATGTAACACACTCCCATACAATGCGCACCACCCCGCGATGTTTTTCAGAAACCTATCCTACATTGCCACTGAATGTTCCCTGACCTCCCAATGCTGACCACCCCGCGGTGCTTTTCTCCATCCTACATGGCCAATCACTGCCTAACCTAATTTACAACCTCCGATTCACACCACCCCGCAATGTTTTTCTGACTCCTACTAGTGAATGTAATGTAACACACACCCATACAATGCGCACCACCCCGCGATGTTTTTCAGAAACCTATCCTACATTGCCACTGCATGTTCGCTCACTTCCCCATGCTGACCACCCCGCGGTGCTTTTCTCCATCCTACATTGCCACTCACTGCCTATCCTAATTCAGACCCTCCGATTCACAACACCCCGTGATGTTTTTCTCACTCCTACTAGTGAATGTAATGTAACACACACCCATACAATGCGCACCACCCCGCGATGTTTTTCAGAAACCTATCCTACATTACCACTGCATGTTCCCTGACCTCCCCATGCTGACCTCGCCGCGGTGCTTTTCTCCATCCTACATTGCCACTCACTGCCTATCCTATTTCAGACCCTCCGATTCACACCACCCCGTGATGTTTTTCTCACTCCTACTAGTGAATGTAATGTAACACACACCCATACAATGCGCACCACCCCGCGATGTTTTTCAGAAAACTATCCTACATTACCACTGCATGTTCCCTGACCTCCCCATGCTGACCTCGCCGCGGTGCTTTTCTCCATCCTACATTGCCACTCACTGCCTATCATATTTCAGACCCTCCGATTCACACCACCCCGTGATGTTTTTCTCACTCCTACTTGTGAATGTAATGTAACACACACCCATACAATGTGCACCACCCCGTGATGTTTTTCTCACTCCTACTAGTGAATGTAATGTAAGACACACCCATACAATGCGCACCACCCCGCGATGTTTTTCAGAAACCTATCCAACATTGATACTGCATGTTCCCTGACCTCCCCATGCTGAGCACCCCGCGGTGCTTTTCTCCATCCTACATTGCCTCTCACTGCCTATCCTAATTCAGACCCTCCGATTCACACCACCCCGTGATGTTTTTCTCACTCCTACTAGTGAATGTAATGTAACACACACCCATACAATGCGCACCATGCCGTGATGTTTTTCTCACTCCTACTAGTGAATGTAATGTAACACACACCCATACAATGCACACCACCCCGCGATGTTTTTCAGAAACCTATCCTACTTTGCCACTGCATGTTCCCTGACCTCCCCATGCTCAACACCGCGCGGTGCTTTTCTCCATCCCACATTGCCACACACTGCCTATCCTAATTCAGACCCTCCGATTCACACCACCCCGTGATGTTTTTCTCACTCCTAATAGTGAATGTAATGTAACACACACCCATACAATGCGCACCACCCCGTGATGTTTTTCTCACTCCTACTAGTGAATGTAATGTAACACACACCCATAAAATGCGCACAACCCCGCGATGTTTTTCAGAAACCTTTCCTACATTGCCACTGCATGTTCCCTGACCTCCCCATGCTGACCACCCCGCGGTACTTTTCTCCATCCTACATTGCCACTCACTGCCTATCCTAATTCAGACCCTCCGATTCACACCGCCCCACGATGTTTTTTTCACTCCTACTAGTGAATGTAATGTAACACACACCCATACAATGCCCACCACCCCGCGATGTTTTTCAGAAACCTATCCTACATTGCCACTGCATGTTCCCTGACCTCCCCATGCTGACCACACCGCGGTGCTTTTCTCCATCCTACATTGCCACTCACTGCCTATCATATTTCAGACCCTCCGATTCACACCACCCCGTGATGTTTTTCTCACTCCTACTTGTGAATGTAATGTAACACACACCCATACAATGTGCACCACCCCGTGATGTTTTTCTCACTCCTACTAGTGAATGTAATGTAAGACACACCCATACAATGCGCACCACCCCACGATGTTTTTCAGAAACCTATCCTACATTGATACTGCATGTTCCCTGACCTCCCCATGCTGAGCACCCCGCGGTGCTTTTCTCCATCCTACATTGCCTCTCACTGCCTATCCTAATTCAGACCCTCCGATTCACACCACCCCGTGATGTTTTTCTCACTCCTACTAGTGAATGTAATGTAACACACACCCATACAATGCGCACCACGCCGTGATGTTTTTCTCACTCCTACAAGTGAATGTAATGTAACACACACCCATACAATGCACACCACCCCGCGATGTTTTTCAGAAACCTATCCTACTTTGCCACTGCATGTTCCCTGACCTCCCCATGCTCAACACCCCGCGGTGCTTTTCTCCATCCCACATTGCCACACACTGCCTATCCTAATTCAGACCCTCCGATTCACATCACCCCGTGATGTTTTTCTCACTCCTAATAGTGAATGTAATGTAACACACACCCATACAATGCGCACCACCCCGTGATGTTTTTCTCACTCCTACTAGTGAATGTAATGTAACACACAACCATACAATGCGCACCACCGCGCCATGTTTTTCAGAAAATTATCCTACATTGCCACTGCATGTTCCCTGACCTCCCCATGCTGAACACACCGCGGTGCTTTTCTCCATCCTACATTGTGACTCACTGCCTATCCTAATTCTGACCCTCCGATTCACACCACCGCGTGATTTTTTTGTCACTCCTACTAGTGAATGTAATGTAACACACACCCATACAATGCGCACCACCCCGTGATGTTTTTCTCACTCCTACTAGTGAATGTAATGTAAAACACTCCCATACAATGCGCACCACCCCGCGATGTTTTTCAGAAACCTATCCTACATTGCCACTGAATGTTCCCTGACCTCCCCATGCTGACCAACCCGCGGTGCTTTTCTCCATCCTACATTGCCATTCACTGCCTATCCTAATTCAGAACCTCCGATTCACACCATCCCGCGATGTTTTTTGACTCCTACTAGTGAATGTTATGTAACACACACCCATACAATGCGCACCACCCCGCAATGTTTTTGAAACCTATCCTACATTGCCACTGCATGTTCGCTCACCTCCCCATGCTGACCACCCCGCGGTGCTTTTCTCCATCCTACATTGCCACTCACTGCCTATCCTAATTCAGACCCTCCGATTCACAAAACCCCGTGATGTTTTTCTCACTCCTACTAGTGAATGTAATGTAACACACACCCATACAATGCGCACCACCCCGCGATGTTTTTCAGAAACCTATCCTACATTGCCACTGCATGTTCACTGACCTCCGCATGCTGACCACCCCGCGGTGCTTTTCTCCATCCTACGTTGAAACTCACTGCCTATCATAATTCAGACCCTCCGATTCACACTTCCCCGTGATGTTTTTCTCACTCCTACTAGTGAATGTAATGTAACACACACCCATTCAATGCGCACCACCCCGCGATGTTTTTCAGAAACCTATCCTACATTGCCACTGCATGTTCCCTGGCCTTCCCATGCTGACCACCCCTCGGTGCTTTTCTCCATCCGATATTGCCACTCACTGCCTATCCTAATTCAGACCATCCGATTCACACCACCCCGTGATGTTTTTCTCACTCCTACTAGTGAATGTAATATAACACACACCCATACAATGCGCACCACCCCGTGATGTTTTTCTCACTCCTACTAGTGATTGTAATGTAACACACACCCATGCAATGCGCACCACCCCGCGATGTTTTTCAGAAACCTATCCTACATTGCCACTGCATGTTCCCTGACCTCCCCATGCTGACCACCCCGTGGTGCTTTTCTCCATCCTACATTGCCACTCACTGCCTATCCTAATTCAGACCCTCCGATTCACACCAACCCGTGATGTTTTTCTCACTCCTACTAGTGAATGTAATGTAACACAAACATATACAATGCGCAACACCCCGCGATGTTTTTCAGAAACCTAACCTACACTGCCACTGCATGTTCCCTGACCTCCCCATGCTGACCACCCCGCGGTGCTTTTCTCCATCCTACATTGCCACTCACTGCCTATCCTAATTCAGACTCTCCGATTCACACCACCCCGTGATGTTTTTCTCACTCCTACTAGTGAATATAATGTAACACACACCCATACAATGCGCACCACTCCGTGATGTTTTTCAGAAAACTATCCTACATTGCCACTGCATGTTCCCTGACCTCCCCATGCTGACCACCCCGGGGTGCTTTTTTCCATCCTACATTGCCACTCACTGCCTATCCTAATTCAGACCCTCCGATTCACACCACCCCGTGATGTTTTTCTCACTCCTACTAGTGAATGTAATAGAACACACACCCATACAATGCGCACCACCCCGTGATGTTTTTCTCAGTCCTACTAGTGAATGTAATGTAACACACACCCATACAATGCGCACCACCCCGCGATATTTTTCAGAAACCTATCCTACATTGCCACTGAATGTTCCCTGACCTCCCCATGCTGACCACCCCGCGGTGCTTTTCTCCATCCTACATTGCCACTCACTGCCTATCCTAATTCAGACCCTCCGATTCACACCATCCCGCGATGTTTTTTGACTCCTACTAGTGAATGTTATGTAACACACACCCATACAATGCGCACCACCCCGCAATGTTTTTGAAACCTATCCTACATTGCCACTGCATGTTCGCTCACCTCCCCATGCTGACCACCCCGCGGTGCTTTTCTCCATCCTACATTGCCACTCACTGCCTATCCTAATTCAGACCCTCCGATTCACAAAACCCCGTGATGTTTTTCTCACTCCTACTAGTGAATGTAATGTAACACACACCCATACAATGCGCACCACCCCGCGATGTTTTTCAGAAACCTATCCTACATTGCCACTGCATGTTCCCTGACCTCCGCATGCTGACCACCCCGCGGTGCTTTTCTCCATCCTACGTTGAAACTCACTGCCTATCATAATTCAGACCCTCCGATTCACACTTCCCCGTGATGTTTTTCTCACTCCTACTAGTGAATGTAATGTAACACACACCCATTCAATGCGCACCACCCCGCGATGTTTTTCAGAAACCTATCCTACATTGCCACTGCATGTTCCCTGGCCTTGCCATGCTGACCACCCCTCGGTGCTTTTCTCCATCCGATATTGCCACTCACTGCCTATCCTAATTCAGACCATCCGATTCACACCACCCCGTGATGTTTTTCTCACTCCTACTAGTGAATGTAATGTAACACACACCCATACAATGCGCACCACCCCGTGATGTTTTTCTCACTCCTACTAGTGATTGTAATGTAACACACACCCATGCAATGCGCACCACCCCGCGATGTTTTTCAGAAACCTATCCTACATTGCCACTGCATGTTCCCTGACCTCCCCATGCTGACCACCCCGTGGTGCTTTTCTCCATCCTACATTGCCACTCACTGCCTATCCTAATTCAGACCCTCCGATTCACACCAACCCGTGATGTTTTTCTCACTCCTACTAGTGAATGTAATGTAACACAAACCCATACAATGCGCAACACCCCGCGATATTTTTCAGAAACCTAACCTACACTGCCACTGCATGTTCCCTGACCTCCCCATGCTGACCACCCCGCGGTGCTTTTCTCCATCCTACATTGCCACTCACTGCCTATCCTAATTCAGACTCTCCGATTCACACCACCCCGTGATGTTTTTCTCACTCCTACTAGTGAATATAATGTAACACACACCCATACAATGCGCACCACTCCGTGATGTTTTTCAGAAAACTATCCTACATTGCCACTGCATGTTCCGTGACCTCCCCATGCTGACCACCCCGCGGTGCTTTTTTCCATCCTACATTGCCACTCACTGCCTATCCTAATTCAGACCCTCCGATTCACACCACCCCGTGATGTTTTTCTCACTCCTACTAGTGAATGTAATACAACACACACCCATACAATGCGCACCACCCCGTGATGTTTTTCTCAGTCCTACTAGTGAATGTAATGTAACACACACCCATACAATGCGCACCACCCCGCGATGTTTTTCAGAAACCTATCCTACATTGCCACTGCATGTACCCTGACCTCCCCATGATGACCACACCGCGGTGCTTTTCTCCATCCTACATTGCCACTCACTGCCTATCCTAATTCAGACCCTCCGATTCACACTACCCCGCGATGTTTTTCTCACTCCTACTAGTGAATGTAATGTAACACACACCCATACAATGCGCACCACCCCGCGATGTTTTTCAGAAACCTATCCTACATTGCCACTGCATGTTCCATTACCTCCCCATGCTCAACAGCCCGTGGTGCTTTTCTCCATCCCACTTTGCCAAACACTGCCTATCCTAATTCAGACCCTCCGATTCACACCACCCCGTGATGTTTTTCTCACTCCTAATAGTGAATGTAATGTAACACACAACCATACAATGCGCACCACCCCGCGATGTTTTTCAGAAACCTATCCTACATTGCCACTGCATGTTCCCTGACCTCCCCATGCTGACCACCCCGCGGTGCTTTTCTCCATCCTACATTGCCACTCACTGCCTATCCTAATTCAGACCCTCCGATTCACACCACCCTGCGATGTTTTTCTCACTCGTACTAGTGAATGTATTGTAACACACACACATACAATGCGCACCACCCCGTGATGTTTTTCTCACTCCTACTAGTGAATGTAATGTAACACACAGCCATACAATGCGCACCACCCTGCCATGTTTTTCAGAAACCTATCCTACATTGCCACTGCATGTTCCCTGAGCTCCCCATGCTGACCAGCCCGCGGTGCTTTTCTTCATCCTACATTGACACTCACTGCCTATCCTAATTCAGACCCTCCGATTCACACCTCCTCGTGATGTTTTTCTCACTCCTACTAGTGAATGTAATGTAACACACACCCATACAATGCGCACCACCCCGTGATGTTTTTCTCACTCCTACTAGTGAATGTAATGTAACACACTCCCATACAATGTTCACCACCCCGCGATGTTTTTCAGAAACCTATCCTACATTGCCACTGAATGTTCCCTGACCTCCCCATGCTGACCACCCCGCGGTGCTTTTCTCCATCCTACATTGCCACTCACTGCCTATCCTAATTCAGAACCTCCGATTCACACCACCCCGCGATATTTTTCTGTCTCCTACTAGTGAATGTAATGTAACACACACCCATACAATGCGCACCACCCCGTGATGTTTTTCTCACTCATTCTAGTGAATGTAATGTAACACACTCCCATACAATGTGCACCACCCCGCGATGTTTTTCAGAAACCTATCCTACATTGCCACTGAATGTTCCCTGACCTCCCCATGCTGACCACCCCGCGGTGCTTTTCTCCATCCTACATTGCCACTCACTGCCTATCCTAATTCAGACCCTCCGATTCACAACACCCCGTGATGTTTTTCTCACTCCTACTAGTGAATGTAATGTAACACACACCCATACAATGCGCACCACCCGGCGATGTTTTTCTCATTCCTAATAGTGAATGTAATGTAACACACAACCATACAATGCGCACCACCCCGCCATGTTTTTCAGAAACCTATCCTACATTGCCACTGCATGTTCACTGACCTCCCCATGCTGAACACCCCGCCGTGCTTTTCTCCATCCTACATTGCCACTCACTGCCTATCCTAATTCAGACCCTCCGATTCACACCACCCCGTGTTGTTTTTCTCACTCCTACCAGTGAATGTAATGTAACACACACCCATACAATGCGCACCACCCCGCGATGTTTTTCAGAAACCTATCCTACATTGCCACTGCATGTTCCCTGACCTCCCCATGCTGACCACCCCGCGGTGCTTTTCTCCATCCTACATTGCCACTCATGGCCTATCCTAATACAGACCCTCCGATTCACACCACCCCGTGATGTTTTTCTCACTCCTACTAGTGAATGTAATATAACACACACCCATACAATGCGCACCACCCCGCGATGTTTTTCAGAAACCTATCCTACATTGCCACTGCATGTTCCCTGACCTCCCGATGCTGACCACCCCGCGGTGCTTTTCTCCATCCTACATTGCCACTCACTGCCTATCCTAATTCAGACCCTCCGATTCACACCAACCCGTGATGTTTTTCTCACTCCTACTAGTGAATGTAATGTAACACACACCCATACAATGCGCACCACCCCGTGATGTTTTTCTGACTCCTACTAGTGAATGTTATGTAACACACACCCATACAATGCGCAGCACCCCGCGATGTTTTTCAGAAACCTATCCTACATTGCCACTGCATGTTCGCTCACCTCCCCATGCTGACCACCCCGCAGTGCTTTTCTCCATCCTACATTGCCACTCACTGCCTATCCTAATTCAGACCCTCCGATTCACACCACCCCGTGATGTTTTTCTCACTCCTACTAGTGAATGTAATGTAACACACACCCATACAATGCGCACCACCCCGTGATGTTTTTCTGACTCCTACTAGTGAATGTAATGTAACACACACCGATACAATGCACCCCACCCCGCGATGTTTTTCAGAAACCTATCCTACATTGCCACTGCATGTTCCCTGTCCTCCGCATGCTGACCACCCCGCGGTGCTTTTCTTCATCCTACATTGACACTCACTGCCTATCCTAATTCAGACCCTCCGATTCACACCTCCTCGTGATGTTTTTCTCACTCCTACTAGTGAATGTAATGTAACACACACCTATACAATGCGCACCACCCCGTGATGTTTTTCAGAAAACTATCCTACATGGCCACTGCATGTTCCCTGACCTCCCCATGCTGACCACCCCGCGGTGCTTTTCTCCACCCTACATTGTGACTCACTGCCTATCCTAATTCAGACCCTCCGATTCACACCACCGCGTGATGTTTTTCTCACTCCTACTAGTGAATGTAATGTAACACACACCCATACAATGCGCACCACCCCGTGATGTTTTTCTCACTCCTACTAGTGAATGTAATGTAACACACTCCCATACAATGCGCACCAACCCCGCGATGTTTTTCAGAAACCTATCCTACATTGCCACTGAATGTTCCCTGACCTCCCCATGCTGACCACCCCGCGGTGCTTTTCTCCATCCTACATTGCCACTCACTGCCTATCCTAATTCAGAACCTCCGATTCACACCAGCCCGCGATGTTTTTCTGACTCCTACTAGTGAATGTAATGTAACACACAACCATACAATGCGCACCACCCCGCGATGTTTTTCAGAAACCTATCCTACATTGCCACTGCATGTTCGCTCACCTCCCCATGCTGACCACACCGCGGTGCTTTTCTGCATCCTACATTGCCACTCACTGCCTATCCTAATACAGACCCTCCGATTCACACCACCCCGTGATGTTTTTCTCACTCCTACTAGTGAATGTAATGTAACACACACCCATACAATGCGCAAAACCCCGCGATGTTTTTCAGAAACCTATCCTACATTGCCACTGCATGTTCCCTGACCTCCCGATGCTGACCACCCCGCGGTGCTTTTCTCCATCCTACATTGCCACTCACTGCCTATCCTAATTCAAACCCTCCGATTCACACCAACCCGTGATGTTTTTCTCACTCCTACTAGTGAATGTAATGTAACACACACCCATACAATGCGCACCACCCCGTGATGTTTTTCTGACTCCTACTAGTGAATGTTATGTAACACACACCCATACAATGCGCACCACCCCGCGATGTTTTTCAGAAACCTATCCTATATTGCCACTGCATGTTCCCTGAGCTCCCATGCTGACCACCCCGCGGTGCTTTTCTTCATCCTAAATTGACACTCACTGCCTATCCTAATTCAGACCCTCCGATTCACACCTCCTCGTGATGTTTTTCTCACTACTAGTGAATGTAATGTAACACACACCCATACAATGCGCACCACCCCGTGATGTTTTTCTCACTCCTACTAGTGAATGTAATGTAACACACAACCATACAATGCGCACCACCGCGCCATGTTTTTCAGAAAATTATCCTACATTGCCACTGCATGTTCCCTGACCTCCCCATGCTGAACACACCGCGGTGCTTTTCTCCATCCTACATTGTGACTCACTGCCTATCCTAATTCTGACCCTCCGATTCACACCACCGCGTGATGTTTTTGTCACTCCTACTAGTGAATGTAATGTAACACACACCCATACAATGCGCACCACCCCATGATGTTTTTCTCACTCCTACTAGTGAATGTAATGTAAAACACTCCCATACAATGCGCACCACCCCGCGATGTTTTTCAGAAACCTATCCTACATTGCCACTGAATGTTCCCTGACCTCCCCATCCTGACCACCCCGCTGTGCTTTTCTCCATCCTACATTGCCACTCACTGCCTATCCTAATTCAGAACCTCCGATTCACACCATCCCGCGATGTTTTTTGACTCCTACTAGTGAATGTTATGTAACACACACCCATACAATGCGCACCACCCCGCAATGTTTTTGAAACCTATCCTACATTGCCACTGCATGTTCGCTCACCTCCCCATGCTGACCACCCCGCGGTGCTTTTCTCCATCCTACATTGCCACTCACTGCCTATCCTAATTCAGACCCTCCGATTCACACCACCCCGTGATGTTTTTCTCACTCCTACTAGTGAATGTAATGTAACACACACCCATACAATGTGCACCACCCCGCGATATTTTTCAGAAACCTATCCTACATTGCCACTGCATGTTCCCTGACCTCCGCATGCTGACCACCCCGCGGTGCTTTTCTCCATCCTACGTTGACACTCACTGCCTATCATAATTCAGACCCTCCGATTCACACTTCCCCGTGATGTTTTTCTCACTCCTACTAGTGAATGTAATGTAACACACACCCATTCAATGCGCACCACCCCGCGATGTTTTTCAGAAACCTATCCTACATTGCCACTGCATGTTCCCTGGCCTTCCCATGCTGACCACCCCTCGGTGCTTTTCTCCATCCGACATTGCCACTCACTGCCTATCCTAATTCAGACCATCCGATTCACACCACCCCGTGATGTTTTTCTCACTCCTACTAGTGAATGTACTGTAACACACACCCATACAATGCGCACCACCCCGTGATGTTTTTCTCACTCCTACTAGTGATTGTAATGTAACACACACCCATGCAATGCGCACCACCCCGCAATGTTTTTGAAAAACCTATCCTACATTGCCACTGCATGTTCCCTGACCTCCCAATGCTGACCACCCCGCGGTTTTTTTCTCCAACCTATATTGCCACTCACTGCCTATCCTAATTCAGACCCTCCGATTCACACCACCCCGTGATGTTTTTCTCACTCCTACTAGTAAATGTAATGTAACACACACCCATTCAATGCGCACCACCCCGCGATGTTTTTCAGAAACCTATCCTACATTGCCACTGCATGTTCCCTGACCTCCCCATGCTGACCACCCCGCGGTGCTTTTCTCCATCCTACATTGCAACTCACTGCCGATCCTAATTCAGACCCTCCAATTCACACCACCCCGTGATGTTTTTCTCACTCCTACTAGTGAATGTAATGTAACACACACCCATAAAATGCGCACAACCCCGCGATGTTTTTCAGAAACCTTTCCTACATTGCCACTGCATGTTCCCTGACCTCCCCATTCTGACCACCCCGCGGTACTTTTCTCCATCCTACATTGCCACTCACTGACTATCCTAATTCAGACCCTCCGATTCACACCGCCCCATGATGTTTTTTTCACTCCTACTAGTGAATGTAATGTAACACACACCCATACAATGCCCACCACCCCGCGATGTTTTTCAGAAACCTATCCTACATTGCCACTGCATGTTCCCTGACCTCCCCATGCTGACCACCCCGCGGTGCTTTTCTCCATCCTACATTGCCACTCACTGCCTATCCTAATTGAGACTCTCCGATTCACACCACCCCGTGATGTTTTTCTCACTCCTACTAGTGAATGTAATGTAACACACACCCATACAATGCGCACCACTCCGTGATGTTTTTCAGAAAACTATCCTACATTGCCACTGTATGTTCCCTGACCTCCCCATGCTGACCACCCCGCGGTGCTTTTTTCCATCCTACATTGCCACTCACTGCCTATCCTAATTCAGACCCTCCGATTCACACCACCCCGTGATGTTTTTCTCACTCCTACTAGTGAATGTAATATAACACACACCCATACAATGCGCACCACCCCGTGATGTTTTTCTCAGTCCTACTAGTGAATGTAATGTAACACACACGCATACAATGCGCACCACCCCGCGATGTTTTTCAGAAACCTATCCTACATTGCCACTGCATGTACCCTGACCTCCCCATGATGACCACACCGCGGTGCTTTTCTCCATCCTACATTGCCACTCACTGCCTATCCTAATTCAGACCCTCCGATTCACACTACCCCGCGATGTTTTTCTCACTCCTACTAGTGAATGTAATGTAACACACACCCATACAATGCGCACCACCCCGCGATGTTTTTCAGAAACCTATCCTACATTGCCACTGCATGTTCCCTTACCTCCCCATGCTCAACACCCCGCGGTGCTTTTCTCCATCCCACTTTGCCACACACTGCCTATCCTAATTCAGACCCTCCGATTCACACCACCCCGTGATGTTTTTCTCACTCCTAATAGTGAATGTAACGTAACACACAACCATACAATGCGCACCACCCCGCGATGTTTTTCAGAAACCTATCCTACATTGCCACTGCATGTTCCCTGACCTCCCCATGCTGACCACCCCGCGGTGCTTTTCTCCATCCTACATTGCCACTCACTGCCTATCCTAATTCAGACCCTCCGATTCACACCACCCTGCGATGTTTTTCTCACTCGTACTAGTGAATGTATTGTAACACACACGCATACAATGCGCACCACCCCGTGATGTTTTTCTCACTCCTACTAGTGAATGTAATGTAACACACAGCCATACAATGCGAACCACCCTGCCATGTTTTTCAGAAACCTATCCTACATTGCCACTGCATGTTCCCTGAGCTCCCCATGCTGACCAGCCCGCGGTGCTTTTCTTCATCCTACATTGACACTCACTGCCTATCCTAATTCAGACCCTCCGATTCACACCTCCTCGTGATGTTTTTCTCACTCCTACTAGTGAATGTAATGTAACACACACCCATACAATGCGCACCACCCCGTGATGTTTTTCTCACTCCTACTAGTGAATGTAATGTAACACACTCCCATACAATGTCCACCACCCCGCGATGTTTTTCAGAAACCTATCCTACATTGCCACTGAATGTTCCCTGACCTCCCCATGCTGACCTCGCCGCGGTGCTTTTCTCCATCCTACATTGCCACTCACTGCCTATCATATTTCAGACCCTCCGATTCACACCACCCCGTGATGCTTTTCTCACTCCTACTTGTGAATGTAATGTAACACACACCCATACAATGTGCACCACCCCGTGATGTTTTTCTCACTCCTACTAGTGAATGTAATGTAAGACACACCCATACAATGCGCACCACCCCGCGATGTTTTTCAGAAACCTATCCTACATTGATACGGCATGTTCCCTGACCTCCCCATGCTGACCACCCCGCGGTGCTTTTCTCCATCCTACATTGCCTCTCACTGCCTATCCTAATTCAGACCCTCCGATTCACACCACCCCGTGATGTTTTTCTCACTCCTACTAGTGAATGTAATGTAACACACACCCATACAATGCGCACCACGCTGTGATGTTTTTCTCACTCCTACTAGTGAATGTAATGTAACACACACCAATACAATGCACCACACCCCGCGATGTTTTTCAGAAACCTATCCTACTTTGCCACTGCATGTTCCCTGACCTCCCCATGCTCAACACCCCGCGGTGCTTTTCTCCATCCCACATTGCCACACACTGCCTATCCTAATTCAGACCCTCCGATTCACACCACCCCGTGATGTTTTTCTCACTCCTAATAGTGAATGTAATGTAACACACACCCATACAATGCGCACCACCCCGTGATGTTTTTCTCACTCCTACTAGTGAATGTAATGTAACACACAACCATACAATGCGCACCACCGTGCCATGTTTTTCAGAAAATTATCCTACATTGCCACTGCATGTTCCCTGACCTCCCCATGCTGAACACACCGCGGTGCTTTTCTCCATCCTACATTGTGACTCACTGCCTATCCTAATTCTGACCCTCCGATTCACACCACCGCGTGATGTTTTTGTCACTCCTACTAGTGAATGTAATGTAACACACACCCATACAATGCGCAACACCCCGTGATGTTTTTCTCACTCCTACTAGTGAATGTAATGTAAAACACTCCCATACAATGCGCACCACCCCGCGATGTTTTTCAGAAACCTATCCTACATTGCCACTGAATGTTCCCTGACCTCCCCATGCTGACCACCCCGCGGTGCTTTTCTCCATCCTACATTGCCACTCACTGCCTATCCTAATTCAGAACCTCTGATTCACACCATCCCGCGATGTTTTTTGACTCCTACTAGTGAATGTTATGTAACACACACCCATACAATGCGCACCACCCCGCAATGTTTTTGAAACCTATCCTACATTGCCACTGCATGTTCGCTCACCTCCCCATGCTGACAACCCTTCGGTGCTTTTCTCCATCCTACATTGCCACTCACTGCCTATCCTAATTCAGACCCTCCGATTCACACCACCCCGTGATGTTTTTCTCACTCCTACTAGTGAATGTAATGTAACACACACCCATACAATGCGCACCACCCCGCGATATTTTTCAGAAACCTATCCTACATTGCCACTGCATGTTCCCTGACCTCCGCATGCTGACCACCCCGCGGTGCTTTTCTCCATCCTACGTTGACACTCACTGCCTATCCTAATTCAGACCCTCCGATTCACACCGCCCCATGATGTTTTTTTCACTCCTACTAGTGAATGTAATGTAACACACACCCATACAATGCCCACCACCCCGCGATGTTTTTCAGAAACCTATCCTACATTGCCACTGCATGTTCCCTGACTTCCCCATGCTGACCACCCCGCGGTGCTTTTCTCCATCCTACATTGCCACTCACTGCCTATCCTAATTGAGACTCTCCGATTCACACCACCCCGTGATGTTTTTCTCACTCCTACTAGTGAATGTAATGTAACACACACCCATACAATGCGCACCACTCCGTGATGTTTTTCAGAAAACTATCCTACATTGCCACTGTATGTTCCCTGACCTCCCCATGCTGACCACCCCGCGGTGCTTTTTTCCATCCTACATTGCCACTCACTGCCTATCCTAATTCAGACCCTCCGATTCACACCACCCCGTGATGTTTTTCTCACTCCTACTAGTGAATGTAATATAACACACACCCATACAATGCGCACCACCCCGTGATGTTTTTCTCAGTCCTACTAGTGAATGTAATGTAACACACACCCATACAATGCGCACCACCCCGCGATGATTTTCAGAAACCTATCCTACATTGCCACTGCATGTACCCTGACCTCCCCATGATGACCACACCGCGGTGCTTTTCTCCATCCTACATTGCCACTCACTGCCTATCCTAATTCAGACCCTCCGATTCACACTACCCCGCGATGTTTTTCTCACTCCTACTAGTGAATGTAATGTAACACACACCCATACAATGCGCACCACCCCGCGATGTTTTTCAGAAACCTATCCTACATTGCCACTGCATGTTCCCTTACCTCCCCATGCTCAACACCCCGCGGTGCTTTTCTCCATCCCACTTTGCCACACACTGCCTATCCTAATTCAGACCCTCCGATTCACACCACCCCGTGATGTTTTTCTCACTCCTAATAGTGAATGTAACGTAACACACAACCATACAATGCGCACCACCCCGCGATGTTTTTCAGAAACCTATCCTACATTGCCACTGCATGTTCCCTGACCTCCACATGCTGACAACCCCGCGGTGCTTTTCTCCATCCTACATTGCCACTCACTGCCTATCCTAATTCAGACCCTCCGATTCACACCACCCTGCGATGTTTTTCTCACTCGTACTAGTGAATGTATTGTAACACACACGCATACAATGCGCACCACCCCGTGATGTTTTTCTCACTCCTACTAGTGAATGTAATGTAACACACAGCCATACAATGCGAACCACCCTGCCATGTTTTTCAGAAACCTATCCTACATTGCCACTGCATGTTCCCTGAGCTCCCCATGCTGACCAGCCCGCGGTGCTTTTCTTCATCCTACATTGACACTCACTGCCTATCCTAATTCAGACCCTCCGATTCACACCTCCTCGTGATGTTTTTCTCACTCCTACTAGTGAATGTAATGTAACACACACCCATACAATGCGCACCACCCCGTGATGTTTTTCTCACTCCTACTAGTGAATGTAATGTAACACACTCCCATACAATGTGCACCACCCCGCGATGTTTTTCAGAAACCTATCCTACATTGCCACTGAATGTTCCCTGACCTCCCCATGCTGACCTCGCCGCGGTGCTTTTCTCCATCCTACATTGCCACTCACTGCCTATCATATTTCAGACCCTCCGATTCACACCACCCCGTGATGTTTTTCTCACTCCTACTAGTGAATGTAATGTAACACACACCCATAAAATGCGCACAACCCCGCGATGTTTTTCAGAAACCTTTCCTACATTGCCACTGCATGTTCCCTGACCTCCCCATGCTGACCACCCCGCGGTACTTTTCTCCATCCTACATTGCCACTCACTGACTATCCTAATTCAGACCCTCCGATTCACACCACCCCATGATGTTTTTTTCACTCCTACTAGTGAATGTAATGTAACACACACCCATACAATGCCCACCACCCCGCGATGTTTTTCAGAAACCTATCCTACATTGCCACTGCATGTTCCCTGACCTCCCCATGCTGACCACCCCGCGGTGCTTTTCTCCATCCTACATTGCCACTCACTGCCTATCCTAATTGAGACTCTCTGATTCACACCACCCCGTGATGTTTTTCTCACTCCTACTAGTGAATGTAATGTAACACACACCCATACAATGCGCACCACTCCGTGATGTTTTTCAGAAAACTATCCTACATTGCCACTGTATGTTCCCTGACCTCCCCATGCTGACCACCCCGCGGTGCTTTTTTCCATCCTACATTGCCACTCACTGCCTATCCTAATTCAGACCCTCCGATTCACACCACCCCGTGATGTTTTTCTCACTCCTACTAGTGAATGTAATATAACACACACCCATACAATGCGCACCACCCCGTGATGTTTTTCTCAGTCCTACTAGTGAATGTAATGTAACACACACCCATACAATGCGCATCACCCCGCGATGTTTTTCAGAAACCTATCCTACATTGCCACTGCCTGTACCCTGACCTCCCCATGATGACCACACCGCGGTGCTTTTCTCCATCCTACATTGCCACTCACTGCCTATCCTAATTCAGACCCTCCGATTCACACTACCCCGCGATGTTTTTCTCACTCCTACTAGTGAATGTAATGTAACACACACCCATACAATGCGCACCACCCCGCGATGTTTTTCAGAAACCTATCCTACATTGCCACTGCATGTTCCCTTACCTCCCCATGCTCAACACCCCGCGGTGCTTTTCTCCATCCCACTTTGCCACACACTGCCTATCCTAATTCAGACCCTCCGATTCACACCACCCCGTGATGTTTTTCTCACTCCTAATAGTGAATGTAACGTAACACACAACCATACAATGCGCACCACCCCGCGATGTTTTTCAGAAACCTATCCTACATTGCCACTGCATGTTCCCTGACCTCCCCATGCTGACCACCCCACGGTGCTTTTCTCCATCCTACATTGCCACTCACTGCCTATCCTAATTCAGACCCTCCGATTCACACCACCCTGCGATGTTTTTCTCACTCGTACTAGTGAATGTATTGTAACACACACGCATACAATGCGCACCACCCCGTGATGTTTTTCTCACTCCTACTAGTGAATGTAATGTAACACACACCCATACAATGCCCACCACCCCGCGATGTTTTTCAGAAACCTATCCTACATTGCCACTGCATGTTCCCTGACCTCCCCATGCTGACCACCCCGCGGTGCTTTTCTCCATCCTACATTGCCACTCACTGCCTATCCTAATTGAGACTCTCTGATTCACACCACCCCGTGATGTTTTTCTCACTCCTACTAGTGAATGTAATGTAACACACACCCATACAATGCGCACCACTCCGTGATGTTTTTCAGAAAACTATCCTACATTGCCACTGTATGTTCCCTGACCTCCCCATGCTGACCACCCCGCGGTGCTTTTTTCCATCCTACATTGCCACTCACTGCCTATCCTAATTCAGACCCTCCGATTCACACCACCCCGTGATGTTTTTCTCACTCCTACTAGTGAATGTAATATAACACACACCCATACAATGCGCACCACCCCGTGATGTTTTTCTCAGTCCTACTAGTGAATGTAATGTAACACACACCCATACAATGCGCACCACCCCGCGATGTTTTTCAGAAACCTATCCTACATTGCCACTGCATGTACCCTGACCTCCCCATGATGACCACACCGCGGTGCTTTTCTCCATCCTACATTGCCACTCACTGCCTATCCTAATTCAGACCCTCCGATTCACACTACCCCGCGATGTTTTTCTCACTCCTACTAGTGAATGTAATGTAACACACACCCATACAATGCGCACCACCCCGCGATGTTTTTCAGAAACCTATCCTACATTGCCACTGCATGTTCGCTCACTTCCCCATGCTGACCACCCCGCGGTGCTTTTCTCCATCCTACATTGCCACTCACTGCCTATCCTAATTCAGACCCTCCGATTCACAACACCCCGTGATGTTTTTCTCACTCCTACTAGTGAATGTAATGTAACACACACCCATACAATGCGCACCACCCCGCGATGTTTTTCAGAAACCTATCCTACATTACCACTGCATGTTCCCTGACCTCCCCATGCTGACCTCGCCGCGGTGCTTTTCTCCATCCTACATTGCCACTCACTGCCTATCCTATTTCAGACCCTCCGATTCACACCACCCCGTGATGTTTTTCTCACTCCTACTAGTGAATGTAATGTAACACACACCCATACAATGCGCACCACCCCGCGATGTTTTTCAGAAAACTATCCTACATTACCACTGCATGTTCCCTGACCTCCCCATGCTGACCTCGCCGCGGTGCTTTTCTCCATCCTACATTGCCACTCACTGCCTATCATATTTCAGACCCTCCGATTCACACCACCCCGTGATGTTTTTCTCACTCCTACTTGTGAATGTAATGTAACACACACCCATACAATGTGCACCACCCCGTGATGTTTTTCTCACTCCTACTAGTGAATGTAATGTAAGACACACCCATACAATG
This sequence comes from Cavia porcellus, assembly GCF_034190915.1. NCBI lineage: Eukaryota > Metazoa > Chordata > Mammalia > Rodentia > Caviidae > Cavia > Cavia porcellus. The sequence continues at coordinate 44,349 of NW_026947702.1, read as the reverse complement.
CGCACCACCCCGCGATGTTTTTCAGAAACCTATCCAACATTGATACTGCATGTTCCCTGACCTCCCCATGCTGAGCACCCCGCGGTGCTTTTCTCCATCCTACATTGCCTCTCACTGCCTATCCTAATTCAGACCCTCCGATTCACACCACCCCGTGATGTTTTTCTCACTCCTACTAGTGAATGTAATGTAACACACACCCATACAATGCGCACCACGCCGTGATGTTTTTCTCACTCCTACTAGTGAATGTAATGTAACACACACCCATACAATGCACACCACCCCGCGATGTTTTTCAGAAACCTATCCTACTTTGCCACTGCATGTTCCCTGACCTCCCCATGCTCAACACCGCGCGGTGCTTTTCTCCATCCCACATTGCCACACACTGCCTATCCTAATTCAGACCCTCCGATTCACACCACCCCGTGATGTTTTTCTCACTCCTAATAGTGAATGTAATGTAACACACACCCATACAATGCGCACCACCCCGTGATGTTTTTCTCACTCCTACTAGTGAATGTAATGTAACACACACCCATAAAATGCGCACAACCCCGCGATGTTTTTCAGAAACCTTTCCTACATTGCCACTGCATGTTCCCTGACCTCCCCATGCTGACCACCCCGCGGTACTTTTCTCCATCCTACATTGCCACTCACTGCCTATCCTAATTCAGACCCTCCGATTCACACCGCCCCACGATGTTTTTTTCACTCCTACTAGTGAATGTAATGTAACACACACCCATACAATGCCCACCACCCCGCGATGTTTTTCAGAAACCTATCCTACATTGCCACTGCATGTTCCCTGACCTCCCCATGCTGACCACACCGCGGTGCTTTTCTCCATCCTACATTGCCACTCACTGCCTATCATATTTCAGACCCTCCGATTCACACCACCCCGTGATGTTTTTCTCACTCCTACTTGTGAATGTAATGTAACACACACCCATACAATGTGCACCACCCCGTGATGTTTTTCTCACTCCTACTAGTGAATGTAATGTAAGACACACCCATACAATGCGCACCACCCCACGATGTTTTTCAGAAACCTATCCTACATTGATACTGCATGTTCCCTGACCTCCCCATGCTGAGCACCCCGCGGTGCTTTTCTCCATCCTACATTGCCTCTCACTGCCTATCCTAATTCAGACCCTCCGATTCACACCACCCCGTGATGTTTTTCTCACTCCTACTAGTGAATGTAATGTAACACACACCCATACAATGCGCACCACGCCGTGATGTTTTTCTCACTCCTACAAGTGAATGTAATGTAACACACACCCATACAATGCACACCACCCCGCGATGTTTTTCAGAAACCTATCCTACTTTGCCACTGCATGTTCCCTGACCTCCCCATGCTCAACACCCCGCGGTGCTTTTCTCCATCCCACATTGCCACACACTGCCTATCCTAATTCAGACCCTCCGATTCACATCACCCCGTGATGTTTTTCTCACTCCTAATAGTGAATGTAATGTAACACACACCCATACAATGCGCACCACCCCGTGATGTTTTTCTCACTCCTACTAGTGAATGTAATGTAACACACAACCATACAATGCGCACCACCGCGCCATGTTTTTCAGAAAATTATCCTACATTGCCACTGCATGTTCCCTGACCTCCCCATGCTGAACACACCGCGGTGCTTTTCTCCATCCTACATTGTGACTCACTGCCTATCCTAATTCTGACCCTCCGATTCACACCACCGCGTGATTTTTTTGTCACTCCTACTAGTGAATGTAATGTAACACACACCCATACAATGCGCACCACCCCGTGATGTTTTTCTCACTCCTACTAGTGAATGTAATGTAAAACACTCCCATACAATGCGCACCACCCCGCGATGTTTTTCAGAAACCTATCCTACATTGCCACTGAATGTTCCCTGACCTCCCCATGCTGACCAACCCGCGGTGCTTTTCTCCATCCTACATTGCCATTCACTGCCTATCCTAATTCAGAACCTCCGATTCACACCATCCCGCGATGTTTTTTGACTCCTACTAGTGAATGTTATGTAACACACACCCATACAATGCGCACCACCCCGCAATGTTTTTGAAACCTATCCTACATTGCCACTGCATGTTCGCTCACCTCCCCATGCTGACCACCCCGCGGTGCTTTTCTCCATCCTACATTGCCACTCACTGCCTATCCTAATTCAGACCCTCCGATTCACAAAACCCCGTGATGTTTTTCTCACTCCTACTAGTGAATGTAATGTAGCACACACCCATACAATGCGCACCACCCCGCGATGTTTTTCAGAAACCTATCCTACATTGCCACTGCATGTTCCCTGACCTCCGCATGCTGACCACCCCGCGGTGCTTTTCTCCATCCTACGTTGAAACTCACTGCCTATCATAATTCAGACCCTCCGATTCACACTTCCCCGTGATGTTTTTCTCACTCCTACTAGTGAATGTAATGTAACACACACCCATTCAATGCGCACCACCCCGCGATGTTTTTCAGAAACCTATCCTACATTGCCACTGCATGTTCCCTGGCCTTCCCATGCTGACCACCCCTCGGTGCTTTTCTCCATCCGATATTGCCACTCACTGCCTATCCTAATTCAGACCATCCGATTCACACCACCCCGTGATGTTTTTCTCACTCCTACTAGTGAATGTAATATAACACACACCCATACAATGCGCACCACCCCGTGATGTTTTTCTCACTCCTACTAGTGATTGTAATGTAACACACACCCATGCAATGCGCACCACCCCGCGATGTTTTTCAGAAACCTATCCTACATTGCCACTGCATGTTCCCTGACCTCCCCATGCTGACCACCCCGTGGTGCTTTTCTCCATCCTACATTGCCACTCACTGCCTATCCTAATTCAGACCCTCCGATTCACACCAACCCGTGATGTTTTTCTCACTCCTACTAGTGAATGTAATGTAACACAAACACATACAATGCGCAACACCCCGCGATGTTTTTCAGAAACCTAACCTACACTGCCACTGCATGTTCCCTGACCTCCCCATGCTGACCACCCCGCGGTGCTTTTCTCCATCCTACATTGCCACTCACTGCCTATCCTAATTCAGACTCTCCGATTCACACCACCCCGTGATGTTTTTCTCACTCCTACTAGTGAATATAATGTAACACACACCCATACAATGCGCACCACTCCGTGATGTTTTTCAGAAAACTATCCTACATTGCCACTGCATGTTCCCTGACCTCCCCATGCTGACCACCCCGGGGTGCTTTTTTCCATCCTACATTGCCACTCACTGCCTATCCTAATTCAGACCCTCCGATTCACACCACCCCGTGATGTTTTTCTCACTCCTACTAGTGAATGTAATAGAACACACACCCATACAATGCGCACCACCCCGTGATGTTTTTCTCAGTCCTACTAGTGAATGTAATGTAACACACACCCATACAATGCGCACCACCCCGCGATATTTTTCAGAAACCTATCCTACATTGCCACTGAATGTTCCCTGACCTCCCCATGCTGACCACCCCGCGGTGCTTTTCTCCATCCTACATTGCCACTCACTGCCTATCCTAATTCAGACCCTCCGATTCACACCATCCCGCGATGTTTTTTGACTCCTACTAGTGAATGTTATGTAACACACACCCATACAATGCGCACCACCCCGCAATGTTTTTGAAACCTATCCTACATTGCCACTGCATGTTCGCTCACCTCCCCATGCTGACCACCCCGCGGTGCTTTTCTCCATCCTACATTGCCACTCACTGCCTATCCTAATTCAGACCCTCCGATTCACAAAACCCCGTGATGTTTTTCTCACTCCTACTAGTGAATGTAATGTAACACACACCCATACAATGCGCACCACCCCGCGATGTTTTTCAGAAACCTATCCTACATTGCCACTGCATGTTCCCTGACCTCCGCATGCTGACCACCCCGCGGTGCTTTTCTCCATCCTACGTTGAAACTCACTGCCTATCATAATTCAGACCCTCCGATTCACACTTCCCCGTGATGTTTTTCTCACTCCTACTAGTGAATGTAATGTAACACACACCCATTCAATGCGCACCACCCCGCGATGTTTTTCAGAAACCTATCCTACATTGCCACTGCATGTTCCCTGGCCTTGCCATGCTGACCACCCCTCGGTGCTTTTCTCCATCCGATATTGCCACTCACTGCCTATCCTAATTCAGACCATCCGATTCACACCACCCCGTGATGTTTTTCTCACTCCTACTAGTGAATGTAATGTAACACACACCCATACAATGCGCACCACCCCGTGATGTTTTTCTCACTCCTACTAGTGATTGTAATGTAACACACACCCATGCAATGCGCACCACCCCGCGATGTTTTTCAGAAACCTATCCTACATTGCCACTGCATGTTCCCTGACCTCCCCATGCTGACCACCCCGTGGTGCTTTTCTCCATCCTACATTGCCACTCACTGCCTATCCTAATTCAGACCCTCCGATTCACACCAACCCGTGATGTTTTTCTCACTCCTACTAGTGAATGTAATGTAACACAAACCCATACAATGCGCAACACCCCGCGATATTTTTCAGAAACCTAACCTACACTGCCACTGCATGTTCCCTGACCTCCCCATGCTGACCACCCCGCGGTGCTTTTCTCCATCCTACATTGCCACTCACTGCCTATCCTAATTCAGACTCTCCGATTCACACCACCCCGTGATGTTTTTCTCACTCCTACTAGTGAATATAATGTAACACACACCCATACAATGCGCACCACTCCGTGATGTTTTTCAGAAAACTATCCTACATTGCCACTGCATGTTCCGTGACCTCCCCATGCTGACCACCCCGCGGTGCTTTTTTCCATCCTACATTGCCACTCACTGCCTATCCTAATTCAGACCCTCCGATTCACACCACCCCGTGATGTTTTTCTCACTCCTACTAGTGAATGTAATACAACACACACCCATACAATGCGCACCACCCCGTGATGTTTTTCTCAGTCCTACTAGTGAATGTAATGTAACACACACCCATACAATGCGCACCACCCCGCGATGTTTTTCAGAAACCTATCCTACATTGCCACTGCATGTACCCTGACCTCCCCATGATGACCACACCGCGGTGCTTTTCTCCATCCTACATTGCCACTCACTGCCTATCCTAATTCAGACCCTCCGATTCACACTACCCCGCGATGTTTTTCTCACTCCTACTAGTGAATGTAATGTAACACACACCCATACAATGCGCACCACCCCGCGATGTTTTTCAGAAACCTATCCTACATTGCCACTGCATGTTCCATTACCTCCCCATGCTCAACAGCCCGTGGTGCTTTTCTCCATCCCACTTTGCCAAACACTGCCTATCCTAATTCAGACCCTCCGATTCACACCACCCCGTGATGTTTTTCTCACTCCTAATAGTGAATGTAATGTAACACACAACCATACAATGCGCACCACCCCGCGATGTTTTTCAGAAACCTATCCTACATTGCCACTGCATGTTCCCTGACCTCCCCATGCTGACCACCCCGCGGTGCTTTTCTCCATCCTACATTGCCACTCACTGCCTATCCTAATTCAGACCCTCCGATTCACACCACCCTGCGATGTTTTTCTCACTCGTACTAGTGAATGTATTGTAACACACACACATACAATGCGCACCACCCCGTGATGTTTTTCTCACTCCTACTAGTGAATGTAATGTAACACACAGCCATACAATGCGCACCACCCTGCCATGTTTTTCAGAAACCTATCCTACATTGCCACTGCATGTTCCCTGAGCTCCCCATGCTGACCAGCCCGCGGTGCTTTTCTTCATCCTACATTGACACTCACTGCCTATCCTAATTCAGACCCTCCGATTCACACCTCCTCGTGATGTTTTTCTCACTCCTACTAGTGAATGTAATGTAACACACACCCATACAATGCGCACCACCCCGTGATGTTTTTCTCACTCCTACTAGTGAATGTAATGTAACACACTCCCATACAATGTTCACCACCCCGCGATGTTTTTCAGAAACCTATCCTACATTGCCACTGAATGTTCCCTGACCTCCCCATGCTGACCACCCCGCGGTGCTTTTCTCCATCCTACATTGCCACTCACTGCCTATCCTAATTCAGAACCTCCGATTCACACCACCCCGCGATATTTTTCTGTCTCCTACTAGTGAATGTAATGTAACACACACCCATACAATGCGCACCACCCCGTGATGTTTTTCTCACTCATTCTAGTGAATGTAATGTAACACACTCCCATACAATGTGCACCACCCCGCGATGTTTTTCAGAAACCTATCCTACATTGCCACTGAATGTTCCCTGACCTCCCCATGCTGACCACCCCGCGGTGCTTTTCTCCATCCTACATTGCCACTCACTGCCTATCCTAATTCAGACCCTCCGATTCACAACACCCCGTGATGTTTTTCTCACTCCTACTAGTGAATGTAATGTAACACACACCCATACAATGCGCACCACCCGGCGATGTTTTTCTCATTCCTAATAGTGAATGTAATGTAACACACAACCATACAATGCGCACCACCCCGCCATGTTTTTCAGAAACCTATCCTACATTGCCACTGCATGTTCACTGACCTCCCCATGCTGAACACCCCGCCGTGCTTTTCTCCATCCTACATTGCCACTCACTGCCTATCCTAATTCAGACCCTCCGATTCACACCACCCCGTGTTGTTTTTCTCACTCCTACCAGTGAATGTAATGTAACACACACCCATACAATGCGCACCACCCCGCGATGTTTTTCAGAAACCTATCCTACATTGCCACTGCATGTTCCCTGACCTCCCCATGCTGACCACCCCGCGGTGCTTTTCTCCATCCTACATTGCCACTCATGGCCTATCCTAATACAGACCCTCCGATTCACACCACCCCGTGATGTTTTTCTCACTCCTACTAGTGAATGTAATATAACACACACCCATACAATGCGCACCACCCCGCGATGTTTTTCAGAAACCTATCCTACATTGCCACTGCATGTTCCCTGACCTCCCGATGCTGACCACCCCGCGGTGCTTTTCTCCATCCTACATTGCCACTCACTGCCTATCCTAATTCAGACCCTCCGATTCACACCAACCCGTGATGTTTTTCTCACTCCTACTAGTGAATGTAATGTAACACACACCCATACAATGCGCACCACCCCGTGATGTTTTTCTGACTCCTACTAGTGAATGTTATGTAACACACACCCATACAATGCGCAGCACCCCGCGATGTTTTTCAGAAACCTATCCTACATTGCCACTGCATGTTCGCTCACCTCCCCATGCTGACCACCCCGCAGTGCTTTTCTCCATCCTACATTGCCACTCACTGCCTATCCTAATTCAGACCCTCCGATTCACACCACCCCGTGATGTTTTTCTCACTCCTACTAGTGAATGTAATGTAACACACACCCATACAATGCGCACCACCCCGTGATGTTTTTCTGACTCCTACTAGTGAATGTAATGTAACACACACCGATACAATGCACCCCACCCCGCGATGTTTTTCAGAAACCTATCCTACATTGCCACTGCATGTTCCCTGTCCTCCGCATGCTGACCACCCCGCGGTGCTTTTCTTCATCCTACATTGACACTCACTGCCTATCCTAATTCAGACCCTCCGATTCACACCTCCTCGTGATGTTTTTCTCACTCCTACTAGTGAATGTAATGTAACACACACCTATACAATGCGCACCACCCCGTGATGTTTTTCAGAAAACTATCCTACATGGCCACTGCATGTTCCCTGACCTCCCCATGCTGACCACCCCGCGGTGCTTTTCTCCACCCTACATTGTGACTCACTGCCTATCCTAATTCAGACCCTCCGATTCACACCACCGCGTGATGTTTTTCTCACTCCTACTAGTGAATGTAATGTAACACACACCCATACAATGCGCACCACCCCGTGATGTTTTTCTCACTCCTACTAGTGAATGTAATGTAACACACTCCCATACAATGCGCACCAACCCCGCGATGTTTTTCAGAAACCTATCCTACATTGCCACTGAATGTTCCCTGACCTCCCCATGCTGACCACCCCGCGGTGCTTTTCTCCATCCTACATTGCCACTCACTGCCTATCCTAATTCAGAACCTCCGATTCACACCAGCCCGCGATGTTTTTCTGACTCCTACTAGTGAATGTAATGTAACACACAACCATACAATGCGCACCACCCCGCGATGTTTTTCAGAAACCTATCCTACATTGCCACTGCATGTTCGCTCACCTCCCCATGCTGACCACACCGCGGTGCTTTTCTGCATCCTACATTGCCACTCACTGCCTATCCTAATACAGACCCTCCGATTCACACCACCCCGTGATGTTTTTCTCACTCCTACTAGTGAATGTAATGTAACACACACCCATACAATGCGCAAAACCCCGCGATGTTTTTCAGAAACCTATCCTACATTGCCACTGCATGTTCCCTGACCTCCCGATGCTGACCACCCCGCGGTGCTTTTCTCCATCCTACATTGCCACTCACTGCCTATCCTAATTCAAACCCTCCGATTCACACCAACCCGTGATGTTTTTCTCACTCCTACTAGTGAATGTAATGTAACACACACCCATACAATGCGCACCACCCCGTGATGTTTTTCTGACTCCTACTAGTGAATGTTATGTAACACACACCCATACAATGCGCACCACCCCGCGATGTTTTTCAGAAACCTATCCTATATTGCCACTGCATGTTCCCTGAGCTCCCCATGCTGACCACCCCGCGGTGCTTTTCTTCATCCTAAATTGACACTCACTGCCTATCCTAATTCAGACCCTCCGATTCACACCTCCTCGTGATGTTTTTCTCACTACTAGTGAATGTAATGTAACACACACCCATACAATGCGCACCACCCCGTGATGTTTTTCTCACTCCTACTAGTGAATGTAATGTAACACACAACCATACAATGCGCACCACCGCGCCATGTTTTTCAGAAAATTATCCTACATTGCCACTGCATGTTCCCTGACCTCCCCATGCTGAACACACCGCGGTGCTTTTCTCCATCCTACATTGTGACTCACTGCCTATCCTAATTCTGACCCTCCGATTCACACCACCGCGTGATGTTTTTGTCACTCCTACTAGTGAATGTAATGTAACACACACCCATACAATGCGCACCACCCCGTGATGTTTTTCTCACTCCTACTAGTGAATGTAATGTAAAACACTCCCATACAATGCGCACCACCCCGCGATGTTTTTCAGAAACCTATCCTACATTGCCACTGAATGTTCCCTGACCTCCCCATCCTGACCACCCCGCTGTGCTTTTCTCCATCCTACATTGCCACTCACTGCCTATCCTAATTCAGAACCTCCGATTCACACCATCCCGCGATGTTTTTTGACTCCTACTAGTGAATGTTATGTAACACACACCCATACAATGCGCACCACCCCGCAATGTTTTTGAAACCTATCCTACATTGCCACTGCATGTTCGCTCACCTCCCCATGCTGACCACCCCGCGGTGCTTTTCTCCATCCTACATTGCCACTCACTGCCTATCCTAATTCAGACCCTCCGATTCACACCACCCCGTGATGTTTTTCTCACTCCTACTAGTGAATGTAATGTAACACACACCGATACAATGTGCACCACCCCGCGATATTTTTCAGAAACCTATCCTACATTGCCACTGCATGTTCCCTGACCTCCGCATGCTGACCACCCCGCGGTGCTTTTCTCCATCCTACGTTGACACTCACTGCCTATCATAATTCAGACCCTCCGATTCACACTTCCCCGTGATGTTTTTCTCACTCCTACTAGTGAATGTAATGTAACACACACCCATTCAATGCGCACCACCCCGCGATGTTTTTCAGAAACCTATCCTACATTGCCACTGCATGTTCCCTGGCCTTCCCATGCTGACCACCCCTCGGTGCTTTTCTCCATCCGACATTGCCACTCACTGCCTATCCTAATTCAGACCATCCGATTCACACCACCCCGTGATGTTTTTCTCACTCCTACTAGTGAATGTACTGTAACACACACCCATACAATGCGCACCACCCCGTGATGTTTTTCTCACTCCTACTAGTGATTGTAATGTAACACACACCCATGCAATGCGCACCACCCCGCAATGTTTTTGAAAAACCTATCCTACATTGCCACTGCATGTTCCCTGACCTCCCAATGCTGACCACCCCGCGGTTTTTTTCTCCAACCTATATTGCCACTCACTGCCTATCCTAATTCAGACCCTCCGATTCACACCACCCCGTGATGTTTTTCTCACTCCTACTAGTAAATGTAATGTAACACACACCCATACAATGCGCACCACGCCGTGATGTTTTTCTCACTCCTACTAGTAAATGTAATGTAACACACACCCATTCAATGCGCACCACCCCGCGATGTTTTTCAGAAACCTATCCTACATTGCCACTGCATGTTCCCTTACCTCCCCATGCTCAACACCCCGCGGTGCTTTTCTCCATCCCACTTTGCCACACACTGCCTATCCTAATTCAGACCCTCCGATTCACACCACCCCGTGATGTTTTTCTCACTCCTAATAGTGAATGTAACGTAACACACAACCATACAATGCGCACCACCCCGCGATGTTTTTCAGAAACCTATCCTACATTGCCACTGCATGTTCCCTGACCTCCCCATGCTGACCACCCCGCGGTGCTTTTCTCCATCCTACATTGCCACTCACTGCCTATCCTAATTCAGACCCTCCGATTCACACCACCCTGCGATGTTTTTCTCACTCGTACTAGTGAATGTATTGTAACACACACGCATACAATGCGCACCACCCCGTGATGTTTTTCTCACTCCTACTAGTGAATGTAATGTAACACACAGCCATACAATGCGAACCACCCTGCCATGTTTTTCAGAAACCTATCCTACATTGCCACTGCATGTTCCCTGAGCTCCCCATGCTGACCAGCCCGCGGTGCTTTTCTTCATCCTACATTGACACTCACTGCCTATCCTAATTCAGACCCTCCGATTCACACCTCCTCGTGATGTTTTTCTCACTCCTACTAGTGAATGTAATGTAACACACACCCATACAATGCGCACCACCCCGTGATGTTTTTCTCACTCCTACTAGTGAATGTAATGTAACACACTCCCATACAATGTCCACCACCCCGCGATGTTTTTCAGAAACCTATCCTACATTGCCACTGAATGTTCCCTGACCTCCCCATGCTGACCTCGCCGCGGTGCTTTTCTCCATCCTACATTGCCACTCACTGCCTATCATATTTCAGACCCTCCGATTCACACCACCCCGTGATGCTTTTCTCACTCCTACTTGTGAATGTAATGTAACACACACCCATACAATGTGCACCACCCCGTGATGTTTTTCTCACTCCTACTAGTGAATGTAATGTAAGACACACCCATACAATGCGCACCACCCCGCGATGTTTTTCAGAAACCTATCCTACATTGATACGGCATGTTCCCTGACCTCCCCATGCTGACCACCCCGCGGTGCTTTTCTCCATCCTACATTGCCTCTCACTGCCTATCCTAATTCAGACCCTCCGATTCACACCACCCCGTGATGTTTTTCTCACTCCTACTAGTGAATGTAATGTAACACACACCCATACAATGCGCACCACGCTGTGATGTTTTTCTCACTCCTACTAGTGAATGTAATGTAACACACACCAATACAATGCACCACACCCCGCGATGTTTTTCAGAAACCTATCCTACTTTGCCACTGCATGTTCCCTGACCTCCCCATGCTCAACACCCCGCGGTGCTTTTCTCCATCCCACATTGCCACACACTGCCTATCCTAATTCAGACCCTCCGATTCACACCACCCCGTGATGTTTTTCTCACTCCTAATAGTGAATGTAATGTAACACACACCCATACAATGCGCACCACCCCGTGATGTTTTTCTCACTCCTACTAGTGAATGTAATGTAACACACAACCATACAATGCGCACCACCGTGCCATGTTTTTCAGAAAATTATCCTACATTGCCACTGCATGTTCCCTGACCTCCCCATGCTGAACACACCGCGGTGCTTTTCTCCATCCTACATTGTGACTCACTGCCTATCCTAATTCTGACCCTCCGATTCACACCACCGCGTGATGTTTTTGTCACTCCTACTAGTGAATGTAATGTAACACACACCCATACAATGCGCAACACCCCGTGATGTTTTTCTCACTCCTACTAGTGAATGTAATGTAAAACACTCCCATACAATGCGCACCACCCCGCGATGTTTTTCAGAAACCTATCCTACATTGCCACTGAATGTTCCCTGACCTCCCCATGCTGACCACCCCGCGGTGCTTTTCTCCATCCTACATTGCCACTCACTGCCTATCCTAATTCAGAACCTCCGATTCACACCATCCCGCGATGTTTTTTGACTCCTACTAGTGAATGTTATGTAACACACACCCATACAATGCGCACCACCCCGCAATGTTTTTGAAACCTATCCTACATTGCCACTGCATGTTCGCTCACCTCCCCATGCTGACAACCCTTCGGTGCTTTTCTCCATCCTACATTGCCACTCACTGCCTATCCTAATTCAGACCCTCCGATTCACACCACCCCGTGATGTTTTTCTCACTCCTACTAGTGAATGTAATGTAACACACACCGATACAATGTGCACCACCCCGCGATATTTTTCAGAAACCTATCCTACATTGCCACTGCATGTTCCCTGACCTCCGCATGCTGACCACCCCGCGGTGCTTTTCTCCATCCTACGTTGACACTCACTGCCTATCATAATTCAGACCCTCCGATTCACACTTCCCCGTGATGTTTTTCTCACTCCTACTAGTGAATGTAATGTAACACACACCCATTCAATGCGCACCACCCCGCGATGTTTTTCAGAAACCTATCCTACATTGCCACTGCATGTTCCCTGGCCTTCCCATGCTGACCACCCCTCGGTGCTTTTCTCCATCCGACATTGCCACTCACTGCCTATCCTAATTCAGACCATCCGATTCACACCACCCCGTGATGTTTTTCTCACTCCTACTAGTGAATGTACTGTAACACACACCCATACAATGCGCACCACCCCGTGATGTTTTTCTCACTCCTACTAGTGATTGTAATGTAACACACACCCATGCAATGCGCACCACCCCGCAATGTTTTTGAAAAACCTATCCTACATTGCCACTGCATGTTCCCTGACCTCCCAATGCTGACCACCCCGCGGTTTTTTTCTCCAACCTATATTGCCACTCACTGCCTATCCTAATTCAGACCCTCCGATTCACACCACCCCGTGATGTTTTTCTCACTCCTACTAGTAAATGTAATGTAACACACACCCATACAATGCGCACCACGCCGTGATGTTTTTCTCACTCCTACTAGTAAATGTAATGTAACACACACCCATTCAATGCGCACCACCCCGCGATGTTTTTCAGAAACCTATCCTACATTGCCACTGCATGTTCCCTGACCTCCCCATGCTGACCACCCCGCGGTGCTTTTCTCCATCCTACATTGCAACTCACTGCCGATCCTAATTCAGACCCTCCAATTCACACCACCCCGTGATGTTTTTCTCACTCCTACTAGTGAATGTAATGTAACACACACCCATAAAATGCGCACAACCCCGCGATGTTTTTCAGAAACCTTTCCTACATTGCCACTGCATGTTCCCTGACCTCCCCATTCTGACCACCCCGCGGTACTTTTCTCCATCCTACATTGCCACTCACTGACTATCCTAATTCAGACCCTCCGATTCACACCGCCCCATGATGTTTTTTTCACTCCTACTAGTGAATGTAATGTAACACACACCCATACAATGCCCACCACCCCGCGATGTTTTTCAGAAACCTATCCTACATTGCCACTGCATGTTCCCTGACCTCCCCATGCTGACCACCCCGCGGTGCTTTTCTCCATCCTACATTGCCACTCACTGCCTATCCTAATTGAGACTCTCCGATTCACACCACCCCGTGATGTTTTTCTCACTCCTACTAGTGAATGTAATGTAACACACACCCATACAATGCGCACCACTCCGTGATGTTTTTCAGAAAACTATCCTACATTGCCACTGTATGTTCCCTGACCTCCCCATGCTGACCACCCCGCGGTGCTTTTTTCCATCCTACATTGCCACTCACTGCCTATCCTAATTCAGACCCTCCGATTCACACCACCCCGTGATGTTTTTCTCACTCCTACTAGTGAATGTAATATAACACACACCCATACAATGCGCACCACCCCGTGATGTTTTTCTCAGTCCTACTAGTGAATGTAATGTAACACACACGCATACAATGCGCACCACCCCGCGATGTTTTTCAGAAACCTATCCTACATTGCCACTGCATGTACCCTGACCTCCCCATGATGACCACACCGCGGTGCTTTTCTCCATCCTACATTGCCACTCACTGCCTATCCTAATTCAGACCCTCCGATTCACACTACCCCGCGATGTTTTTCTCACTCCTACTAGTGAATGTAATGTAACACACACCCATACAATGCGCACCACCCCGCGATGTTTTTCAGAAACCTATCCTACATTGCCACTGCATGTTCCCTTACCTCCCCATGCTCAACACCCCGCGGTGCTTTTCTCCATCCCACTTTGCCACACACTGCCTATCCTAATTCAGACCCTCCGATTCACACCACCCCGTGATGTTTTTCTCACTCCTAATAGTGAATGTAACGTAACACACAACCATACAATGCGCACCACCCCGCGATGTTTTTCAGAAACCTATCCTACATTGCCACTGCATGTTCCCTGACCTCCCCATGCTGACCACCCCGCGGTGCTTTTCTCCATCCTACATTGCCACTCACTGCCTATCCTAATTCAGACCCTCCGATTCACACCACCCTGCGATGTTTTTCTCACTCGTACTAGTGAATGTATTGTAACACACACGCATACAATGCGCACCACCCCGTGATGTTTTTCTCACTCCTACTAGTGAATGTAATGTAACACACAGCCATACAATGCGAACCACCCTGCCATGTTTTTCAGAAACCTATCCTACATTGCCACTGCATGTTCCCTGAGCTCCCCATGCTGACCAGCCCGCGGTGCTTTTCTTCATCCTACATTGACACTCACTGCCTATCCTAATTCAGACCCTCCGATTCACACCTCCTCGTGATGTTTTTCTCACTCCTACTAGTGAATGTAATGTAACACACACCCATACAATGCGCACCACCCCGTGATGTTTTTCTCACTCCTACTAGTGAATGTAATGTAACACACTCCCATACAATGTCCACCACCCCGCGATGTTTTTCAGAAACCTATCCTACATTGCCACTGAATGTTCCCTGACCTCCCCATGCTGACCTCGCCGCGGTGCTTTTCTCCATCCTACATTGCCACTCACTGCCTATCATATTTCAGACCCTCCGATTCACACCACCCCGTGATGCTTTTCTCACTCCTACTTGTGAATGTAATGTAACACACACCCATACAATGTGCACCACCCCGTGATGTTTTTCTCACTCCTACTAGTGAATGTAATGTAAGACACACCCATACAATGCGCACCACCCCGCGATGTTTTTCAGAAACCTATCCTACATTGATACGGCATGTTCCCTGACCTCCCCATGCTGACCACCCCGCGGTGCTTTTCTCCATCCTACATTGCCTCTCACTGCCTATCCTAATTCAGACCCTCCGATTCACACCACCCCGTGATGTTTTTCTCACTCCTACTAGTGAATGTAATGTAACACACACCCATACAATGCGCACCACGCTGTGATGTTTTTCTCACTCCTACTAGTGAATGTAATGTAACACACACCAATACAATGCACCACACCCCGCGATGTTTTTCAGAAACCTATCCTACTTTGCCACTGCATGTTCCCTGACCTCCCCATGCTCAACACCCCGCGGTGCTTTTCTCCATCCCACATTGCCACACACTGCCTATCCTAATTCAGACCCTCCGATTCACACCACCCCGTGATGTTTTTCTCACTCCTAATAGTGAATGTAATGTAACACACACCCATACAATGCGCACCACCCCGTGATGTTTTTCTCACTCCTACTAGTGAATGTAATGTAACACACAACCATACAATGCGCACCACCGTGCCATGTTTTTCAGAAAATTATCCTACATTGCCACTGCATGTTCCCTGACCTCCCCATGCTGAACACACCGCGGTGCTTTTCTCCATCCTACATTGTGACTCACTGCCTATCCTAATTCTGACCCTCCGATTCACACCACCGCGTGATGTTTTTGTCACTCCTACTAGTGAATGTAATGTAACACACACCCATACAATGCGCAACACCCCGTGATGTTTTTCTCACTCCTACTAGTGAATGTAATGTAAAACACTCCCATACAATGCGCACCACCCCGCGATGTTTTTCAGAAACCTATCCTACATTGCCACTGAATGTTCCCTGACCTCCCCATGCTGACCACCCCGCGGTGCTTTTCTCCATCCTACATTGCCACTCACTGCCTATCCTAATTCAGAACCTCCGATTCACACCATCCCGCGATGTTTTTTGACTCCTACTAGTGAATGTTATGTAACACACACCCATACAATGCGCACCACCCCGCAATGTTTTTGAAACCTATCCTACATTGCCACTGCATGTTCGCTCACCTCCCCATGCTGACAACCCTTCGGTGCTTTTCTCCATCCTACATTGCCACTCACTGCCTATCCTAATTCAGACCCTCCGATTCACACCACCCCGTGATGTTTTTCTCACTCCTACTAGTGAATGTAATGTAACACACACCCATACAATGCGCACCACCCCGCGATATTTTTCAGAAACCTATCCTACATTGCCACTGCATGTTCCCTGACCTCCGCATGCTGACCACCCCGCGGTGCTTTTCTCCATCCTACGTTGACACTCACTGCCTATCCTAATTCAGACCCTCCGATTCACACCGCCCCATGATGTTTTTTTCACTCCTACTAGTGAATGTAATGTAACACACACCCATACAATGCCCACCACCCCGCGATGTTTTTCAGAAACCTATCCTACATTGCCACTGCATGTTCCCTGACTTCCCCATGCTGACCACCCCGCGGTGCTTTTCTCCATCCTACATTGCCACTCACTGCCTATCCTAATTGAGACTCTCCGATTCACACCACCCCGTGATGTTTTTCTCACTCCTACTAGTGAATGTAATGTAACACACACCCATACAATGCGCACCACTCCGTGATGTTTTTCAGAAAACTATCCTACATTGCCACTGTATGTTCCCTGACCTCCCCATGCTGACCACCCCGCGGTGCTTTTTTCCATCCTACATTGCCACTCACTGCCTATCCTAATTCAGACCCTCCGATTCACACCACCCCGTGATGTTTTTCTCACTCCTACTAGTGAATGTAATATAACACACACCCATACAATGCGCACCACCCCGTGATGTTTTTCTCAGTCCTACTAGTGAATGTAATGTAACACACACCCATACAATGCGCACCACCCCGCGATGATTTTCAGAAACCTATCCTACATTGCCACTGCATGTACCCTGACCTCCCCATGATGACCACACCGCGGTGCTTTTCTCCATCCTACATTGCCACTCACTGCCTATCCTAATTCAGACCCTCCGATTCACACTACCCCGCGATGTTTTTCTCACTCCTACTAGTGAATGTAATGTAACACACACCCATACAATGCGCACCACCCCGCGATGTTTTTCAGAAACCTATCCTACATTGCCACTGCATGTTCCCTTACCTCCCCATGCTCAACACCCCGCGGTGCTTTTCTCCATCCCACTTTGCCACACACTGCCTATCCTAATTCAGACCCTCCGATTCACACCACCCCGTGATGTTTTTCTCACTCCTAATAGTGAATGTAACGTAACACACAACCATACAATGCGCACCACCCCGCGATGTTTTTCAGAAACCTATCCTACATTGCCACTGCATGTTCCCTGACCTCCACATGCTGACAACCCCGCGGTGCTTTTCTCCATCCTACATTGCCACTCACTGCCTATCCTAATTCAGACCCTCCGATTCACACCACCCTGCGATGTTTTTCTCACTCGTACTAGTGAATGTATTGTAACACACACGCATACAATGCGCACCACCCCGTGATGTTTTTCTCACTCCTACTAGTGAATGTAATGTAACACACAGCCATACAATGCGAACCACCCTGCCATGTTTTTCAGAAACCTATCCTACATTGCCACTGCATGTTCCCTGAGCTCCCCATGCTGACCAGCCCGCGGTGCTTTTCTTCATCCTACATTGACACTCACTGCCTATCCTAATTCAGACCCTCCGATTCACACCTCCTCGTGATGTTTTTCTCACTCCTACTAGTGAATGTAATGTAACACACACCCATACAATGCGCACCACCCCGTGATGTTTTTCTCACTCCTACTAGTGAATGTAATGTAACACACTCCCATACAATGTGCACCACCCCGCGATGTTTTTCAGAAACCTATCCTACATTGCCACTGAATGTTCCCTGACCTCCCCATGCTGACCTCGCCGCGGTGCTTTTCTCCATCCTACATTGCCACTCACTGCCTATCATATTTCAGACCCTCCGATTCACACCACCCCGTGATGTTTTTCTCACTCCTACTAGTGAATGTAATGTAACACACACCCATAAAATGCGCACAACCCCGCGATGTTTTTCAGAAACCTTTCCTACATTGCCACTGCATGTTCCCTGACCTCCCCATGCTGACCACCCCGCGGTACTTTTCTCCATCCTACATTGCCACTCACTGACTATCCTAATTCAGACCCTCCGATTCACACCACCCCATGATGTTTTTTTCACTCCTACTAGTGAATGTAATGTAACACACACCCATACAATGCCCACCACCCCGCGATGTTTTTCAGAAACCTATCCTACATTGCCACTGCATGTTCCCTGACCTCCCCATGCTGACCACCCCGCGGTGCTTTTCTCCATCCTACATTGCCACTCACTGCCTATCCTAATTGAGACTCTCTGATTCACACCACCCCGTGATGTTTTTCTCACTCCTACTAGTGAATGTAATGTAACACACACCCATACAATGCGCACCACTCCGTGATGTTTTTCAGAAAACTATCCTACATTGCCACTGTATGTTCCCTGACCTCCCCATGCTGACCACCCCGCGGTGCTTTTTTCCATCCTACATTGCCACTCACTGCCTATCCTAATTCAGACCCTCCGATTCACACCACCCCGTGATGTTTTTCTCACTCCTACTAGTGAATGTAATATAACACACACCCATACAATGCGCACCACCCCGTGATGTTTTTCTCAGTCCTACTAGTGAATGTAATGTAACACACACCCATACAATGCGCACCACCCCGCGATGTTTTTCAGAAACCTATCCTACATTGCCACTGCCTGTACCCTGACCTCCCCATGATGACCACACCGCGGTGCTTTTCTCCATCCTACATTGCCACTCACTGCCTATCCTAATTCAGACCCTCCGATTCACACTACCCCGCGATGTTTTTCTCACTCCTACTAGTGAATGTAATGTAACACACACCCATACAATGCGCACCACCCCGCGATGTTTTTCAGAAACCTATCCTACATTGCCACTGCATGTTCCCTTACCTCCCCATGCTCAACACCCCGCGGTGCTTTTCTCCATCCCACTTTGCCACACACTGCCTATCCTAATTCAGACCCTCCGATTCACACCACCCCGTGATGTTTTTCTCACTCCTAATAGTGAATGTAACGTAACACACAACCATACAATGCGCACCACCCCGCGATGTTTTTCAGAAACCTATCCTACATTGCCACTGCATGTTCCCTGACCTCCCCATGCTGACCACCCCACGGTGCTTTTCTCCATCCTACATTGCCACTCACTGCCTATCCTAATTCAGACCCTCCGATTCACACCACCCTGCGATGTTTTTCTCACTCGTACTAGTGAATGTATTGTAACACACACGCATACAATGCGCACCACCCCGTGATGTTTTTCTCACTCCTACTAGTGAATGTAATGTAACACACACCCATACAATGCCCACCACCCCGCGATGTTTTTCAGAAACCTATCCTACATTGCCACTGCATGTTCCCTGACCTCCCCATGCTGACCACCCCGCGGTGCTTTTCTCCATCCTACATTGCCACTCACTGCCTATCCTAATTGAGACTCTCTGATTCACACCACCCCGTGATGTTTTTCTCACTCCTACTAGTGAATGTAATGTAACACACACCCATACAATGCGCACCACTCCGTGATGTTTTTCAGAAAACTATCCTACATTGCCACTGTATGTTCCCTGACCTCCCCATGCTGACCACCCCGCGGTGCTTTTTTCCATCCTACATTGCCACTCACTGCCTATCCTAATTCAGACCCTCCGATTCACACCACCCCGTGATGTTTTTCTCACTCCTACTAGTGAATGTAATATAACACACACCCATACAATGCGCACCACCCCGTGATGTTTTTCTCAGTCCTACTAGTGAATGTAATGTAACACACACCCATACAATGCGCACCACCCCGCGATGTTTTTCAGAAACCTATCCTACATTGCCACTGCATGTACCCTGACCTCCCCATGATGACCACACCGCGGTGCTTTTCTCCATCCTACATTGCCACTCACTGCCTATCCTAATTCAGACCCTCCGATTCACACTACCCCGCGATGTTTTTCTCACTCCTACTAGTGAATGTAATGTAACACACACCCATACAATGCGCACCACCCCGCGATGTTTTTCAGAAACCTATCCTACATTGCCACTGCATGTTCCCTTACCTCCCCATGCTCAACACCCCGCGGTGCTTTTCTCCATCCCACTTTGCCACACACTGCCTATCCTAATTCAGACCCTCCGATTCACACCACCCCGTGATGTTTTTCTCACTCCTAATAGTGAATGTAACGTAACACACAACCATACAATGCGCACCACCCCGCGATGTTTTCAGAAACCTATCCTACATTGCCACTGCATGTTCCCTGACCTCCCCATGCTGACCACCCCACGGTGCTTTTCTCCATCCTACATTGCCACTCACTGCCTATCCTAATTCAGACCCTCCGATTCACACCACCCTGCGATGTTTTTCTCACTCGTACTAGTGAATGTATTGTAACACACACGCATACAATGCGCACCACCCCGTGATGTTTTTCTCACTCCTACTAGTGAATGTAATGTAACACACAGCCATACAATGCGAACCACCCTGCCATGTTTTTCAGAAAACTATCCTACATTGCCACTGCATGTTTCCTGAGCTCCCCATGCTGACCAGCCCGCGGTGCTTTTCTTCATCCTACATTGACACTCACTGCCTATCCTAATTCAGACCCTCCGATTCACACCTCCTCGTGATGTTTTTCTCACTCCTACTAGTGAATGTAATGTAACACACACCCATACAATGCGCACCACCCCGTGATGTTTTTCTCACTCCTACTAGTGAATGTAATGTAACACACTCCCATACAATGTCCACCACCCCGCGATGTTTTTCAGAAACCTATCCTACATTGCCACTGAATGTTCCCTGACCTCCCCATGCTGACCTCGCCACGGTGCTTTTCTCCATCCTACATTGCCACTCACTGCCTATCATATTTCAGACCCTCCGATTCACACCACCCCGTGATGCTTTTCTCACTCCTACTTGTGAATGTAATGTAACACACACCCATACAATGTGCACCACCCCGTGATGTTTTTCTCACTCCTACTAGTGAATGTAATGTAAGACACACCCATACAATGCGCACCACCCCGCGATGTTTTTCAGAAACCTATCCTACATTGATACTGCATGTTCCCTGACCTCCCCATGCTGACCACCCCGCGGTGCTTTTCTCCATCCTACATTGCCTCTCACTGCCTATCCTAATTCAGACCCTCCGATTCACACCACCCCGTGATGTTTTTCTCACTCCTACTAGTGAATGTAATGTAACACACACCCATACAATGCGCACCACGCCGTGATGTTTTTCTCACTCCTACTAGTGAATGTAATGTAACACACACCCATACAATGCACCACACCCCGCGATGTTTTTCAGAAACCTATCCTACTTTGCCACTGCATGTTCCCTGACCTCCCCATGCTCAACACCCCGCGGTGCTTTTCTCCATCCCACATTGCCACACACTGCCTATCCTAATACAGACCCTCCGATTCTCACCACCCCGTGATGTTTTTCTCACTCCTAATAGTGAATGTAATGTAACACACACCCATACAATGCGCACCACCCCGTGATGTTTTTCTCACTCCTACTAGTGAATGTAATGTAACACACAACCATACAATGCGCACCACCGTGCCATGTTTTTCAGAAAATTATCCTACATTGCCACTGCATGTTCCCTGACCTCCCCATGCTGAACACACCGCGGTGCTTTTCTCCATCCTACATTGTGACTCACTGCCTATCCTAATTCTGACCCTCCGATTCACACCACCGCGTGATGTTTTTGTCACTCCTACTAGTGAATGTAATGTAACACACACCCATACAATGCGCACCACCTCGTGATGTTTTTCTCACTCCTACTAGTGAATGTAATGTAAAACACTCCCATACAATGCGCACCACCCCGCGATGTTTTTCAGAAACCTATCCTACATTGCCACTGAATGTTCCCTGACCTCCCCATGCTGACCACCCCGCGGTGCTTTTCTCCATCCTACATTGCCACTCACTGCCTATCCTAATTCAGAACCTCCGATTCACACCATCCCGCGATGTTTTTTGACTCCTACTAGTGAATGTTATGTAACACACACCCATACAATGCGCACCACCCCGCAATGTTTTTGAAACCTATCCTACATTGCCACTGCATGTTCGCTCACCTCCCCATGCTGACCACCCTTCGGTGCTTTTCTCCATCCTACATTGCCACTCACTGCCTATCCTAATTCAGACCCTCCGATTCACACCACCCCGTGATGTTTTTCTCACTCCTACTAGTGAATGTAATGTAACACACAGCCATACAATGCGCACCACCCCGCGATATTTTTCAGAAACCTATCCTACATTGCCACTGCATGTTCCCTGACCTCCGCATGCTGACCACCCCGCGGTGCTTTTCTCCATCCTACGTTGACACTCACTGCCTATCCTAATTCAGACCATCCGATTCACACCGCCCCATGATGTTTTTTTCACTCCTACTAGTGAATGTAATGTAACACAAACCCATACAATGCCCACCACCCCGCGATGTTTTTCAGAAACCTATCCTACATTGCCACTGCATGTTCCCTGACCTCCCCATGCTGACCACCCCGCGGTGCTTTTCTCCATCCTACATTGCCACTCACTGCCTATCCTAATTGAGACTCTCCGATTCACACCACCCCGTGATGTTTTTCTCACTCCTACTAGTGAATGTAATGTAACACACACCCATACAATGCGCACCACTCCGTGATGTTTTTCAGAAAACTATCCTACATTGCCACTGTATGTTCCCTGACCTCCCCATGCTGACCACCCCGCGGTGCTTTTTTCCATCCTACATTGCCACTCACTGCCTATCCTAATTCAGACCCTCCGATTCACACCACCCCGTGATGTTTTTCTCACTCCTACTAGTGAATGTAATATAACACACACCCATACAATGCGCACCACCCCGTGATGTTTTTCTCAGTCCTACTAGTGAATGTAATGTAACACACACCCATACAATGCGCACCACCCCGCGATGTTTTTCAGAAACCTATCCTACATTGCCACTGCATGTACCCTGACCTCCCCATGATGACCACACCGCGGTGCTTTTCTCCATCCTACATTGCCACTCACTGCCTATCCTAATTCAGACCCTCCGATTCACACTACCCCGCGATGTTTTTCTCACTCCTACTAGTGAATGTAATGTAACACACACCCATACAATGCGCACCACCCCGCGATGTTTTTCAGAAACCTATCCTACATTGCCACTGCATGTTCCCTTACCTCCCCATGCTCAACACCCCGCGGTGCTTTTCTCCATCCCACTTTGCCACACACTGCCTATCCTAATTCAGACCCTCCGATTCACACCACCCCGTGATGTTTTTCTCACTCCTAATAGTGAATGTAACGTAACACACAACCATACAATGCGCACCACCCCGCGATATTTTTCAGAAACCTATCCTACATTGCCACTGCATGTTCCCTGACCTCCACATGCTGACCACCCCGCGGTGCTTTTCTCCATCCCACTTTGCCACACACTGCCTATCCTAATTCAGACCCTCCGATTCACACCACCCTGCGATGTATTTCTCACTCGTACTAGTGAATGTATTGTAACACACACGCATACAATGCGCACCACCCCGTGATGTTTTTCTCACTCCTATTAGTGAATGTAATGTAACACACAGCCATACAATGCGAACCACCCTGCCATGTTTTTCAGAAACCTATCCTACATTGCCACTGCATGTTCCCTGAGCTCCCCATGCTGACCATCCCGCGGTGCTTTTCTTCATCCTACATTGACACTCACTGCCTATCCTAATTCAGACCCTCCGATTCACACCTCCTCGTGATGTTTTTCTCACTCCTACTAGTGAATGTAATGTAACACACACCCATACAATGCGCACCACCCCGTGATGTTTTTCTCACTCCTACTAGTGAATGTAATGTAACACACTCCCATACAATGTGCACCACCCCGCGATGTTTTTCAGAAACCTATCCTACATTGCCACTGAATGTTCCCTGACCTCCCCATGCTGACCTCGCCGCGGTGCTTTTCTCCATCCTACATTGCCACTCACTGCCTATCATATTTCAGACCCTCCGATTCACACCACCCCGTGATGCTTTTCTCACTCCTACTTGTGAATGTAATGTAACACACACCCATACAATGTGCACCACCCCGTGATGTTTTTCTCACTCCTACTAGTGAATGTAATGTAAGACACACCCATACAATGCGCACCACCCCGCGATGTTTTTCAGAAACCTATCCTACATTGATACTGCATGTTCCCTGACCTCCCCATGCTGACCACCCCGCGGTGCTTTTCTCCATCCTACATTGCCTCTCACTGCCTATCCTAATTCAGACCCTCCGATTCACACCACCCCGTGATGTTTTTCTCACTCCTACTAGTGAATGTAATGTAACACACACCCATACAATGCGCACCACGCCGTGATGTTTTTCTCACTCCTACTAGTGAATGTAATGTAACACACACCCATACAATGCACCCCACCCCGCGATGTTTTTCAGAAACCTATCCTACTTTGCCACTGCATGTTCCCTGACCTCCCCATGCTCAACACCCCGCGGTGCTTTTCTCCATCCCACATTGCCACACACTGCCTATCCTAATTCAGACCCTCCGATTCACACCACCCCGTGATGTTTTTCTCACTCCTACTAGTGAATTTAATGTAACACACACCCATACAATGCGCACCACCCCGCGATGTTTTTCAGAAACCTATCCTACATTGCCACTGCATGTTCACTGACCTCCCCATGCTGACCACCCCGCGGTGCTTTTCTCCATCCTACATTGCCACTCACTGCCTATCCTAATTCAGAACCTCCGATTCACACCATCCCGCGATGTTTTTTGACTCCTACTAGTGAAAGTTATGTAACACACACCCATACAATGCGCACCACCCCGCAATGTTTTTGAAACCTATGCTACATTGCCACTGCATGTTCGCTCACCTCCCCATGCTGACCACCCCGCGGTGCTTTTCTCCATCCTACATTGCCACTCACTGCCTATCCTAATTCAGACCCTCCGATTCACACCACCCCGTGATGTTTTTCTCACTCCTACTAGTGAATGTAATGTAACACACACCCATACAATGCGCACCACCCCGCGATGTTTTTCAGAAACCTATCCTACATTGCCACTGCATGTTCCCTGACCTCCGCATGCTGACCACCCCGCGGTGCTTTTCTCCATCCTACGTTGACACTCACTGCCTATCATAATTCAGACCCTCCGATTCACACTTCCCCGTGATGTTTTTCTGACTCCTACTAGTGAATGTAATGTAACACACACCCATTCAATGCGCACCACCCCGCGATGTTTTTCAGAAACCTATCCTACATTGCCACTGCATGTTCCCTGGCCTTCCCATGCTGACCACCCCTCGGTGCTTTTCTCCATCCGACATTGCCACTCACTGCCTATCCTAATTCAGACCATCCGATTCACACCACCCCGTGATGTTTTTCTCACTCCTACTAGTGAATGTAATGTAACACACACCCATACAATGCGCACCACCCCGGGATGTTTTTCTCACTCCTACTAGTGATTGTAATGTAACACACACCCATGCAATGCGCACCACCCCGCAATGATTTTGAAAAACCTATCCTACATTGCCACTGCATGTTCCCTGACCTCCCAATGCTGACCACCCCGCGGTTTCTTTCTCCAACCTATATTGCCACTCACTGCCTATCCTAATTCAGACCCTCCGATTCACACCACCCCGTGATGTTTTTCTCACTCCTACTAGTAAATGTAATGTAACACACACCCATACAATGCGCACCACCCCGCGATGTTTTTCAGAAACCTATCCTACATTGCCACTGCATGTTCCCTGACCTCCCCATGCTGACCACCCCGCGGTGCTTTTCTCCATCCTACATTGCCACTCACTGCCGATCCTAATTCAGACCCTCCAATTCACACCACCCCGTGATGTTTTTCTCACTCCTACTAGTGAATGTAATGTAACACACACCCATAAAATGCGCACAACCCCGCGATGTTTTTCAGAAACCTTTCCTACATTGCCACTGCATGTTCCCTGACCTCCCCATGCTGACCACCCCGCGGTACTTTTCTCCATCCTACATTGCCACTCACTGCCTATCCTAATTCAGACCCTCCGATTCACACCGCCCAATGATGTTTTTTTCACTCCTACTAGTGAATGTAATGTAACACACACCCATACAATGCCCACCACCCCGCGATGTTTTTCAGAAACCTATCCTACATTGCCACTGCATGTTCCCTGACCTCACCATGCTGACCACCCCGCGGTGCTTTTCTCCATCCTACATTGCCACTCACTGCCTATCCTAATTGAGACTCTCCGATTCACACCACCCCGTGATGTTTTTCTCACTCCTACTAGTGAATGTAATGTAACACACACCCATACAATGCGCACCACTCCGTGATGTTTTTCAGAAAACTATCCTACATTGCCACTGTATGTTCCCTGACCTCCCCATGCTGACCACCCCGCGGTGCTTTTTTCCATCCTACATTGCCACTCACTGCCTATCCTTATTCAGACCCTCCGATTCACACCACCCCGTGATGTTTTTCTCACTCCTACTAGTGAATGTAATATAACACACACCCATACAATGCGCACCACCCCGTGATGTTTTTCTCAGTCCTACTAGTGAATGTAATGTAACACACACCCATACAATGCGCACCACCCCGCGATGTTTTTCAGAAACCTATCCTACATTGCCACTGCATGTACCCTGACATCCCCATGATGACCACACCGCGGTGCTTTTCTCCATCCTACATTGCCACTCACTGCCTATCCTAATTCAGACCCTCCGATTCACACTACCCCGCGATGTTTTTCTCACTCCTACTAGTGAATGTAATGTAACACACACCCATACAATGCGCACCACCCCGCGATGTTTTTCAGAAACCTATCCTACATTGCCACTGCATGTTCCCTTACCTCCCCATGCTCAACACCCCGCGGTGCTTTTCTCCATCCCACTTTGCCACACACTGCCTATCCTAATTCAGACCCTCCGATTCACACCACCCCGTGATGTTTTTCTCACTCCTACTAGTGATTGTAATATAACACACACCCATACAATGCGCACCACCCCGTGATGTTTTTCTCAGTCCTACTAGTGAATGTAATGTAACACACACCCATACAATGCGCACCACCCCGCGATGTTTTTCAGAAACCTATCCTACATTGCCACTGCATGTACCCTGACCTCCCCATGATGACCACACCGCGGTGCTTTTCTCCATCCTACATTGCCACTCACTGCCTATCCTAATTCAGACCCTCCGATTCACACTACCCCGCGATGTTTTTCTCACTCCTACTAGTGAATTTAATGTAACACACACCCATACAATGCGCACCACCCCGCGATGTTTTTCAGAAACCTATCCTACATTGCCACTGCATGTTCCCTTACCTCCCCATGCTCAACACCCCGCGGTGCTTTTCTCCATCCCACTTTGCCACACACTGCCTATCCTAATTCAGACCCTCCGATTCACACCACCCCGTGATGTTTTTCTCACTCCTACTAGTGAATGTAATGTAACACACACCCATACAATGCGCACCACCCCGCGATGTTTTTCAGAAACCTATCCTACATTGCCACTGCATGTTCCCTGACCTCCCCATGCTCAACACGCCGCGGTGCTTTTCTCCATCCCACATTGCCACACACTGCCTATCCTAATTCAGACCCTCCGATTCACACCACCCCGTGATGTTTTTCTCACTCCTAATAGTTAATGTGATGTAACACACACCCATACAATGCGCACCACCCCGCGATGTTTTTCAGAAACCTATCCTACATTGCCACTGCATGTTCCCTGACCTCACCATGCTGACCACCTCGCGATGCTTTTCTCCATCCTACATTGCCACTCACTGCCTATCCTAATTCAGACCCTCTGATTCACACCACCCTGCAAAGTTTTTCTCACTCCTACAAGTGAATGTAATGTAACACACACCCATACAATGCGCACCACCCCGTGATCTTTTTCTCACTCCTACTAGTGAATGTAATGTAACACACAACCATACAATGCGCACCACCGCGCCATGTTTTTCAGAAACCTATCCTACATTGCCACTTCATGTTCCCTGACTTCCACCTGCTGACCACCCCGCGGTGCTTTTCTCCATCCTACATTGCCACTCACTGCCTATCCTAATTCAGACCCTCCGATTCGCACCACCCTGTGATGTTTTTCTCACTCCTACTAGTGAATGTAATGTAACACACACCCATACAATGCGCACCACCCCGCGATGTTTTTCGGAAACCTATCCTACATTGCCACGGCATGTTCCCTGATCTCCCCATGCTGACCACCCCGCGGTGCTTTTCTCCATCCTACATTGCCACTCACTGCCTATCCTAATTCAGACCCTCCGATTCACACCACCCCGTGATGTTTTTCTCACTCCTACTAGTGAATGTAATGTAACACACACCCATACAATGCGCACCACCCCGTGATGTTTTTCTCACTCCTACTAGTGAATGTAATGTAACACACACCCATACAATGCGCACCACCCCGCGATGTTTTTCAGAAACCTATCCTACATTGCCACTGCATGTTCCCTGAGCTCCCCATGCTGACCACCCCACGTTGCTTTTCTTCATCCTACATTGACACTCACTGCCTATCCTAATTCAGACCCTCCAATTTACACCTCCTCGTGATTTTTTTCTCACTCCTACTAGTGAATGTAATGTAACACACACCCATACAATGCGCACCAACCCGTGATGTTTTTCAGAAAACTATCCTACATTGCGACTGCATGTTCCCTGACCTCCCCATGCTGACCACACCGCGGTGCTTTTCTCCATCCTACATTGTGACCTACTGCCTATCCTAATTCAGACCCTCCGATTCACACCACCCCGTGATGTTTGTCTCACTCCTACTAGTGAATGTAATGTAACACACACCCATACAATGTGCACCACCCCGTGATGTTTTTCTCACTCCTACTAGTGAATGTAATGTAACACACACCCATACAATGCGCACCACCCCGTGATGTTTTTCTCAGTCCTACTAGTGAATGTAATGTAACACACACCCATACAATGCGCACCACCCCGCGATGTTTTTCAGAAACCTATCCTACATTGCCACTGCCTGTACCCTGACCTCCCCATGATGACCACACCGCGGTGCTTTTCTCCATCCTACATTGCCACTCACTGCCTATCCTAATTCAGACCCTCCGATTCACACTACCCCGCGATGTTTTTCTCACTCCTACTAGTGAATGTAATGTAACACACACCCATACAATGCGCACCACCCCGCGATGTTTTTCAGAAACCTATCCTATATTGCCACTGCATGTTCCCTTACCTCCCCATGCTCAACACCCCGCGGTGCTTTTCTCCATCCCACTTTGCCACACACTGCCTATCCTAATTCAGACCCTCCGATTCACACCACCCCGTGATGTTTTTCTCACTCCTAATAGTGAATGTAACGTAACACACAACCATACAATGCGCACCACCCCGCGATGTTTTTCAGAAACCTATCCTACATTGCCACTGCATGTTCCCTGACCTCCCCATGCTGACCACCCCACGGTGCTTTTCTCCATCCTACATTGCCACT
The DNA here is from genome assembly GCF_034190915.1 of Cavia porcellus. Lineage (NCBI taxonomy): Eukaryota > Metazoa > Chordata > Mammalia > Rodentia > Caviidae > Cavia > Cavia porcellus. Next base: position 13,714 of record NW_026947702.1, on the reverse strand, counting down.
CACTGCCTATCCTAATTCAGACCCTCCGATTCACACCACCCTGCGATGTTTTTCTCACTCGTACTAGTGAATGTATTGTAACACACACGCATACAATGCGCACCACCCCGTGATGTTTTTCTCACTCCTACTAGTGAATGTAATGTAACACACACCCATACAATGCCCACCACCCCGCGATGTTTTTCAGAAACCTATCCTACATTGCCACTGCATGTTCCCTGACCTCCCCATGCTGACCACCCCGCGGTGCTTTTCTCCATCCTACATTGCCACTCACTGCCTATCCTAATTGAGACTCTCTGATTCACACCACCCCGTGATGTTTTTCTCACTCCTACTAGTGAATGTAATGTAACACACACCCATACAATGCGCACCACTCCGTGATGTTTTTCAGAAAACTATCCTACATTGCCACTGTATGTTCCCTGACCTCCCCATGCTGACCACCCCGCGGTGCTTTTTTCCATCCTACATTGCCACTCACTGCCTATCCTAATTCAGACCCTCCGATTCACACCACCCCGTGATGTTTTTCTCACTCCTACTAGTGAATGTAATATAACACACACCCATACAATGCGCACCACCCCGTGATGTTTTTCTCAGTCCTACTAGTGAATGTAATGTAACACACACCCATACAATGCGCACCACCCCGCGATGTTTTTCAGAAACCTATCCTACATTGCCACTGCATGTACCCTGACCTCCCCATGATGACCACACCGCGGTGCTTTTCTCCATCCTACATTGCCACTCACTGCCTATCCTAATTCAGACCCTCCGATTCACACTACCCCGCGATGTTTTTCTCACTCCTACTAGTGAATGTAATGTAACACACACCCATACAATGCGCACCACCCCGCGATGTTTTTCAGAAACCTATCCTACATTGCCACTGCATGTTCCCTTACCTCCCCATGCTCAACACCCCGCGGTGCTTTTCTCCATCCCACTTTGCCACACACTGCCTATCCTAATTCAGACCCTCCGATTCACACCACCCCGTGATGTTTTTCTCACTCCTAATAGTGAATGTAACGTAACACACAACCATACAATGCGCACCACCCCGCGATGTTTTTCAGAAACCTATCCTACATTGCCACTGCATGTTCCCTGACCTCCCCATGCTGACCACCCCACGGTGCTTTTCTCCATCCTACATTGCCACTCACTGCCTATCCTAATTCAGACCCTCCGATTCACACCACCCTGCGATGTTTTTCTCACTCGTACTAGTGAATGTATTGTAACACACACGCATACAATGCGCACCACCCCGTGATGTTTTTCTCACTCCTACTAGTGAATGTAATGTAACACACAGCCATACAATGCGAACCACCCTGCCATGTTTTTCAGAAAACTATCCTACATTGCCACTGCATGTTTCCTGAGCTCCCCATGCTGACCAGCCCGCGGTGCTTTTCTTCATCCTACATTGACACTCACTGCCTATCCTAATTCAGACCCTCCGATTCACACCTCCTCGTGATGTTTTTCTCACTCCTACTAGTGAATGTAATGTAACACACACCCATACAATGCGCACCACCCCGTGATGTTTTTCTCACTCCTACTAGTGAATGTAATGTAACACACTCCCATACAATGTCCACCACCCCGCGATGTTTTTCAGAAACCTATCCTACATTGCCACTGAATGTTCCCTGACCTCCCCATGCTGACCTCGCCACGGTGCTTTTCTCCATCCTACATTGCCACTCACTGCCTATCATATTTCAGACCCTCCGATTCACACCACCCCGTGATGCTTTTCTCACTCCTACTTGTGAATGTAATGTAACACACACCCATACAATGTGCACCACCCCGTGATGTTTTTCTCACTCCTACTAGTGAATGTAATGTAAGACACACCCATACAATGCGCACCACCCCGCGATGTTTTTCAGAAACCTATCCTACATTGATACTGCATGTTCCCTGACCTCCCCATGCTGACCACCCCGCGGTGCTTTTCTCCATCCTACATTGCCTCTCACTGCCTATCCTTATTCAGACCCTCCGATTCACACCACCCCGTGATGTTTTTCTCACTCCTACTAGTGAATGTAATGTAACACACACCCATACAATGCGCACCACGCCGTGATGTTTTTCTCACTCCTACTAGTGAATGTAATGTAACACACACCCATACAATGCACCACACCCCGCGATGTTTTTCAGAAACCTATCCTACTTTGCCACTGCATGTTCCCTGACCTCCCCATGCTCAACACCCCGCGGTGCTTTTCTCCATCCCACATTGCCACACACTGCCTATCCTAATTCAGACCCTCCGATTCTCACCTCCCCTTGATGTTTTTCTCACTCCTAATAGTGAATGTAATGTAACACACACCCATACAATGCGCACCACCCCGTGATGTTTTTCTCACTCCTACTAGTGAATGTAATGTAACACACAACCATACAATGCGCACCACCGTGCCATGTTTTTCAGAAAATTATCCTACATTGCCACTGCATGTTCCCTGACCTCCCCATGCTGAACACACCGCGGTGCTTTTCTCCATCCTACATTGTGACTCACTGCCTATCCTAATTCTGACCCTCCGATTCACACCACCGCGTGATGTTTTTGTCACTCCTACTAGTGAATGTAATGTAACACACACCCATACAATGCGCACCACCTCGTGATGTTTTTCTCACTCCTACTAGTGAATGTAATGTAAAACACTCCCATACAATGCGCACCACCCCGCGATGTTTTTCAGAAACCTATCCTACATTGCCACTGAATGTTCCCTGACCTCCCCATGCTGACCACCCCGCGGTGCTTTTCTCCATCCTACATTGCCACTCACTGCCTATCGTAATTCAGAACCTCCGATTCACACCATCCCGCGATGTTTTTTGACTCCTACTAGTGAATGTTATGTAACACACACCCATACAATGCGCACCACCCCGCAATGTTTTTGAAACCTATCCTACATTGCCACAGCATGTTCGCTCACCTCCCCATGCTGACCACCCTTCGGTGCTTTTCTCCATCCTACATTGCCACTCACTGCCTATCCTAATTCAGACCCTCCGATTCACACCACCCCGTGATGTTTTTCTCACTCCTACTAGTGAATGTAATGTAACACACAGCCATACAATGCGCACCACCCCGCGATATTTTTCAGAAACCTATCCTACATTGCCACTGCATGTTCCCTGACCTCCGCATGCTGACCACCCCGCGGTGCTTTTCTCCATCCTACGTTGACACTCACTGCCTATCCTAATTCAGACCCTCCGATTCACACCGCCCCATGATGTTTTTTTCACTCCTAGTAGTGAATGTAATGTAACACAAACCCATACAATGCCCACCACCCCGCGATGTTTTTCAGAAACCTATCCTACATTGCCACTGCATGTTCCCTGACCTCCCCATGCTGACCACCCCGCGGTGCTTTTCTCCATCCTACATTGCCACTCACTGCCTATCCTAATTGAGACTCTCCGATTCACACCACCCCGTGATGTTTTTCTCACTCCTACTAGTGAATGTAATGTAACACACACCCATACAATGCGCACCACTCCGTGATGTTTTTCAGAAAACTATCCTACATTGCCACTGTATGTTCCCTGACCTCCCCATGCTGACCACCCCGCGGTGCTTTTTTCCATCCTACATTGCCACTCACTGCCTATCCTAATTCAGACCCTCCGATTCACACCACCCCGTGATGTTTTTCTCACTCCTACTAGTGAATGTAATATAACACACACCCATACAATGCGCACCACCCCGTGATGTTTTTCTCAGTCCTACTAGTGAATGTAATGTAACACACACCCATACAATGCGCACCACCCCGCGATGTTTTTCAGAAACCTATCCTACATTGCCACTGCATGTACCCTGACCTCCCCATGATGACCACACCGCGGTGCTTTTCTCCATCCTACATTGCCACTCACTGCCTATCCTAATTCAGACCCTCCGATTCACACTACCCCGCGATGTTTTTCTCACTCCTACTAGTGAATGTAATGTAACACACACCCATACAATGCGCACCACCCCGCGATGTTTTTCAGAAACCTATCCTACATTGCCACTGCATGTTCCCTTACCTCCCCATGCTCAACACCCCGCGGTGCTTTTCTCCATCCCACTTTGCCACACACTGCCTATCCTAATTGAGACCCTCCGATTCACACCACCCCGTGATGTTTTTCTCACTCCTAATAGTGAATGTAACGTAACACACAACCATACAATGCGCACCACCCCGCGATATTTTTCAGAAACCTATCCTACATTGCCACTGCATGTTCCCTGACCTCCACATGCTGACCACCCCGCGGTGCTTTTCTCCATCCCACTTTGCCACACACTGCCTATCCTAATTCAGACCCTCCGATTCACACCACCCTGCGATGTATTTCTCACTCGTACTAGTGAATGTATTGTAACACACACGCATACAATGCGCACCACCCCGTGATGTTTTTCTCACTCCTACTAGTGAATGTAATGTAACACACAGCCATACAATGCGAACCACCCTGCCATGTTTTTCAGAAACCTATCCTACATTGCCACTGCATGTTCCCTGAGCTCCCCATGCTGACCATCCCGCGGTGCTTTTCTTCATCCTACATTGACACTCACTGCCTATCCTAATTCAGACCCTCCGATTCACACCTCCTCGTGATGTTTTTCTCACTCCTACTAGTGAATGTAATGTAACACACACCCATACAATGCGCACCACCCCGTGATGTTTTTCTCACTCCTACTAGTGAATGTAATGTAACACACTCCCATACAATGTGCACCACCCCGCGATGTTTTTCAGAAACCTATCCTACATTGCCACTGAATGTTCCCTGACCTCCCCATGCTGACCTCGCCGCGGTGCTTTTCTCCATCCTACATTGCCACTCACTGCCTATCATATTTCAGACCCTCCGATTCACACCACCCCGTGATGCTTTTCTCACTCCTACTTGTGAATGTAATGTAACACACACCCATACAATGTGCACCACCCCGTGATGTTTTTCTCACTCCTACTAGTGAATGTAATGTAAGACACACCCATACAATGCGCACCACCCCGCGATGTTTTTCAGAAACCTATCCTACATTGATACTGCATGTTCCCTGACCTCCCCATGCTGACCACCCCGCGGTGCTTTTCTCCATCCTACATTGCCTCTCACTGCCTATCCTAATTCAGACCCTCCGATTCACACCACCCCGTGATGTTTTTCTCACTCCTACTAGTGAATGTAATGTAACACACACCCATACAATGCGCACCACGCCGTGATGTTTTTCTCACTCCTACTAGTGAATGTAATGTAACACACACCCATACAATGCACCCCACCCCGCGATGTTTTTCAGAAACCTATCCTACTTTGCCACTGCATGTTCCCTGACCTCCCCATGCTCAACACCCCGCGGTGCTTTTCTCCATCCCACATTGCCACACACTGCCTATCCTAATTCAGACCCTCCGATTCACACCACCCCGTGATGTTTTTCTCACTCCTACTAGTGAATTTAATGTAACACACACCCATACAATGCGCACCACCCCGCGATGTTTTTCAGAAACCTATCCTACATTGCCACTGCATGTTCACTGACCTCCCCATGCTGACCACCCCGCGGTGCTTTTCTCCATCCTACATTGCCACTCACTGCCTATCCTAATTCAGAACCTCCGATTCACACCATCCCGCGATGTTTTTTGACTCCTACTAGTGAATGTTATGTAACACACACCCATACAATGCGCACCACCCCGCAATGTTTTTGAAACCTATCCTACATTGCCACTGCATGTTCGCTCACCTCCCCATGCTGACCACCCCGCGGTGCTTTTCTCCATCCTACATTGCCACTCACTGCCTATCCTAATTCAGACCCTCCGATTCACACCACCCCGTGATGTTTTTCTCACTCCTACTAGTGAATGTAATGTAACACACACCCATACAATGCGCACCACCCCGCGATATTTTTCAGAAACCTATCCTACATTGCCACTGCATGTTCCCTGACCTCCGCATGCTGACCACCCCGCGGTGCTTTTCTCCATCCTACGTTGACACTCACTGCCTATCATAATTCAGACCCTCCGATTCACACTTCCCCGTGATGTTTTTCTGACTCCTACTAGTGAATGTAATGTAACACACACCCATTCAATGGGCACCACCCCGCGATGTTTTTCAGAAACCTATCCTACATTGCCACTGCATGTTCCCTGGCCTTCCCATGCTGACCACCCCTCGGTGCTTTTCTCCATCCGACATTGCCACTCACTGCCTATCCTAATTCAGACCATCCGATTCACACCACCCCGTGATGTTTTTCTCACTCCTACTAGTGAATGTAATGTAACACACACCCATACAATGCGCACCACCCCGTGATGTTTTTCTCACTCCTACTAGTGATTGTAATGTAACACACACCCATGCAATGCGCACCACCCCGCAATGTTTTTGAAAAACCTATCCTACATTGCCACTGCATGTTCCCTGACCTCCCAATGCTGACCACCCCGCGGTTTTTTTCTCCAACCTATATTGCCACTCACTGCCTATCCTAATTCAGACCCTCCGATTCACACCACCCCGTGATGTTTTTCTCACTCCTACTAGTAAATGTAATGTAACACACACCCATACAATGCGCACCACCCCGCGATGTTTTTCAGAAACCTATCCTACATTGCCACTGCATGTTCCCTGACCTCCCCATGCTGACCACCCCGCGGTGCTTTTCTCCATCCTACATTGCCACTCACTGCCGATCCTAATTCAGACCCTCCAATTCACACCACCCCGTGATGTTTTTCTCACTCCTACTAGTGAATGTAATGTAACACACACCCATAAAATGCGCACAACCCCGCGATGTTTTTCAGAAACCTTTCCTACATTGCCACTGCATGTTCCCTGACCTCCCCATGCTGACCACCCCGCGGTACTTTTCTCCATCCTACATTGCCACTCACTGCCTATCCTAATTCAGACCCTCCGATTCACACCGCCCAATGATGTTTTTTTCACTCCTACTAGTGAATGTAATGTAACACACACCCATACAATGCCCACCACCCCGCGATGTTTTTCAGAAACCTATCCTACATTGCCACTGCATGTTCCCTGACCTCACCATGCTGACCACCCCGCGGTGCTTTTCTCCATCCTACATTGCCACTCACTGCCTATCCTAATTGAGACTCTCCGATTCACACCACCCCGTGATGTTTTTCTCACTCCTACTAGTGAATGTAATGTAACACACACCCATACAATGCGCACCACTCCGTGATGTTTTTCAGAAAACTATCCTACATTGCCACTGTATGTTCCCTGACCTCCCCATGCTGACCACCCCGCGGTGCTTTTTTCCATCCTACATTGCCACTCACTGTCTATCCTAATCCAGACCCTCCGATTTACACCACCCCGTGATGTTTTTCTCACTCCTACTAGTGATTGTAATATAACACACACCCATACAATGCGCACCACCCCGTGATGTTTTTCTCAGTCCTACTAGTGAATGTAATGTAACACACACCCATACAATGCGCACCACCCCGCGATGTTTTTCAGAAACCTATCCTACATTGCCACTGCATGTACCCTGACCTCCCCATGATGACCACACCGCGGTGCTTTTCTCCATCCTACATTGCCACTCACTGCCTATCCTAATTCAGACCCTCCGATTCACACTACCCCGCGATGTTTTTCTCACTCCTACTAGTGAATTTAATGTAACACACACCCATACAATGCGCACCACCCCGCGATGTTTTTCAGAAACCTATCCTACATTGCCACTGCATGTTCCCTTACCTCCCCATGCTCAACACCCCGCGGTGCTTTTCTCCATCCCACTTTGCCACACACTGCCTATCCTAATTCAGACCCTCCGATTCACACCACCCCGTGATGTTTTTCTCACTCCTACTAGTGAATGTAATGTAACACACACCCATACAATGCGCACCACCCCGCGATGTTTTTCAGAAACCTATCCTACATTGCCACTGCATGTTCCCTGACCTCCCCATGCTCAACACGCCGCGGTGCTTTTCTCCATCCCACATTGCCACACACTGCCTATCCTAATTCAGACCCTCCGATTCACACCACCCCGTGATGTTTTTCTCACTCCTAATAGTTAATGTGATGTAACACACACCCATACAATGCGCACCACCCCGCGATGTTTTTCAGAAACCTATCCTACATTGCCACTGCATGTTCCCTGACCTCACCATGCTGACCACCTCGCGATGCTTTTCTCCATCCTACATTGCCACTCACTGCCTATCCTAATTCAGACCCTCTGATTCACACCACCCTGCAAAGTTTTTCTCACTCCTACAAGTGAATGTAATGTAACACACACCCATACAATGCGCACCACCCCGTGATGTTTTTCTCACTCCTACTAGTGAATGTAATGTAACACACAACCATACAATGCGCACCACCGCGCCATGTTTTTCAGAAACCTATCCTACATTGCCACTTCATGTTCCCTGACTTCCACATGCTGACCACCCCGCGGTGCTTTTCTCCATCCTACATTGCCACTCACTGCCTATCCTAATTCAGACCCTCCGATTCGCACCACCCTGTGATGTTTTTCTCACTCCTACTAGTGAATGTAATGTAACACACACCCATACAATGCGCACCACCCCGCGATGTTTTTCGGAAACCTATCCTACATTGCCACTGCATGTTCCCTGATCTCCCCATGCTGACCACCCCGCGGTGCTTTTCTCCATCCTACATTGCCACTCACTGCCTATCCTAATTCAGACCCTCCCATTCACACCACCCCGTGATGTTTTTCTCACTCCTACTAGTGAATGTAATGTAACACACACCCATACAATGCGCACCACCCCGTGATGTTTTTCTCACTCCTACTAGTGAATGTAATGTAACACACACCCATACAATGCGCACCACCCCGCGATGTTTTTCAGAAACCTATCCTACATTGATACTGCATGTTCCCTGACCTCCCCATGCTGACCACCCCGCGGTGCTTTTCTCCATCCTACATTGCCTCTCACTGCCTATCCTAATTCAGACCCTCCGATTCACACCACCCCGTGATGTTTTTCTCACTCCTACTAGTGAATGTAATGTAACACACACCCATACAATGCGCACCACGCCGTGATGTTTTTCTCACTCCTACTAGTGAATGTAATGTAACACACACCCATACAATGCACCACACCCCGCGATGTTTTTCAGAAACCTATCCTACTTTGCCACTGCATGTTCCCTGACCTCCCCATGCTCAACACCCCGCGGTGCTTTTCTCCATCCCACATTGCCACACACTGCCTATCCTAATTCAGACCCTCCGATTCTCACCACCCCGTGATGTTTTTCTCACTCCTAATAGTGAATGTAATGTAACACACACCCATACAATGCGCACCACCCCGTGATGTTTTTCTCACTCCTACTAGTGAATGTAATGTAACACACAACCATACAATGCGCACCACCGTGCCATGTTTTTCAGAAAATTATCCTACATTGCCACTGCATGTTCCCTGACCTCCCCATGCTGAACACACCGCGGTGCTTTTCTCCATCCTACATTGTGACTCACTGCCTATCCTAATTCTGACCCTCCGATTCACACCACCGCGTGATGTTTTTGTCACTCCTACTAGTGAATGTAATGTAACACACACCCATACAATGCGCACCACCTCGTGATGTTTTTCTCACTCCTACTAGTGAATGTAATGTAAAACACTCCCATACAATGCGCACCACCCCGCGATGTTTTTCAGAAACCTATCCTACATTGCCACTGAATGTTCCCTGACCTCCCCATGCTGACCACCCCGCGGTGCTTTTCTCCATCCTACATTGCCACTCACTGCCTATCCTAATTCAGAACCTCCGATTCACACCATCCCGCGATGTTTTTTGACTCCTACTAGTGAATGTTATGTAACACACACCCATACAATGCGCACCACCCCGCAATGTTTTTGAAACCTATCCTACATTGCCACAGCATGTTCGCTCACCTCCCCATGCTGACCACCCTTCGGTGCTTTTCTCCATCCTACATTGCCACTCACTGCCTATCCTAATTCAGACCCTCCGATTCACACCACCCCGTGATGTTTTTCTCACTCCTACTAGTGAATGTAATGTAACACACAGCCATACAATGCGCACCACCCCGCGATATTTTTCAGAAACCTATCCTACATTGCCACTGCATGTTCCCTGACCTCCGCATGCTGACCACCCCGCGGTGCTTTTCTCCATCCTACGTTGACACTCACTGCCTATCCTAATTCAGACCCTCCGATTCACACCGCCCCATGATGTTTTTTTCACTCCTACTAGTGAATGTAATGTAACACAAACCCATACAATGCCCACCACCCCGCGATGTTTTTCAGAAACCTATCCTACATTGCCACTGCATGTTCCCTGACCTCCCCATGCTGACCACCCCGCGGTGCTTTTCTCCATCCTACATTGCCACTCACTGCCTATCCTAATTGAGACTCTCCGATTCACACCACCCCGTGATGTTTTTCTCACTCCTACTAGTGAATGTAATGTAACACACACCCATACAATGCGCACCACTCCGTGATGTTTTTCAGAAAACTATCCTACATTGCCACTGTATGTTCCCTGACCTCCCCATGCTGACCACCCCGCGGTGCTTTTTTCCATCCTACATTGTGACTCACTGCCTATCCTAATTCAGACCCTCCTATTCACACCACCCCGTGATGTTTTTCTCACTCCTACTAGTGAATGTAATATAACACACACCCATACAATGCGCACCACCCCGTGATGTTTTTCTCAGTCCTACTAGTGAATGTAATGTAACACACACCCATACAATGCGCACCACCCCGCGATGTTTTTCAGAAACCTATCCTACATTGCCACTGCATGTACCCTGACCTCCCCATGATGACCACACCGCGGTGCTTTTCTCCATCCTACATTGCCACTCACTGCCTATCCTAATTCAGACCCTCCGTTTCACACTACCCCGCGATGTTTTTCTCACTCCTACTAGTGAATGTAATGTAACACACACCCATACAATGCGCACCACCCCGCGATGTTTTTCAGAAACCTATCCTACATTGCCACTGCATGTTCCCTTACCTCCCCATGCTCAACACCCCGCGGTGCTTTTCTCCATCCCACTTTGCCACACACTGCCTATCCTAATTCAGACCCTCCGATTCACACCACCCCGTGATGTTTTTCTCACTCCTAATAGTGAATGTAACGTAACACACAACCATACAATGCGCACCACCCCGCGATATTTTTCAGAAACCTATCCTACATTGCCACTGCATGTTCCCTGACCTCCACATGCTGACCACCCCGCGGTGCTTTTCTCCATCCCACTTTGCCACACACTGCCTATCCTAATTCAGACCCTCCGATTCACACCACCCTGCGATGTATTTCTCACTCGTACTAGTGAATGTATTGTAACACACACGCATACAATGCGCACCACCCCGTGATGTTTTTCTCACTCCTACTAGTGAATGTAATGTAACACACAGCCATACAATGCGAACCACCCTGCCATGTTTTTCAGAAACCTATCCTACATTGCCACTGCATGTTCCCTGAGCTCCCCATGCTGACCATCCCGCGGTGCTTTTCTTCATCCTACATTGACACTCACTGCCTATCCTAATTCAGACCCTCCGATTCACACCTCCTCGTGATGTTTTTCTCACTCCTACTAGTGAATGTAATGTAACACACACCCATACAATGCGCACCACCCCGTGATGTTTTTCTCACTCCTACTAGTGAATGTAATGTAACACACTCCCATACAATGTGCACCACCCCGCGATGTTTTTCAGAAACCTATCCTACATTGCCACTGAATGTTCCCTGACCTCCCCATGCTGACCTCGCCGCGGTGCTTTTCTCCATCCTACATTGCCACTCACTGCCTATCATATTTCAGACCCTCCGATTCACACCACCCCGTGATGCTTTTCTCACTCCTACTTGTGAATGTAATGTAACACACACCCATACAATGTGCACCACCCCGTGATGTTTTTCTCACTCCTACTAGTGAATGTAATGTAAGACACACCCATACAATGCGCACCACCCCGCGATGTTTTTCAGAAACCTATCCTACATTGATACTGCATGTTCCCTGACCTCCCCATGCTGACCACCCCGCGGTGCTTTTCTCCATCCTACATTGCCTCTCACTGCCTATCCTAATTAAGACCCTCCGATTCACACCACCCCGTGATGTTTTTCTCACTCCTACTAGTGAATGTAATGTAACACACACCCATACAATGCGCACCACGCCGTGATGTTTTTCTCACTCCTACTAGTGAATGTAATGTAACACACACCCATACAATGCACCCCACCCCGCGATGTTTTTCAGAAACCTATCCTACTTTGCCACTGCATGTTCCCTGACCTCCCCATGCTCAACACCCCGCGGTGCTTTTCTCCATCCCACATTGCCACACACTGCCTATCCTAATTCAGACCCTCCGATTCACACCACCCCGTGATGTTTTTCTCACTCCTACTAGTGAATTTAATGTAACACACACCCATACAATGCGCACCACCCCGCGATGCTTTTCAGAAACCTATCCTACATTGCCACTGCATGTTCACTGACCTCCCAATGCTGACCACCCCGCGGTGCTTTTCTCCATCCTACATTGCCACTCACTGCCTATCCTAATTCAGAACCTCCGATTCACACCATCCCGCGATGTTTTTTGACTCCTACTAGTGAATGTTATGTAACACACACCCATACAATGCGCACCACCCCGCAATGTTTTTGAAACCTATCCTACATTGCCACTGCATGTTCGCTCACCTCCCCATGCTGACCACCCCGCGGTGCTTTTCTCCATCCTACATTGCCACTCACTGCCTATCCTAATTCAGACCCTCCGATTCACACCACCCCGTGATGTTTTTCTCACTCCTACTAGTGAATGTAATGTAACACACACCCATACAATGCGCACCACCCCGCGATATTTTTCAGAAACCTATCCTACATTGCCACTGCATGTTCCCTGACCTCCGCATGCTGACCACCCCGCGGTGCTTTTCTCCATCCTACGTTGACACTCACTGCCTATCATAATTCAGACCCTCCGATTCACACTTCCCCGTGATGTTTTTCTGACTCCTACTAGTGAATGTAATGTAACACACACCCATTCAATGCGCACCACCCCGCGATGTTTTTCAGAAACCTATCCTACATTGCCACTGCATGTTCCCTGGCCTTCCCATGCTGACCACCCCTCGGTGCTTTTCTCCATCCGACATAGCCACTCACTGCCTATCCTAATTCAGACCATCCGATTCACACCACCCCGTGATGTTTTTCTCACTCCAACTAGTGAATGTAATGTAACACACACCCATACAATGCGCACCACCCCGTGATGTTTTTCTCACTCCTACTAGTGATTGTAATGTAACACACACCCATGCAATGCGCACCACCCCGCAATGTTTTTGAAAAACCTATCCTACATTGCCACTGCATGTTCCCTGACCTCCCAATGCTGACCACCCCGCGGTTTTTTTCTCCAACCTATATTGCCACTCACTGCCTATCCTA